>NW_012106931.1:830929-838696 GCF_000951045.1 Mandrillus leucophaeus | reverse complement strand
AGCCTCAGTTTCTTGGGCTCAAGCAGTCCTCCTGCCTCAGCCTCCCAAATAGCTGGGACTACAGGCACCTGCTGCCACACCTGGCTAATTTTTTGTTTCTTTTTTTTATAGAGATGGGGTCACTGTGTTGTACATGTTGGTCTCAGACTTCTAGCCTCAAGCAGTTCTCCTGCCTTAGCCACCCAAAGTTCTGGGATTACAAGTGTGAGCCACCGCGCCCAACCAAGTCTGGGTTTTTAGTGTAACCATCACCTGGTGTACATTGTACACAGTAGTGATTTTTCATCCCTCACCTTTCTCCCACCTTTTGTAGTCTCCAGTGTCAGTTATTCCACTCTGTCCGTGTGCACACATTATTTAGCCTCCACTAATAAATGAGAACATTAGATGTTTGACTCTCTGAGTTACTTCACTTGAGGTAATGACCTCCAGTTCCATCCATGTTGCTACAAAGACATGGTTTTATTTTTTTAATAGCTGAGTAGTAATCCATGGTATGTATATGTATGCATACTCATACACCACATTTCCTTTATCTAGTCATCCATTGATGGACACTTAGGTGATTCCATAACTTTGCTGTTGTGTATAGTACTGCAGTAAACATACGAGTGCATTTATCTTTGTTTCTTTTTGTTTTTTGAGACAGAGTCTCACTCTGTCCCCCAGGCTGGAGTGTAGTGGTGCAGTCTCAGCTCACTGCAACTTCTGTCTCCTAGGTTCAAATGATTCTCCTTCCTCAGCCTCCTGAGTAGCTGGGACTACAGGTGTGTGCCACCACACCCAGCTAATTTTTGTATTTTTAGTAAAGACAGGGTTTCACCATGTTGACCAGGCTGGTTCTGAACTCCTGACCTCAAGTGATCCACCCACCTCAGCCCCCCAAAGTGTTAGGATTGCAGGCGTGAGCCACCACTCCTGGCCGTCTGCTCTAATTCTTAAAGAAGAACATGGCATTTTTTCTTCATCTCTTTTCAGATCCATTTCTCTGCTGACATTTCTGCTTGCTATTGATGTAGATTTTGTATGCAAACTCTTAGCAAATTGTTTCCTATCCTGTATTATCATGTTTGGTCTTTGATTCTGCAATACTCTTTATTAACTTTTGCTGATTTTAGTAAAGTCTAACTTAAAAAAAAATTAATATACTTTATTTCTCAGGGCAGTTTCAGGGTTGTAGAAAAATTGAACAGAAACTACAGTTTTCCCATATTACTCTCTTTCTTCACCCCTACACAATTTCCCCTATTTTTAACGAATCTCTTTGGTGTGGTACATTTGTAACAGTGATGAACCAGTATTCATTACTGATACATTATCATTAAGTAAAGTTCGTAGTTTATACTAGGTTTCATTCTTTATGTCCTACATTTCTGTGGATTTTCCCAAATGCGCAGTGTCATTTGTCCGCCATTACAGCGTCACACAGAATGTTTTCACTGCCCTGCCCTAAATATTGCTTGTGCTCTACCTATTCATCCCTTCCTACCCCACCCTCAACCTCTGGGAACCATTGTTCTTCTCACTGTCTCCATAGTTTTGCCTTTTCCAGAATGTCATATAGTTGGAACCGTTATCGTGTGTGGCTTTTTCTTACTGGCTTTTTTGACTTAGCAATGTGCATTTAAGTTTCCTCCATGTCTTTTCATGACTTAGTAGCTCTTTTTCTTATTCCAAAAATTAAAAATGATTTATTTCCCATTTAAAAAGCTAAAACAAAAAAAAAGTTAAAATGATTATTAAATAAGTTCTCACATGTTGTGATTGCCAAATGGTAATTTTATTATTCTATTTTTTTTTTTTTTTGTAGAAAAAAAATTT
Organism: Mandrillus leucophaeus; assembly: GCF_000951045.1. Classification (NCBI taxonomy): domain Eukaryota; kingdom Metazoa; phylum Chordata; class Mammalia; order Primates; family Cercopithecidae; genus Mandrillus; species Mandrillus leucophaeus. Next base: position 836,875 of record NW_012106931.1, on the reverse strand, counting down.
CTGTAGATCGAATCTTTTTTTCTCCTCCCCTCTCACTATTTTTTAAGAGCAGTTAAAGACTATTTAAGACCATGTTTTTAGAGCAGTTTTAGGTTTATGGGAAAATTGTTTGGAAAGTACAGAGCTCCAGCATACGCCTTCTTTCCTCCCCTTCTTAGTTTCCCCTATTAGTGCATTTTCTGTTAGTCTGATTACACTTGTTGCGATTGATGAATTAATATTGATAGATGATTGTTAACTAAAGTTCACAGTTTATGTTAGGGTTTACTGTATGTGTTGAACATTCTGTGGGTTTTGACATGTATAATTACATGTATCTACTTTTACTGTATCATAGAGTAGTTTCACTCCCAAAAATCCCCATTGCCCTACCTATACCTCCTTCCTTGCCACCACCCCCAAACCCCTGATCTTTTCACCATCTCTGTAGTTTTGCCTTTTCTAGAATGTCATGTTGGAGTTAGTGGAGTATGAAGCCTTTTCAAATTGGCTGCTTTGACCTAGCAATATGCTTTTTTTTTTTTTTTTAAACTCTGTCACCCATGCTGGGGTGCTGTGATGCAATCTCAGCTCACTGCAACCTCTGCCTCCCTGGTTCAAGCGATCCTTCTGCCTCAGCCACCCAAGTAGCTGGGATTACAGGCCTGCGCCACCACGCCTGTTGTTTTGTATTTTTAGTAGAGACAGGTTTTACTCTTTGGCCAGGCTGGTCTCAAACTCCTGACCTCAAGTGATCCATCCACCTTGGCCTCCCAAAGTCTGGGGATCACAGGCTTGAGCCCCCACGCGTGGATGACCTAGCAGTATGCTTTTATGGTTCTTTCTTTTTGTGTGTGTGGCTGTATAGCTCATTTCTTTTTATTGCTGGATAATATTCCCTTGAATGAATGTACTACAGTTTGGTTATCCATTCACTTATTGAAGAACATCTTGTTTGCTTCTATTTTTTGGCAATTACGAATAAAGCTGCTATAAACATTTATGTGTAGGTTTTTGTGTAGACCTAAGTTTTCAGCTCATTTGGGTAAATACGTAGGAGAGTGATTGCTAGATTATGTGGTACGAGTATGTTTAGCTTTGTAAGAAACTGCCGAACTGTCTTCAGACATGGCAGTACCATTTTGCATTCCCACTAGCAGTGAATGAGTTTCTGTTCCACATCCTTACCAGCATTTGGTGTTGTCAGTGTTTTAGATTTTAGCCATTCTAAAGTATCTTATTGTTTTAATTTGCAATTCCCTAATGACATATAATGTCATCTTTTCATATGCTTATTTGCTGTCTACATCTTTATTGAGGTATCCACATCTTCTGCCCATTTTTCATTGATTATGGTTGAGTTTTAGGAGTTCTTTGTATATTTTTGGACACTAGTCCTTTCTTTATCAGATAGATGTTTTATAAAGGTTTTCTCCCAGTTTGTGGTGTCTTCTCACTTTCCTAATAGTGTCTTTTAGAGCCAAAAGTTCTTTATTTTTATAAACTTTAACTTAAACATTTTTGTTTTTGTTGTGCTTTTGGTGTCATATCTAAGAAACCATTGCTTTATCCAAGGTCACAAATATTAATGCCTTTATTTTTTTCTATGGGTCTTATAGTTTGGGCTCCTACTTTTAAGTCTCTGGTCTGTTGTAGGGATGTGTCCAAGTTCATTCTTTCACATGTGACTATCCACTTGTCTGAGCGTCATTTGTTGAAAAGACTGTTCTTTGTGGAATTGTTTTGGCATGCTAGTCAAAAAGCGGTTGACCATAAATGTGAGGGTTTGTTTCTGGGCTCTCATTTCTGTTCCATTGATCTAGATACCTATCCTCATGCCAATACCATATTGTCTTGATTGCAGTAGTTTCATAGTAAGTTTTGAAATCGGAAAGTTTGAATCCTCCTGTGTTGTTCTTTTTCAAGATTATTTTGGCTGTCTTGGGTCCCCTGCATTTCTGTGTCAAATTTAGGATTAGATTGTTGCCTTTTGCGAAAGCAGCTTGGATTTTTACAGGAATTGCATTGAATCTGTAGATCATTTGGGGGAGTATTGCCATCAGGTCTTCCAACTCATGAACGTGGAATGTCTTTCCGTTTATTAAGCATGGCATGGTGGCTCATACCTGTCATCCCAAGACTTTGGGAGGACAAGGTGAGCGGATTGCTTGAGCCTAGGAGTTTTGAGACTAGCCTGGGCAACATGATGAAGCCCCTGCTCTCCAAAAAGTACAAAAATTAGCTTGGCATGGTGGTGCGTACCTGTAGTCCCAGATCCTTGGGAGGATCACTTGAACTTGAGGGGTCAAGGCTGCAGTGAGCTGTAATTGGGCCACTGCACTCCAGCCTGGGCAACAGAATAAAACGTTGTCTCAAGGGAAAAAAAAAGTCTTTCCATGACATTTTATAGTGTAGTGTACACTTTTTGTACTTCTTTTGTTAGGTTTATTTCTAAGAGTTTTATTCTTTTTTATGCTGTTATAAATGGAGTTTTCTTAATTTTATTTTCAGATTTGTTGTTAAGCCATAGAAATAGAATTTATTTTCATATACTGATCGTATATCCTGCAACCTTGCTGTACTCATTTATTAGTTCTAATAGATTTTTATTGTTTCCTTAGGATTTTCTATCTACAAGATAATGTCATCTGCAAATAATGATAGCTGTATTTCTTCCTTTCCAATCGGAAGGCCTGTAATCTCTTTTTCTTGCCTAATTGCCCTGGCTAGAACTTCTAGTACAATGTTGAATATAAGTAGCAACAGTAAATATTCTGGTATTCTTCGTAATCTTAGCAGAAAAGCATTCCGTCTTTAATCATTAAGTATAATGGAGGCTGGGCGTGGTGGCTCATGCCTGTAATCCCAGCACTTTGGGAGGCCAACCCGGGTGGATCACCTGAGCTCAGGAGTTTGAGACCAGCCTGACCAACATGGTGAAACCCCATCTCTACTAAAAATACAAAAGTTAGCCGGGCTTGGTGGTGTATACCTGTAATCCCAGCTACTCTGGAGGCTGAGGCTGAGGCAAGAGAATCGCTTGAACCTAGGAGGTGGAGGTTGCAGTGAGCCAAGATTGCTCCATTGCACTCTGGCCTGGGTAACAAGAGTGAAAATTCCATTTCAAAAAAAAAAAAAAGTATGGTAACTGTGGGTCAATGCCTTTTTAAGATATATGAATTTATTTTCCTAGTTTTTGTTTTCTTTCCATTCAGTAACTCATGGGTGATATTCTGTGATCACAATGTAGTATGCCAGTAGCAATCAAAAACCCTAAGATAGTTGTTTGGTAGTTCTGTGGTTGAATAGTATTTTTACTAGGAAATTTATAAAGTTAAATTTATAAAGTTAAAAATACATAAGCTAATAAAAGGCTTATGTATACAGTATAGGGCATGTTTTTTCTAGATAACTGGCATTTATGTCACTTATCCATTCATCATAATAGTCTTAAAATAGTTGACAGTGGGAGTAGACTGAAAAGGTATATTCTCCTTTTGTGGGAATAAGAAAGGAGAGTATCAGGCCAGGCGCGATGGCTCACGCCTATAATCCCAGCCCCTTGGGAGGCTGAGGCGGGCTGATCACCTGAGGTCAGGAGTTCAAGACCAGCCTGGCCAACATGGTGAAACTGCATCTCTACTAAAAATACAAAAAATTAGCTGGGTGTGGTGGCAGATGCCTGTAATCCCAGCTACTTGAGGGACTGAGGCAGGAGAATCGCTTGAACCCAGGAGGCAGAGGTTGCAGTGAGCCAAGATCACGTCATTGCACTCCAGCCTGGGCAACAAGAGCAAAACTCTTGTCTCAAAAAAAAAAAAAGAAAAGAAAGGAGAGTATCATTGATTAAAAACTAAATAGATAATGTATTCGGTAGCTAATTATAATTAGTGATGTGGGCTTGCTGTTAATGATTTTGCTTATTTTTTTTATTATATTTCAGTACTTACATCCTTGTTCATGTGCTAATGCTTTATATGTATTATTTCAAATAAACTCACAATTCTATGAAGAGGCACTCTTAACTCTGTTTGACAGGTGTGGTTCAGGGAATGGAGTTGTTTGTCCTTGGTTTGACAAGGGCAGAGCTGGAACTCAAGTCTGTGAATCCATAGTCCAGGATCTTAAATACACGTTAGGATAATCTCTTTCCTTGTTGCCAATTTTTAATTTTAATTTTTATTTTTTTTTTGGGATTTTTTATTTTTTTGCTCTGTGGCTTTAGGAAGAATTACTGAAAAACCTGTTAAGACCCACAGTGATATTTGTTTGAGCCATCAGATGGCAAGTCTTGAAAGTCCCTTAGCTCCAATGGTTTGAAGTAATCATTTTATTATTAAGACACAAAATAGTTACACCAACATTGTGGTGAATTTTTCGGCTGCCCAGACTGGAGTGCAGTGATGCAATCATGGCTCACTGCAGCCAAGTGATTCTCCCACCTCAGCTTCCCAAGTAGCTGGGACCACAGGCACATGCCATCACGCCTGGCTAATTTTTTAATTTTTGTAGAGATGAGGTCTCCCTGTGTTGCCCAGGCAGGCTGGTCTTAAACTGCGAGGCCGCTGCACCTGACCTGGTGAATTTATAAAATAAAAAAGTATTTGCTAGTGGCAATAATCAAAAGCCATCAATCGATCATCTTTTCCCCAGCCCAACTTTATTAAAGTAAATATGATATCAACATATAGCACTGCTTATATCTAGAAGTGTATACGATTTTAAGATTTTGCTTTTTTTCCTATCCTTTCTTAGGTGTTTGTAAAATGTATGAAGAACATCTGAAAAGAATGAATCCCAACAGTCCCTCTATCACATATGACATCAGTCAGTTGTTTGATTTCATCGATGATCTGGCAGACCTCAGCTGCCTGGTGTAAGTATTGGCCAACATGTCTGTTATCTTGTATTTTCTATTGTTTTTCTGTCTCTTTGAGGTGATTTATGGTATTGGGAGCTAACTATGTGCCTGACACTGATCTTTGCATTTGCATAGTGTATAGTAATTAATATTTCTCTTACAGAAATAAGAGATTGGCAACATAAAGCCAAAGGCACAGAAAAAAAGAACTTTGCTAATTGATATAGTTAGTATCCAGTAAGGATCCTAATTAAGACGTTCCATGTCCCTGTTCTTAGTTCCTTATACCTAATATTTTTTTTCCTTTACAGTCTTTGTCCTAAAGCCATTGGTTTTGGATTAAAACCAAGATTATGTTTTTTTCGTGACATTTCAAAAACTTAAATATGTGTAGGGCTGAAATTGAATTTAATTTCAATCCTACCCTGTGTAAATATATATTTTTTGGTATGTAATAATGAGATTTTTAAACATATTTGTTATAGTTTGTATTGATAATCTGCTTCTGACAACTGCTAACAAGTAGCATAAAGTATTACTATAGACTTACCTAATCTTTTTTACATTAGTGAACAGAAATTGAGGGTAAATACAGCTCATTTAACTAGCACCTTATGATACAATACTCAATCATCAGATACTTGAATACTTATTACATGCCAAGTGCTGTGCTAGAAGTTGAAAGAGCAGTGATGAGAAATATACAAGTCTTACTCATAGGCACTTCCTGGATCACCACTGGAGCCAGTCCTGGAATGTGGCTGCACCATGCTGTCTCCCCAAAAGTTCCAAAACATGCATTTCCTTGGAATGTTTGAGTTTTGTTTTGTGTACTACTTCATTGTGTTCCAGTTGTAGCCATTTCACTTTGGTCACTCAGAACATTCAAATGAATGTTGCATGGTACTTTAAGCCATGCAGACATCCATAGGAAAAACATACCAGACAGAGGGCATGGTGGACAGCTTGTGTAGAAGTCCTGAAGTACGGGTGCCTGGCATGTTTGAAGTCATTAAGGAAGCCTTTGAGGCTGCAGAGGAATGAGTGAAGGAGAGAGTCTTAGGAGATTGGAGGGGTAGGGAGCAATGATATCCTGGAAGCCAGTG
>NW_012106931.1:823878-826619 GCF_000951045.1 Mandrillus leucophaeus | reverse complement strand
TTAGACATAGCTGGGTTTGAATCCTGTCTCCACCATTTGCTAGCTCCCTTTGACAAGGCCACTTGGTATTGCTAAACTTCAGTTTGCTCATTTGTGAAATTGAGACAAATCTAGTTCACAAGACTCCTTGTGAGGATCAAGTGCTTGCTGAGCACAGCATTATTAGACATGCCGCAACTCCCTTTTCAACTAGATTGAAGAAGTCAGGATAGAGTTTTATTTTTAATTACAAGCATGTTTTTTAAATTTGCCAGGAGTAGAATGATATGAATTTTAATTTCTACAAGTGAGATAAATTATAAATTTCAAGTGAGATTTCAAAGGCGTTCAGGTTTTTTCAACAATATGAAAATTGAACAGAGTAAAACAGTTATAAGTAACATGTTAATAACGTAAAAGTATGTCATTAATGACAGAACATAACTTTTCTAACTTTGTACTAGACTTTATAAAAAGAAAAATTTAGAGACAGGGTCTTGCTATGTTACCCAGGCTGGTCTCAAACTCCTGGGCTCAAGTGATCCTGCTCCCTCAGCCTCCCCAAGGGGTGAGATTACAGGCATGAGCAACTGTGCCTGGCTGTATGGACTTTAAAATGTAAACTAGAAACCATATCTAGCATACTAAACTGATTTTTAATACAATATTTGCTATATTAAAGCAAAATGGGGGGAAGCTTTATTACCTAGATAGTTCTTCCCACCTACAGTTGTTCCAGAAATATAGAAGAGAGGTTAATGATAATTTATGACTTTTAATAGTTTCAGAGAGACTGTTAAAAACCATAAATTATCATAGCTTGAAAACCTGTAACTATTTATGTTTGTTTCTAATGTTGAAAAGTTTTTGGCCTTTGAAAAACTTTCAGAATCAAATTTAGGACTTAAAACTACTTTTCCCAGGTGACTTTGGTTATGTCCTTTTTGTTATTTGAATGTTCAGAAGAAATCAGGTATTGTTTCCAAAGAGGTCACCCACTGCCACAGCATATCCTGTAACAGCACGTCCTCTCCTCTGTTTCATCAAGGACTAAGATTTGGGCCGTTACTCCTCAGACCAGAGACTGGGTCCATTTTTGGTTTGTAGATGGTTGTGTGCTCATTGCTTCTATTAAATTGACATGGCAGTGACATAGGACTTTTTTTAAGTAATTTTTTTTGAACAGTTTGTGTGGAAATGGAATAAATAAGAATCTACTTTGTAACATGGCTAAACCCAGAGCAAACTGACCATGTATTAATAATAAAATGTAGGCATGGAAAATTTGTATTTCGTATACTTAAAGTCAGAGTCAAAGTTTTTCAGTTTTCTGATCTGTATGTTTTTTAAAAAAGCTTTTTGTAAGATGAAAATAATATCCTTTTGATGATGCAGTATTTTCTTGTTTGCTTAGAGACAAAGGACATTTTCACCGTCAGTTATTGTAATGACGAGAGGTATTCCTGATCAGTAAGAGAAGTTGGTATCACTGAAGACGCTGCTGATTTCACTGCCCAGACCCACAGCCTCTGTTCTTATATAAAGTTACATTCATTGACCATAACAATAGGTTAAAAAATTCATCTGTGCCAATGACTAGGCATTTTATTAAAGTATGTAACATTTAATTGTCTCATTTTCCAGTACCGGTTAACAGCCATCAACCACACAGCTTTCCATAAAGAAGGCATTATTACTTTTTTTTTTTTTTTTTTTTGGAGATAGAGTCTCGCACTGTTGCCCAGGCTGGAGTGCAGTGGTGCCATGTCGGCTCACTGCAACCCCCGCCTCCCGGGTTCAAGTGATTGTCCTGCCAGCCTCCCGAATAGCTGGGACTACAGGTGCACGCCACCATGCCCAGCTAATTTTTGTATTTTTTTTTAGTAGAGACGGGGTTTCACAATGTTGACCAGGATGGTCTTGACCTCTTGACATAGTGACCCGCCGGCTTTGGCTTCCCAGAGTGCTGGGATTACAGGCATGAGCCGCTGGCACCCAGCCTACTGTTTGATGAGTTGGAAAATTGCATGCAAGTTGATGGATTCCTAAATGTTCACAAACCAGAGTGATTTTTGTTGGGGGGGAATAGTATAAACAAAGCCTGTCCCACCCAGATATGATAATTGTGAGAAATTTTATTCCTTTTTAAGTTCTTTTCCAGTGTTAATATAAACGTTATAGTCTCTTCTGCCACATTGTGCAGTAGACTAGCTTAGAGCTTATTTAATTAGGAAGCCTGGACAGTTTTCAGAAAAAATTACATTTTATAATTTTTTAATTTGGTTAAGCATTTTTAAAAATGGGAATCTTGTACATTTTTAATAAACCAGATTGTGACCGTACTGTTCAGAGGAAGAATATGATGTTAATTGTATAAAGCATTCCTACTTTGGAATTTATTTCCTTTGTCAAAAATTGTAGTTTAGGTTTCTAACTTAGTGATTAACAGTGAGGACTCTGGAGTCAGGAGTATTTAAAATCTACCTCCAGTCCAGCATTACCTAGCGAATAAGTTGCTTCACTTTTAAAGCCTTGGTTTCTCATTTATGAAAAAGGGGGCCAGGTGCAGTGGCTCACTTCTGTAATCCCAGCACTTTGGGAGGCCGAGGTGGCTGGATCACTTGAGGTCAGGAGTTCAAGACCAGCCTGGCCAACATAGTGAAACCTTGTCTCTACTAAAAATACAAAAAATTAGCCGGACGTGGTGGCACACGCCTATAGTCTTACCTACTCAGGAGGCTGAGGCAGGAGAATCATGAAAA
>NW_012106931.1:819467-822528 GCF_000951045.1 Mandrillus leucophaeus | reverse complement strand
AAGTCCTGAAGTACGGGTGCCTGGCATGTTTGAAGTCATTAAGGAAGCCTTTGAGGCTGCAGAGGAATGAGTGAAGGAGAGAGTCTTAGGAGATTGGAGGGGTAGGGAGCAATGATATCCTGGAAGCCAGTGCAGAAGTGTATCGTATCATCGATAGGTCAGATAAGTAAGGACTGAGAATTTAATTGACCTCTGGATTTCACACTGTGGAAGTATTTGATGGCTTCCAAAACAGTTGTGGTATAGTGCCAGGAGTAAAACTGCTTACAGATTTCAGTGTATGGAAGGGAATGAAAAGAGAGGATTTATAGGTGGCTATTACAGGCTTGCTTTTTTTTTTTCCCCCCCCAAAGAATTTTGCTTGAAAGAACAGAAAAATGGGGTTGTAGCTGGAGAAGGAAATTGCTTTTTTTAAGGTGGGAAAAGTAATGGTAAGTTTGTAGGCTGATGGGATGATCTACTAGAGAAGGAGAAACTGATAGCTCAGATTAGTTCTTGGACAGTTCATTCATGAAAAAGGGAGGACAGGCAAATTTGGGAGCTGGGGGGAATTATCTTCTGTATGCTTCAGTTATCTCGGAAAGATAGGGAGCAAGGACACCATTTGAAACAGGTGTTACAGGTTTGTGGAAAAGAAAGAAATAAGCTAGGAAGGTGAAAGAAGTAGGGAACTGCAGTTAATTCAGGGATGTATTAAGTGTCCTCCAACGTACCTATCTGATAATGATTTAAAGTGAAATCAGTCTTTGTGATCATGGGATTTTTATCCTAGTCTCTTTCACCTGGATGGTTACAGGTGAGGAGTAGGTAGAGAGTAAAGATGTTGCTAAAGGTTGAGGGCATATATGAGGATAACAGCAAGGATTGAATGACCATGAGCTTTAATTGGGTGTGTAGGAGGAGGTGCTGGAAACAGGTAGATAAGTTAATTGTAGGTCCCACTGGATCAAGGATTGCTCACATTAGAGTGTTAGGAAGTGGTGGTCAGAGAATGACATGCTTGAAATTAGGAAATTGAAGTTGTTAGTAATGACAAGGTCTAGGGATCTGGCCAACAGATGGTAGGAGATGAGATCATTAGAGGAAAAGAGTTCATGGAATTGGGAGGCCTAGGTGTTGACAGAATCATCCACTGGATATGAAATTACCAATAATGTGTATATTAATTGATAGAATTTAAGAACAAGTTGCTTTGTTTTTGTTCACTGCTGCACCTCTGGTACATAATTAGGGCTGAGTAAATATTGATTATATAAATGCACGTCATTCATGATGTTGTTTGAGGCATAGCTTTCTAAAATTATTGATAATTTTCTATTTCCCTTATTTGTATTACAGAGCTATATTCTGCATTGATTAAAAATTAATGGTTGTCTTTATGATTTTATAAAAGAACCTTACTGAAACATTCACGATCTAATCCTGATGCTTTTGGGATGTCGTACTTACTCCCAGTAAGTGGGAAGTAAACTTGAAACGAAGGATCATGTTTTACTCGTCTTGGGAGGCTGTGGTTAAGAGCTAGCTGGAGCGGAGAATTAGACATAGCTGGGTTTGAATCCTGTCTCCACCATTTGCTAGCTCCCTTTGACAAGGCCACTTGGTATTGCTAAACTTCAGTTTGCTCATTTGTGAAATTGAGACAAATCTAGTTCACAAGACTCCTTGTGAGGATCAAGTGCTTGCTGAGCACAGCATTATTAGACATGCCGCAACTCCCTTTTCAACTAGATTGAAGAAGTCAGGATAGAGTTTTATTTTTAATCACAAGCATGTTTTTTAAATTTGCCAGGAGTAGAATGATATGAATTTTAATTTCTACAAGTGAGATAAATTATAAATTTCAAGTGAGATTTCAAAGGCGTTCAGGTTTTTTCAACAATATGAAAATTGAACAGAGTAAAACAGTTATAAGTAACATGTTAATAACGTAAAAGTATGTCATTAATGACAGAACATAACTTTTCTAACTTTGTACTAGACTTTATAAAAAGAAAAATTTAGAGACAGGGTCTTGCTATGTTACCCAGGCTGGTCTCAAACTCCTGGGCTCAAGTGATCCTGCTCCCTCAGCCTCCCCAAGGGGTGAGATTACAGGCATGAGCAACTGTGCCTGGCTGTATGGACTTTAAAATGTAAACTAGAAACCATATCTAGCATACTAAACTGATTTTTAATACAATATTTGCTATATTAAAGCAAAATGGGGGGAAGCTTTATTACCTAGATAGTTCTTCCCACCTACAGTTGTTCCAGAAATATAGAAGAGAGGTTAATGATAATTTATGACTTTTAATAGTTTCAGAGAGACTGTTAAAAACCATAAATTATCATAGCTTGAAAACCTGTAACTATTTATGTTTGTTTCTAATGTTGAAAAGTTTTTGGCCTTTGAAAAACTTTCAGAATCAAATTTAGGACTTAAAACTACTTTTCCCAGGTGACTTTGGTTATGTCCTTTTTGTTATTTGAATGTTCAGAAGAAATCAGGTATTGTTTCCAAAGAGGTCACCCACTGCCACAGCATATCCTGTAACAGCACGTCCTCTCCTCTGTTTCATCAAGGACTAAGATTTGGGCCGTTACTCCTCAGACCAGAGACTGGGTCCATTTTTGGTTTGTAGATGGTTGTGTGCTCATTGCTTCTATTAAATTGACATGGCAGTGACATAGGACTTTTTTTAAGTAATTTTTTTTGAACAGTTTGTGTGGAAATGGAATAAATAAGAATCTACTTTGTAACATGGCTAAACCCAGAGCAAACTGACCATGTATTAATAATAAAATGTAGGCATGGAAAATTTGTATTTCGTATACTTAAAGTCAGAGTCAAAGTTTTTCAGTTTTCTGATCTGTATGTTTTTTAAAAAAGCTTTTTGTAAGATGAAAATAATATCCTTTTGATGATGCAGTATTTTCTTGTTTGCTTAGAGACAAAGGACATTTTCACCGTCAGTTATTGTAATGACGAGAGGTATTCCTGATCAGTAAGAGAAGTTGGTATCACTGAAGACGCTGCTGATTTCACTGCCCAGACCCACAGCCTCTGTTCTTATATAAA
>NW_012106931.1:793909-815127 GCF_000951045.1 Mandrillus leucophaeus | reverse complement strand
AAATCAGCAAGAAATCTTTGTTGCCAGTACATGTTTTTTAAAGGTTTTTTTAGTTAACTCAGAATAAACTTTGCGAATCTAAAGTTTGTTCTAGTGTTTTTTGTTTCTTTGGTTTTTTGTTTGTTTTTGTTTTTGTTTTTTTGAAATGGAGTCTCACTCGTGGGAGTGCCATGGCACGATCTCGGCTCACTGCAACCTCCACCGGTTGAAGCAATTCTCTTGCCTCAGCCTCCCGAGTAGCCAGGACTACAGATGTGTGCCACCATGCCCAGCTAATTTTTGTACTTTAGTAGAGGCAAGGTTTTACCATGTTGGCCAGGCTGATCTTGAGCTCCTGACCTCAAGTGATCCAGCTGCCTTGGCCTCCCAAAGTGCTGGGATTACAGGCATGAGCCACTGCGCCTGGCCAATTTTTTTTTTGTTTTTTAATCACTAAAGGAACCATAAAAATAGAAACTATGTAGGAGACAGAACACATGGTTTCTGGTCATACTCTGTGAAGAAGTAGGTATGTAACATATTGGGCGTTTAGCTTAAAAGTTCTAAGTCATATTTTCTTTTTCCACTGTAAGATTGTACTAGGTGATACAAAGTTCATGTCACTTAAAATTCAACGGCTGTGGAAGTAGCTCTTTCAGCTTTCCATTAAGTTCAGTTTTGGAAATGTGCACATCTGTGCCATCATTGGGCAGTTATAATTTGGGGATTTAAACACCTGACAGTGATTGACCACTGTGACTTTGCTTATTCTTTTTCTCTCCTCAGTTACCGAGCTGATACCCAGACATACCAGCCTTATAACAAAGACTGGATTAAAGAGAAGATCTACGTGCTCCTTCGTCGGCAGGCCCAACAGGCTGGGAAATAATTGTGTTGGAAGCATTGGGGAGGGTTGGGGTGGGCTTGGAACACAGGTGTGTACAGCGTGCTGTAGTGGAAGTTTTGTATCATAGTAATCCTGTTTCCACTTTGTTATACTCTAGCCAAGATTGACTGTATTGGATGAAATGTGAGGATCTTGTTCAATCGGAAACCCCCGTTACCCCCTCTTTTTTTCTTTTCTTTTCTTTTTTTTTTTTACTTAAACATTTTTATGATGATTTAGATGAAAGTTGTTCTTTGTCAGTTAATGTTGGTTCCAGTCCTTCAACTGTTCATATCTACTTTATAACATTCATGTACTAACCCTTCTTCAAGATGGGGTGGGGGGTGGAAATGCAGTTTAGCCATGTCCTCAAGATAAAGTCTTGGTAAAAATAAATAAATGTCCTTTAGTTATATTTTCTCCCTGAGTGCTTTTTTTTTTTTTTTTTGGTCTTTGAACATTGAATTTTCTTGCAAAGCATTTTTTCATTGTAAGTGTAAAAACCAATAGCTGCTACACAAAGAATTTGAAGAAAGTTTAAGTAGTGTGCAACACATTTTGCTGTGATTTATGTGAAGCTAATATACTTTTACCTCACTTTTCCAGCATAATTAAATGAATCTTAATTATAGCTCCAAGGTTTGTACCTACTATTGATGCAAATATTATAAATGACTTTCTGGTGATATAGCTTGTGTGCTGCAGCAGCAGCAGACAGATGAACTTCTTAGTGTTAATCAAATCAAGTATTCTTTCTAGGAGGTCTTTGTGCCCTTTTCAGAGCCTTTAGTTGGATACTAGTTACCCACTACTGTAGGGAAGCTGTAAGGGCAAGGGAAAAACCACAAAAAAGTATAAGATAGTCTTGTCTCTTTTTTTGTTGTTTTTTTTTGAGACAGTCTCACTCCGTACCCAGGCTGGAGTGTACTTCAATCATGTCAATCGTGTACTTTCAATCAGCAAGTACATGAGCACTCTCTGATTCTGCCATTGTCACTTTACCAACAGCCAGTGATATCTTGACACAGCATAAGATTGAAAGTTTTTTGGAAGGCTCATGATTGGTCTAATATCCCTGTGTTCCTGCCTCTACTTGCACATTAGGGCCTTAACTATTTTGTTGTTTTATGCAAGACAAAATTTTATCTAGAACATACTCATGTGTGCTCAGTTTTTCTATAGAATAACCTGGTTAATGAAATGTTACCACTGTACCAAGAGATTATTACAATTTTAGGGTACCTGACAAAATTAAGTGTAGTTGTAGTTAATGTTTCACTGTGAAACCAACCAAATTTTAAAGCTAAAATAGGCTGGGCGTAGTGGCTCACGCCTGTAATCCCAGCACTTTGGGAGGTTGAGGTGGGCAGATCACTTGAGGTCAGGAGTTTGAGATGAGCCGAACCAGCATGGTGAAACCCTGTCTCCACTAAAAATGCGAAAATTAGCCGGGCATGATGGCTCATGCTTCTACTGTCCCAGCTACTTAGGAGGCTGAGCAGGAGAATCCCTTGAACCAGGGAGGCAGAGGTTGCAGTGAGTGAGCCGAGATCGTACCACTGCACTCCAGCCTGGGTGACAGAAAGAGACTCTGTCTCAAAACAAATAAATAAAATAATCTCACAGAAAAAGAAATAGCTCCAAAAGTAATCTGATTGTCCTGTTTCTCATTTGGCCTGTTGTGCTAAAATAGTTTGATTTCTTTAACAAATAGAGGATCTTTGGCTTCATTTATTTTTATTTTTATTTTTATTTTTTTTAATTCTCTGGAGCGGATCTGAAGGGAATGAGATCCCTTGATTCTCAGATGTAGTACCATTTCTGGTGTTGGGCTTCGAGGAAAATGAGAAAGAATGTGAGAAAGTATCTGGGTCCTAGAGGTTGGGTGATGAGAACTAAAAGAAGGGGAGCAGTGTTTGGAATCATTAAAAGCTTAAGGAAGAATAGAACTGAAATAAATACAGAGAAATATGCATTTGTCTATGTTCCAAAATATACAAAGAAAGAGCCTAAAGTAGCCTTTTTGTGAAGGTGACATGTGCAATGAAAGTTTCTGTGGTTTGGCCTAGGTACAGCCACTATCCTTGTGTTAGATTTAGAGTGTTGATTGGCCTTTCCCCAACCACAAGTAAAACAGGTTTGATTTCTGCTTAAGTGATATTTTATACTGCTACATAAAGGTGAAACCTACCAGATTATAAAATTCCCGCTTCTCTAATCCAAATTTATAATCTAAATTTATATACCTGAGAATTTCTAAAATATTTCTTGATAATGGCCATTTCTGTCCTTTAGTGCTTGATTTAAGAGGTCCCAGGAGTATAAAAAGGAGACTTCAATGATCTCATTTCCCTTCCAGTTCTCTGGCTTAAAATATTTCCAGCAACTCACTAAATGCTTAAACAGGTTATATGTCTTACCTCCCATTGTTGGGATAGAAGTAGTAGTGAACTGTTTTACTTTCAGCAAGAGAATGACTTAAGGGATGAGCAAATAATTTTGTACTGTCCTAAAAGCAGACCAGGCTGGGTTGGGGGAGAGAGGACAGGGTAGTTTTCTTAGTATGATGTCAACTTTACATCAGGATGGTCTTGCTTTATCAAATTGTTTTAACTAATCATTTGAAGGTTGGGATGAAAATCAAGATTAATACATAAATTGATTAATAAATGTTACTATATTTGTAGGGATACCTTTATGTTCATGTTCATTTTATTATTTTTTATTTTTTATTTTTTGAGACAGTCTCACTCTGTCACCCAGGCTGTAGTGCAGTGGTACGATCACGCCTCACTGCAGCCTCAATCTCCCAGGCTCAGGTGATCCACCTTAGCCTCCCGTGTAGCTGGGATTACAGGTGCACACCACCATGGCCAGCTAATTATTTAAATTATTTTTTGTAGAGATGGGGTCTCCTTACATTGCCCAGGCTGGTCTTGAGATCCTGGACTCAAGTGATCCACCCTCCTTGGCCTCCCAAAGTGTTGGGATTCCAGGCATGAACCACTGCACCCAACCTAGGGATACTATTAGAAGAAATATTAATTTATATGTTAGCATAATGATACTAGTATTGACACTTAGACCTAGCATTTTACTGCCTAGGAAATATTTCTACATCTTTATCATCACAGCAACCCTTTGAGATAGGAAATAATTATATATTAATGGTAAAAAAAAAAAAAAAGAAAAAGATTTAGATTGCCTAAGTGATTCACCCAGATCACAAAGCTATACCAAAATTTTGCTAGATGAAAAAGACAAGGTTTTAACCTCAAAGACCTTGAAGGGGAGCCTGATAATATGAATAGCTCTGCTAAATAATGAACCTCTAATTCTTGTCAAAGGGACCTTTTTAGGCTCAATCAAATATTTGGATTCACAAGACCTGAAGAGGTCACACTTGGCACCAATTTAATCAAAAGAAAACAGCTTGCGCGCCCAGCATCATCAAGGGTTTCTCTTCCATGGGAGAAGTCCTCATGGCAGTTCACAGAGCCATCCAAGTACTATCCCCCAAACACACGGAAACGCACAGTAGCTCAGAAGAAGGAGATAAGACTTAGGTAAGTGCAAGAGCTACTCCAACTTAGAAGCCTCATGTACAACAGGAGCCACTAACTCTTGTAATAGCTTCATGGACATAGTTTCTAGGTCCCTGCAAGGAACATGCCCCATTTACAAGAGTCATTGTATTCAGAGAAACACAAGGCCCTGTCTTCCCATCAGGTATTCATTGTTTCTCCCAGTCTAGGTATAATATACCTTGTAGGGGCCGTGTTTCTCATAAACAGTCTTGTCTAGTAATACACTGCACCATTGTGTTTCCTCAGGAACGGAGCTACAATGTTAACCCAAGTTGACCGCGAGTCAGTGTATTACATAATAGTGCAGTGTATTACTAGACCAGATTGCTTATGAGAAGCAGGGCCCCTAAGTGATTACCTTGGGTTAACTTTCTACCTCTGTTCCTGAAGAAACATAACGGTGCAATGTATTACTAAACAGGATACTGATGGAATGATTAACCTCAGAAGAAAAAGTGACATGGAAAGTTGAAAGGGTTTGTGTTAAATGTTCTTAACTCATTAAATGGGTAAAATGAGTTACTATCTTGGAGGAAAAGAGGCTGGGCATAGAATGGGGAGCCAGAACAATTCTCAGAGCTCATACAGGGTGAGGAAACATAATCTGACCACTAGAGTCCTGTGTCACCAAGGGATTCACTGAAGCCTCCAAAAGTGTTATACTTTTGTAATAAGACCAATGGTCCCTTAAATTAAGGCTACTATAGACTTACCATAGCAAAGTTTAAAAATGGATCTTAGGCCAGGTGTGGTGGCTCACACCTGTAATCCCAGCAGTTTGGGAGGCCAAGGCAGGAGGATCACTTTGAGCCCAGGAGTTGGAGGCTGCAGTGAGCTGTGATCATGTCACCGTACTCCAGCCTGGATAGCAGAGTGAGACAGTATCTCAAAAGTAAAAAGTATGACAACAATAGTGTAAAGGACAATGGGAGAAATGAAATACATGGTTGAAATGTTTTTTAACGTTGAAGGTAGACTGAAAAGTTAAAGATGTCTATTTGAGGGCCAAGCATGATGGTTAATGCCAATAATCTCAGCACTTTGGGAGGCCAAGGCAGGAGGATCACTTGATACCAGGAATTCTAGACTGCACTTCAGCAACAGAGCAAGACCCTGTCTCTACGAAATAAAAATTTAAAAATTAGCCAGATGTTGTGGCATGTGCCTGTAGTCCTAACTACTCAGGAGACTGAGGCAGGAGGACCACTCAGGCCCAGAAGTTCACAGCAGTGAGCTATGATTGCACTCCAGCATGGGCAACAGAGTGAGAACTTGCCTCACAATAAAATAAAGATCTCTGTAAACCCTAGAGAAATTATTTAAAAAAAAAAAAAAAAAAATCCAAAAGAAGGTAGGATATCAGGATAATGTGGAAACCTGGGGTTGGAGGAGTTGCCATGGTAATGCTAACTCCCACCTTCATCTATAGGCTTTTGTTGTGGAGTATCTACTCTGTGCCAGGACCCCAGAACAAAGAACAGGTGGGAAAATAGATAACAAATAGCAATATGGTAAATTCAGACTCAGTCACTAATAATTTCATTAAATATAAATGGTCTAAACACATCAACGAAAAGACTAGGATTATCAGACTGGATCATGAAGCAAGGCACCACTATATGTAGTCTATAAGAAATTCACTTTACATGTTAAGACAGATAGGATAAAAGTGAAAAGGATGGGGAAAATATGTCATGCAAACACTAAGCATTAGAAGCAGGAGTGGCCATACTTAATATAAGGCAAGGAGACTTTATAACAAGGAATAATACCAGAGATGAAGGGGGATGCTTTGTAATGATAAAAGTGTAACTTCATCAAGAGACATAACAGTCCTAGAAATATATGCACCTGCTATGGTTTGAATGTGTCTCCCAAAGTTGATGTGTTGGAAACTTAATCCCACATTCAACAGTGTTGGAGGTAAGGCCTAATAAGAGGTGACTGGGTTATGAGGGTATGAGCCTTGTGAATAGATTAATGTCATTTCCGCAGGAGTGAGTGAGTTATCATGAGTGGTCTTGTCATAAAAGCGAATTCAGTCCCCTTTGCTCTCTTTCTTGCTCTCTTTCTTGCTCTCTTTCTTGCTTTCTGCCTTCCACCATGGGATGACACGAAGGTCCCTGCAAGGTGCCATTGCTATGCTCTTGGACTTCCAGGCTCCAGAATTGTAAGCCAAATAAGTTTCTATTGTTTGTAAGAATTACCCAGTAAGTATTCTGTTATGGCAACAGAAAACAGACTAACACATCACTCAATGACAGAACTTCAAAATACATGAATTAAAAACCTCAGGACATTCTAATGTGCAGTATACCAGTACTGTTCAAAATGTTGCACACCTGAGTATCTCACAGATTTTTATTTGGTTGGTCTGTGGTGGACTCAGTATACAATTTTAACAAACTTCCAGGTAACCACACTTTGACTAGCAAGACATCCTACATGATACTGCTTTTCATGAGGTAGCATAGGAAAATGTCTGGTATATAGTAGGTGAACGGTAAATAGTGATAGAATCTGACTAAACAGTGCAAGGCACATAAATGCCTACAAAGTTGAACAAGAATGATCTTAGGCAGTAGGGATAGAATAGAGCATAAACTTTAGTACATGGAGCAATATAACATTTTTTATGGGAGGGAATGCTGGGGGACTGTTAAGTTGACAAGGAATCATAGGTAAGTAACAAGCATAATATTGAAAGACTACTCACACTAGGCTAGACATTAAGACAAATGAATGATGGGCTAGGAGATAGGAGGGGCTGAGAGGCTGAAATCATGAGGACACTTGAAAGATGGAGAAGTTGAAAGAAGCTAGGTGATGGTCTGAGGGGAATTTCAGTGATAGAAAGCTTAGAGGAGGGCCAGGCATGGTGGCTCACGCCTGTAATCCCAGCACTTTGGGAGGCCGAGGTGGGCAGATCACTTGAGCTCAGGAATCTGAGACCAGCCTGGGCAACGTGGCAAAACCCCATCTCTACAAGAAAATGCAAAAATTAGCTGGGTGTGGTGGCATATACCTGTAGTCCCAGCTATGCAGGAGGCTGAGGTGGGAGGATTGCTTAAGCCCAGGAGGTCACAGCTGCAGTGAGCCAAGCCAAGGTTGTGCCACTGCACTCCAGCCTGGACAACAGATTGAGACTCTGTGTCAAAAAAGAGAAAGAGAGAGAGAGAGAGGAGGGAGAGAAGAGAGGGAGGGAGGGAAGGAGGGAGGGAGGGAGGGAGGAAGGAAGGAAGAAAGGAAGGAAGGAAGGAAGGAGAAGGGAAGGAAGGAAGGAGAGAGAAAGAAAGAAAAGAAGGAAAGAGAAGAAGAAAAAGAAAAGGAAGGAAGGGGAGAAAAGAGAAAGAGAAAGGAGAGAAAGAAAAGAAAAGGAAGAGAAAGAAAGAAAAAAAGAAAAGAAAAAGAAAATAAAGAGAGGGAGATAATCTCTTAGTGATTTGCTTTCCTGTCTACTCCACTACATAGTTTGTCTCGTAAGCCTAAGAAAGATGTTTTGCCTTTGAAGATAATAGTAACTCCTTCAGCTACATTTAGAGATCCTATGTCAACATATCTAGCATACCCTTTCTTTTTCGTAATTATACACTTAAGCGGATGTTCAATTTGAGACATATTGTGAAAAGATTGGTTTAAAAGTCTCTTCTGTGCCAGAGGTAATTTTCTTTATGCTTTTCAAGGAGTATGAAGAGGTTAATAAGAACTGATGACATCACTTAACTGAGACAGGCCCTGCGTTCTTGTCAGTAGATGTTTGAAGTTAAAGTGTGTGGACTGTAATTTAAGAGAAATGGGATAGATCACTGTTTCTTTCTTGGAAGCCCAGGGTTGGAGGAGTTGTCATGGTAATACTAACTCCCACCTTTACCTATAAGCATTTGTTGTGGAGTACCTCCTCTGTTACAGGACACTTGGGCTTGGCCAACTATGTTGCCTCTCTAGCGTTCGAGAAAGAGAGTATGGTTGAGTCTTTCAGTGTCTGTTCCATGGTGAGTAGTTTGAAGAGTATCCAACATTTCTGGGTCCTTGCCCTGTGATGGCCCTGACCATTCTGGAGATCACTTTGTGCTTGACACTGTCAGTGAGCTCAGAGACCTGTTAGAAGCGTGGTCACCAACTTCCACCTACAATGCAACTTCAGGAAGGATTGCCACAATGTTCATCCCAATTATTTTGCAAATCCCAACGGGAGGTTGCAGGTATAATGACAGAGGAGAAAATCTCATGTTTCTTGCAGAGTGTTAGGACAAGATTTGAAGGTTCTGGTACTGAAAGACTGTTGAGGACAAATGCTCATTTGAATGAAGTTGATTAGAGATCAAAGTCCTGCTTGATACCTCAATGTATCCTCGATACCCTTGCTTCTCTAAGCCAGGCCCTCTGAATCTTTTCAGGTACTTGGATTGAGAAATTACTTCTTTCCTTCTTATAAAAGACTAATGATCCCGGGCATGGTGGCACGCGCCTGTAATCCCAGCTGCTCGGGAGGCTGAGGCAGAGTTGTTGCTGTTGCAGTGAGCTGAGATCGTGCCACTGCACTCCAACCTGGATGACAGAGTGAGACTCTGTCTCAAAAAAAAAAAAAGCTAATGATCACTACTAAGACAATTATGTAGTTGAGCCTTGTGACCTATATGTGAATGGTGAGCATCTCTAAATACTACCCAGTATTCCTGCAACAGACCATTATAGATATTGGGATTCCACAGTTTGTATAAGATTCTGTGTCAACAGACCCCCTATCAGTGAGTCAGTGTTTGCAGCCAACACAGAGCATGTTGCCCCAAGAGCCTGTGGATAGGAGGATCACTCAGGCTTCCCAACAAGGACAACTGCCTCACCTCCCACTGCCCATCGCCAGCTTTGATAGCCACCCCAACCCCCAGCCACCCTCTGCCTAGACAAGCTCCTCTTCCTACTTGGGCTCTAACTCCTCGCTGCAGGCCACTCCTGCACAGGGATGCCCTACTTATCCTGCTCATCCATAAAGGTAATTCCACATTTATGTGACTGGCTGTCCTAGTATCTGTTATGCTGTTTCCACCTCATTTTCACTGTTTAACTTAATCCTTGGGTAAGTGTAGTGTCGGGTGAATGATAACTATTATTATTTTTTATTATTATTATTATTACTATTTGAGACAGAGTCTTGCTCTGTCACCCAGGCTGGAGTGCAGTGGTGCGATCTCGGCTTCCTGCAACCTCTGCCTCCCAGGTTCAAGCAATTCTTCTGCCTCAGCCTCCCGAGTAGCTGGGATTACAGGCTCGCGCCACCATGCCCAGTTAATTTTTGTACTTTTAGTAGAGACAAGGTTTCACCATGTTTTGGACAGGCTGATCTCGAACTCCTGACCTCATGATCCACCCACGTCGTCCTCCCAAAGTTCTAGAATTACAGGCATGAGCCACCGCGTCCAGCCAATGATAACTATTATTATAAAACAAACTCTTAGAGTTTTGCACACCTTCTATATGTACATTATACTTAATCAAATGTATTCCCCATCAATATTTCATATTGCTGTTAGGCCGGGCATGGTGGCTCACGCCTGTAATCCCAGCAGTTTGGGAGGCCGAGGCGGGCAGATCATGAGGTCAGGAGACCAAGACCACCCTTGCCAACACGGTGAAACCCGGTCTCTACTTAAAAAAATACAAAAATTAGCCAGGTGTGGTGGCACATGCCTGTCATCCCAGCTACTGAGGAGGCTGAGGCAGGTGAATCGCTTGAACCAGGGAGTTGGAGGTTGCAGTGAGCTGAGATTGCACCACTGTACTCCAGCCTGGCGACAGAGTGAGACTCCATCTGGGGGAAAAAAAAATTGCTATTAATACAATACTACCAGAAAGAAGTCTAAAAACATTCATGTTACCGTGAAGTCACCCCTGTATCTTAGTGGAGGCCAAGGACCCCAGGGCAGTCCAGTCACCAGCTTCTCAGGCAAGGAATCTTGTTCACCTTCGGCACTTCTTGATTCTCTAATAGGCTGTCCTTGGCCCTTTGGTAAGGGCCAAAAGATCTGATAAAAACATAAGGACTGTTTGTTAGGTTTTTAAAATTGTATCTATTAAGCTATTTCAAGAAATATTTTTAAATTGCTAAAGCTGCTCAGAAAGCAGTAATGACCCTGGCATAGGTGGGATCTTGCCTTGCCTTGATCCTTTGCCTTTTGCATTGATTTGCACTCGGCGCACTGTTCCTGTTGGAGATGGAGGGCAAAGGAGAAGATAGCACCAGGAGGCTCCTTTGCCCACCAGTATAAGATTCCAGCAGTATTAAGGAATTACTGTGATTTTTAGATTTGATAATGCCATTGTGGTTATTTTTTCAAGTTCTCTTTTAGAGCGTATACTGAAATATTTACACGTAAAATGACATATATGAGATGTGCTTCAGATAATCCAGTGGAAGGGTGTAGATGAAACAAGATTAGCCATCAATTGATAACCTGAGTGGTGGGTTTTCACCTCTTCTTTTTCATATGCTTGAAATTTTTGATAATGAAAAGTTAAAAAAAAAAAAAGATTCAATAACAAAGTTATATTCTGTCTTGGCTACTGCATAGCTATAGTGCTAAAGCCAGTAGGAACACTTCTGAGACTGGCAATGCATCCATGACCCTTACTCCTCCGTAGGACTTTACTGTTCACAGAGCACGTTCACTGCTCCACTCCACCTGGATGTGCTGCCCTACCCTCTCCCCTCAGCCTGAGCAGAAGAGAGAATGATGCATTCTCAAAGCCGGGCATATTTGGGCCACAAAAGAAGCCTTTGTTGAGGACGACTTGTCTGGTTGCTTGGCAGGGGGAGCTTTCAAGGAAGCTGAAGTGGCTCTGCTGTGTCAGGGTGGCATTCTGTAAGCCTGGGAGCAGTGGGGAATATTTGGAGCCGCTGAAGCTGCATTTCTGACACATGCTAATGAGCTCGCCCAGGGATGTAAACAGAGTCAGTACTTCAAACTAAATTCTGGTGAAATTTAACAACCCTTGCTTAACCACCTCCCTAGACTGCTTCTGACTGGGCACAAGATTGCCAATAGAAAAGGGGGCATTTCCCACCTCTGACAGCTTTCCAATGCCACTTTGTAAAATCCTGCCAAATGTGCCCAGCCTCACTCAGTGTGGGCATCCCCAAAGGAGAAGAGCAAATGTGTTTTCTGAATTTCCAGTTTCAGGCCTCTCCACTCATCTCTACAATCTTCCGCAGTCTGGTCGGGAAGTAAGCTGTCCTGGGGGGCGGACCTTAGAGAGATCCTTCAGGGAGTCGGAAGACTCATCAAGCTGACAGTTGACAGCTGATTTTGTCGTGCTAACTTTAGACCATTCCTAATCAGGAGCCACTAGTCCCTGAGGTGGTTGTGATCATTGCCTATTTGCAAAAGTAGGTCTTTCTCTAGTTTTGAGTGCACGTGGTTGCGTCACTCTGTAGGTAACGTGGACACAGCTGGGGGAGGCCAACAACATGGACGTTCCTCATGAAGAAAGGTTAACCACTCCATTCCCTCAGACCAGCCACTCGCCTTGAAAACACATGCCAGTGGTTCACAGTGGAGCTCAGCACCCCTCCTCATGGACCCCACCCAAAGCGGCTCTTCCTGCCTCAATGGAGTTGCTAGCCAGCCAGCCTTTCAAGGCTGAGATCTGGGTACAAGCTTTCATTTCTTTCTTCCTCACTTTCCGCATCCAATTGGTCAGCAAGTCTTGCTTTTATCTTTGTCTCTCTGCCTTTGTTCATTTATTTAATTATTCATTTCCACAAATATTTGCTGAGCACTTACTATGTGCCAGACACAATGTTAACATCTGGAGATATAATGGAATAAGACAGTCCCCCATAATCCCTCTTTCCATTCCTATGTGTTCTCCTGTTTGGCCCTAATCACAACCCCAGTGCCTTCGTCAGGCCCTCATCAGTTATCATCTGCAATAGTTTCCTAATTGACCTTCCTACCTCAGGGTGAGTCTCAATCAGTTAGTCAGTCATCACTCTCATTATGAATGACAGAAAACCCATCTTGACTTAGCTCAGGCAACAAGAGTGAGGGGTATAGTTTATTGAGTTGTGTAAATAAATTACAGGAATGGCCAGAGCACAGGTGAGTCTTAGGATCAAATGGAACCAGAAGCTGATGGGCAGCAGGAATGCCTGCTATTTCTGGCCCCTGCTTCCCTTTAAGTGTTAGTGTCATTCTCCCCAGAGGCCAGCTTCTTTCCCACGGGGATGCCCAATGTCTTTGAGTTTTACCAGTTTAGAAAGATTCCTTCTTTCTAGTCGAGTTCAAAAATCCCAAGACATGTTCTGACTGGACTGGCCCAGCTTGAGTCACCTGCCCTGAGGACAAAGTGGAATCTGTGTGGTGGGCAGCCTCTGAGATGGCCCCCAGCGATTCCCGCCTCCTGGTAGTCATGCCCTCGTGGAAACCCTACTCTTAGGGGAAGGCTGAACTTATGGATGACTCTCCTAAAAATGGGATACAGCAGAAGTAATGAGGTCTCACTACCAGTATGAAGTTACAGAAGGACTGTGGCTTCCATCTTAGGTGCGCTCTCTCAGTCTCACTGGGACTGTTGGCTCCAGGGGTAGCCAGCTGCCATGTTGTGAGACAGCCCTACGGAGACAGCCCATGGAAGTGAGCTTGGAAGCAGATTCTCTAGCCCTGCTTGAGCCTTGAGATGACTGCAGCCCCGGCTTGACACACTGATTGCAACCTCATGAGAGTCTGAGCCAGAACCCTCAGCTAAGCCACTCCTGGATTCCTGACCCATGGAAACTGTGAGATAATAAATGTTAATTGTTTCCAGCCACTAAATTGTGGGGTAATTTGTTACACAGCAATAGGTAGCTAATAGAGTCTATAATAAAATGGAAGCTTCTATTCAACCCACAAGAGAAAGAGCTTTTCCCAGGAAAAGGAAGCAGGCGGTTTTGGCTGTTAAAGAATAGACATCCATCACTACCCTCTAATAGTCTGTCCTCTTCCGTGCTATGGAAGAGGACGTTTTTCATAATGAAAATCTGATTATGTCACTTTCTTGCCATTCTTCCTCTTTTCTTTGTCTTTTTTTCTTTCTTTAGAGATTGGATCCTGTTCTGTTGCCCAGGATGGAGGGTAGTGGCACAATCATGTCACTGTAGCCTCGAATTCCTGGGCTCAAACGATCCTCACACCTCAGCCTCCCAAGTAGCTAGGACTAAAGCCATGCACCACCATGCCTGGCTAATATTTAATTTTTTATTTGGTAGAAACAGGGTCTCCCTATGTTGCCCAAATTGATCTGAAGCTCCCAGCCTCAAGCAGTTCCCCCCTACCCTGCCCTGCCTCTGCTTCCCAAAGCGCTAGGATTATTTAAGTGTGAGCTGCCATGCCTGGCCTTCCTGCATGTAATTCTTTTTTTTTTCCCCTGCACACCCCCTGCTTGGAATTCTTGAAACTCTCTATCACTCTTAGTTTGTTCGTGCTGTTACAACGAAGTACCATAGACTGGGTGGCTTCTAAACAACGGAAATGTATTGCTCCAGATCTGCAGGCTGTAAAAGTCCAAGATCAGGTGCCAGGATGGTTAGGCGCTGGTGAGGGGAGTCATCCTGGTTGCAGATGGCCACCTTCTTGTTGTATCCTCACAAGGAGGAAAGACAGTGAGAGAGTTCTCTAGGGTGTCTTTTATAAGGGCATTAATCCCATTCATGAGGGCTGTCACCCTCATGACTTAATCACCTCCCAAGAGTCCCCACTTTCTAATACCATCACTTTGGGGGTTAGGTTTCAACATATGAGCTTGCAGGGGTGGAGCACAAACATTCATCCACTGCACATTCTTAAAATAAAATCCAAATTTCTTAGCTTGCCACCCAAGGCCCTTCCTGAGCAGCACCTGCCAACTTGTCAAAAATCAGCCTCCACAAATCCCACTCCCTGTTCCCTGTACAGACCATACTTCTCGTGGTTCCACTAGTACACCCCACACTCTCTCCATGCCTCTTAAATGTTCTCCCTTTTAGGGGCACATCTCATTCCTCAAGGCTCATACACTTTAACCCTTAATCATAGGTTAAGGATCCATTCAGGCATCACCACCTCCAGGAAGCCTTCCCTGATAACCTAATCCCTCCATCCCGCCATGTTCTGTCATGGCTTATATCGCACTGTGTGGGATTGTTGTTGTGATTGTCTGCTTCCCTTAATCATCTCTGCTCTTTGAAGAGTGAGCCACATCTTTCACATTGGAATCCTCAGTGCCTTCTAAATAATAGGTTCTCAACATATGTTTGTGATTAATCAATTAGCTAGTTAATTGATTTATGGTATCAGGGAATTACTCTCACTTGTGTCTGCCTATTCATACTGGTTCCATTATAAGGGAGTATGGGGCAGGGAGGGAGGTCAGCCTTCATTTTTATTAACTAAGGTTCATAAACAAATAAAGTACACATGACCCTTGAGAGGTTTACAGCAAAAACTATAAGCTAATTTGGTTGTTGTTATGAAGGAAATCATCAGGGTTTTATGAGAGAGAATAATATTTTGAGCTGCTTGAACATGGATGAGCAGAGGCCCCCGTAAGCCCTGACATTTAAGCTGAGACCTGAAAGATGAAAAGGAGGCCCCCAGGCAGAGTTGGGGAAGCACTCTACAGGCAGAAGATCTGCTGTGGGAAGGCGCTAAGCAGAGAAGAGCTTGGTGCCTTGGAAGGATTCAAAGAAGACTGGCACAGTGAGTGAGAGGGAGGCTGGATAGGTAGGCAGGGGGCATCATGGGTTGAGGCGGCGGATAGCCAAGGGACTGGAGCTTACTACATGGGAAACCCCTGTGGGCATGCATCCACTCTACCCATGCTGCTCATTCATTAATGTCATTCATTCATTCCTCTATGAAACCTTGCGTGTACTACTTCCTCTGCCCAGAAAGCTCTTCCCCAGTGTCTCTGACTCCTATCACCCAAGTCTTGCATCAAATGCCAACTCCTGCCCCATCTGAAGTTAGCCCTTACCCCTCCACACCATCTTCCTAGTGACTTTCCATTGTCCCATTTTATTTTGTACATAACACCTATTACTATCTTGGAATAAACTTGTGCATTTTTTGGTTTACTTGTTTCTCTGTCTCTCTAGACTATATGTGCTACGGGGTCAGGGACCTTACGTATATTGTCTGCCGCTGTGTCACCTGTGCCTAAACCCTGCTTGGTATGTAGTAATGATAAGTATTTATTGCATTATTTCATTCAAATAGCCAGCAGTGTTTTCTTTTTCTTTCTTTTAAGCTCGGGGGTACATGTGCAGGATGTGCAGGGTTGTTACATAAGTAAATGTGTGGCATGGTGGTTTGCTGCACAGATCATCCCATCGCCTAAGTATTAAGCTCGGCATTTATTAACTATTCTTCCTGATGCTCTCCCTCCTCTCCCTGAGCCCTCCAACAAGCTGCAGTGTGTGTTGTTCCCCACCAAGGTGTCCATGTGTTCTCATCATTCGGTTCCACTTATAAGTGAGAACATGTGGTATTTGGTTTTCTGTTCCTGCATTAGTTTGCTGAGAATAATGACCTCCAGCTCGATCCATGTCCCTGCAAAGGACATGATCTCGTTCCTTTATATCAATTAGCCAGTAGCTTTTAATGTCTACCATGTGCCAGACCCAATGCCAGGGACCAAGACAAAATAGACATATATTCCACCCAGAACCCTGACTCAGGGCCAGTTTCATTGGCATGCAACTTGCGTGCTTGTACAGGGCTCTGAGCTTAAAAGAGCCCCACACTTGGTTTAATACTCTGCTGTCATAATTTTGAAATTATTATTTATTAATTAGATGACCCATATTTTCATTTTTCACTAAAGCCTCCAAAGTATATAGCTGATCCTACCCCCACTTTAACTCCAGAAAGCTCCTAGCACATTCGCATTTGACAACAGTTTAGGGACAAGTCAGTAGACTTGGCATACTATTGTTAATAATTTTAATAGAATTGCCTAATATATTTAAAGAGACATAAAGATTAAGTGGTTTACAGAAATAGCATAGGTTAAGACTCAATTCTGGGTATCAGACATCGTTGGATTCCAGGCTCTGCCATTCCTAGCTGTGTGACTTTGAGAGATTCACATAACATCTCTGAACCTTGATTTCCTCATTATAAATGGGTATCATGATAGTGTCTACTCCGAAGAGCTGGAAATAATACTTAAAACACTTAGGTTCTGGGTGTCCTGAAAAATGGGTTCCATCACTCAGCCACCCGCTCCGCTTCCTTTGGCTCCTTCCACTCTCCTGCACACTCCTGAGGTGGGAAATCTGGGTCAATGTGAGTGGCTCCTAAGTGAGAAGAATATTGAAGAGAAAAAGCAAGGAATTATGACCTTCAGGGAAGCAATAACATTTTGCTTAAAAATTGCTTGAGCAAAGAATTTGTAGATATTTGCGATTTGCATGCAAATAAACTAAAGACTCCTATATCCTGAGCTGAGACATGGCCCTGGGCAAAACCTTGCAGAAGATGACTGTTGGACCACAGAGAAGCCTGCATCAGTTTCTCTTTGCTGCCAGTTTAAGTGAAGACCTTAGATAATTTCAAAGCTGCAGTTTCCACTGCCTTAGCCTTTCAACAAATCCATTAGTATGGAAGGCAGCTTTCTAGCAAGGTAGGTGCATCCCCATCTGTATGTACTGCATCATCTCTGCTGTATAATCTTTATTCTCACATTCATTGTCTGTTTAATCAAGCACTGATTTGGCATCCACTTGCAAATGCTGCGTCTCCTATGCCTGATGAAAAAGAATTTTCAGTGGGTCAAACCTCACCTAATTTCATGAAAACGCAAGTCAACAGCCAAATTAAAAGAGGAAACAGAGAACAAACTGACAAAGAACAAACCCCCAAGACTCTCAGAATTGAGGGAGAACAGTAGGTTTATTGTACTGATCGCCACTTGTTCATTCATTCAAGAAACACTGCAAGCACCCACTATGCACAGGGTATTATACTAAGTGCAACAGACAAGTCTTCGTCTTCATGCAGTCTGCAATCCACCTGGAGTACAGAAAAGCACAGGCCATTCCAATGCAACCCTGATTCAAGGTAAAAGCAGGGAAGTACAGGCACTCAGGGAACCTCTAAGGGGGTCCCTCATCCAGTGGCTAGGGATATGGGTGGAGAATCTCAAGGAAGCTCCTGGCATTCTTTCCCTTGAATTGCATCCATTTGTCCAATCCATCCCTGACAGGATTCCCCTGTCTGCAAGGTTAACAAGCTCGGCATGCCTCTGTCTTGAATGCGTGCCCCCTTTTAGAGCCCGGGAACCAGGGCTAGGACTGGGGTTGGAGTCAGCGCCTTCCAGGAGAGGCTCATCTTGCCTCAACAGAGCCTCATTCATTCATTCATTCATTCGTTCGTTCATTCATTCATTCGCAAACACTTACTGACCACGTCTTCTGTACCAAGCTCTGGCAGGCCAGCCGTGAGCAGGACAGATACTTCTTCCTCAGGGAGCTGGGGCACTCTTTTGGGCACCATGCCTCTTTTTCTTTATTTACTTCCGCTCATTGAAAAATGTTATTTAAATCTCACAGCACCCCTAAGAAGCAGTTATTATTATCGCTGCTTTGCTGGTGAGGGGACCGAGGTTCAGAAAGTTCGAGTAACTAGCTACAGGTTGCCCAGCTAGGAAGAGAAAGGCTACAACTCTAGGTTAGACCCCAGCCTCTTCTCTTTCTCCTCTGCTGGGCAGACAGAATCCTGGGCTGGGAAGGGGCTTTCTGACAGCAGCTTTCTCTGTGTTGTTGATAAATATGTGTGGGTCCTTCTCGGCAGCATGACTGCCATCCTCCCTCAGGCCTGGTGATGGCAGCAAGGCCATGCGCTGCATGGCCCCCACAAGCAGAGGGCACCGGCCGAGGACTGTCTCCGCAACCTGCATCTTTTCTGCTCCACGAGGCAGGCCCAGGGAGCCCTAAATCATTTCAGGCAGGGATGCAGACAAGGGTGGGACAGCTGTGCTCTGAAGACCCCAAACAGAACCACTCCTCCTGCCTCATAACCTTCCCTCCTGGCCCCAATATTCAGAAGGTTTTCAAAGCCTTGTTGGAACATCAAGTCTCCTGCGGAACTCACTTTCCTTTCTTCACAAGGTAAAAGCAAGTGCCATGAAACAAGGTTTCAAAGCCAGACCAGCAGTCTTCCACTCAGGAACTAAGTGGGTGCCGGGACTCCCCAGCCTCCTCTCTCTGGTTAACTTCCCACCATTTCGGGCCACCATGTCTGAGCTGAAAAGTCTTGCCCTGATGGCCGGAGAAAGTCCTGACCAGCTGGAAAATTCAAAACTTTAGGGGCTAGCAGCTCTGGCCTGCCCAGGGTCGCATAAACATATCCCCAGGATTTCCAGACTCTGTTTCCAGTGTACAAGGCCTGACGACGGAAATTTTCCTCTTTGATCTGCCCCCACATCATACCCATTTTTCAGCTGAGAACAGTGAGGCTCAGGATGCCTACGTGGTTGGCTGAAAGTCTCCCAGCTCAGAAATAGCTGGGCCAGGCTGGGAGCGGTGGCTCACACCTGTAATCCCAGTACTTTGGGAGGCCAAGGCGGGCGGATCACGAGGTCAGGAGATCGAGACCATCCTGGCTAACACGGTGAAACCCCATCTCTACTAAAAAATACGAAAATTTAGCCAGGCGTGGTGGCGGACGCATGTAGTCCCAGCTATTCCGGAGGCTGAGGTAGGAGAATGGCGTGAACCTGGGAGGCGGAGCTTGCAGTGAGCTGAGATCATGCCACTGCACTTCAGCCTGGGCAACAGAGCGAGACTCCATCTCTAAATAAAGAAAGAAAAGAAAAGAAATAGCTGGGCCAGAGCTACAGCAATTGTTCTCTTACTGTAAGGCTGAACTCTCCTCTCCATCCCTGCTGTCCAACACAGAAAAGCAGCCAAGAAATAACTGAGATGGACACATTAGGTTATAATAATTTTAAATAAGCCTCACTGCTTAATGAGCATGCAGAGATCCAGGCACTTGGTGGAAGCTGTGGGGTTCCACAAAGCACCCTGGAGCCTCCACCTCAAGTGGACAAAGCCACAAGGCAGGGTACACACGGGTCTGAACAAGCACAAGATGTCTGAGGACAAATAAGGCACAGCAGAGAACCTTGAGGCCAGAGGGACATTGGGAACAAATAGTCCTGGCCAGGAGGCAGGGAGAAAACAGGCCATGCTGGTCATAGCCCTGGGCCCTGAGCCAGCTCAGTCAGGGGGCTCACCCTCCCCAGCCCCAGAGAAGATGCCTGGCCCCAGGCAGACCATTCGCAATCGCCTCCAGAGCTGCGTCACAGGACATTGTATTCTCGGGTCTACCGTGTCCTCTACTCCCAATTTCCTGCCCTGTGACTTTATTATTTATTTATTTATTTATTTAGAGATGGAGTCCCCTTCTGTCACCCAGGCTGGAGTGCAGTGGTGTGATTTCAGTTCACTGCAATCTCCGCCTCCTGGGTTCAAGTGATTTTCCTGCCTCAGACTCCTGAGTAGCTGGGATTATAGGTGCGCGCCACCATGCCTGGCTAATTATTGTTTTTTTAGTAGAGACGGGGTTTTGCCATCCATGCCAGGCTGGTCTTGAACTCCTGAACTCAGGTGATCCACCCGCCTCAGCCTCCCAAAGTGCTGGGATTACAGGCATGAGCCACTGCACCGGGCCCCCTGTGACTTTAGGTGCTTCAGCCTCTCATCCTGTTTCTATATCTGCAAAATGATGACTGTGGAAACAACCTTGGCCCACCCTACCTCCGTTCTAAGAATCAGCCATGTAAGCATATGGGATGTGAGGACAAGAGCTCTCAGCCTGTTAGAGCTTTGCACGGGGCCTCAGTGTCCTCAAGTGCAACATGGGGATAACAGCGCATACACGTCAATGTTCTACGAATATACAAACTGATGTGTGAAAGGCAATAAGGAGCAGCAAGGAGCATGGACCCTGGATCAGACTTCATGATTTTAAATCCTGGCCCTCCATCCTGCTAGATGGGCAATCTTGGGCAGATAGTTAACTTCTCTGGGCTTTAATATCTAGTTTGTAAATGGGGTGGTATTGAAAATACCTGTCTGATAGAGTTGTAAAGCTCAAAGAAGATAAAATGTGTGTCTCAGTGTTTGGTCAGTGACTGACAGGACCAGTTATAAATGTCATTGAATGGAGTGCTCATAGAAAGGACTTTGCCATGTAACTGATGGTAAAATGTATGCCCGTCCTGCAGGCTGGAGGATGCAGCACGGATTCCTTGATTAATCGATCTTCTGAGGCAGAAACTCTTCTAGAATGAAGTCAGCCATATGTGGCTGGTATTGGGGAAGAAATTAATAAATCATGCAAAGCGAGGCTGGCACGTGACAGCTGGCTCAGCGGCAACCCTCAGCCCAGCCCAGTGCCCACTCTCCCTCCGCCTCAGAGGGATCCATCACTGCCCAGAGCTCTGTGGCAGGCATTTTGCTTAGCAGAGGCAAGGCCCGCAGCACCCAGCTCTCTGAGCCTTCTGCACCACGTGCTGACACGTGGCCCCTATCAGGGAACCAGAACCCATCTCAGTCACCAAAACAGTGGCTCTCAAACCTGAGCGTGCATCGGAATCCCCGGGAGGCTTGTTAAACTCAGAGGGCTGGCCTCACCCCCAGAATTTCTGATTTAGTAGGTCTGAGTGGGGCCCAACGGTTTGCATTTCATTTCTTTCCTTTTCTATTTTTTCTTTTCTTTTTCTCTCCTCTCCTCTCCCTCCTC
>NW_012106931.1:790854-793054 GCF_000951045.1 Mandrillus leucophaeus | reverse complement strand
GGATAATTTTTTGTATTTTTAGTAGAGACGAGATTTCACTGTGTTAGCCAGGAAGGTCTCGATCTCCTGACCTTGTGATTGCCTGCCTCGGCCTCCCAAAGTGCTGGGATTACAGGCGTGAGCCATCGCACAAGGCCAAGAGTTTGCATTTCTCATAAGTTCCCAGCTGAAGGGGCTGGTCTGTGGGACCACTGACAGATGCTCCTGTGGGAGTGAGTTTAAACCTAGCTGTTTATCCTTCGGCAAATTTCTTCTCTCGACTGAGCCTCCCCTCCTCATCCATAAAGTGAGTGTATCAGAACCTACCTCGTTGGGGTGCCTATGGTAGCCTTACTGAGATTCTGGGTACCCAAAAAGTGCTCAATCTGTGTCAGTCCTCAGCATCACCAACACGTTGTTGTTGAGACAACTAATGAACAGGGAGGGTGGAGTTGTGACGATATCAAACTTGTAAGAAGTGAGAGGAAAAATGGACAAATGTATATTGTGTGCTTTCTGTATGCAATGTACTAATTCCTAAATGCCAAAATGCTTTATCATTAAAAGACAAAACAAAAACAAACCCAGTTAGAATGCTTTATCTTTAATTAATTCATTCAGGAAACAAACATTTGCTGTAAGTCTGAGAAGCAGGCTCTGTGCTATAGCAGTGGGAGGTATGAAGCTGGAGCAGGCATGGTTCCTGTCAGCAAGGAGCTACAATCTAACAGAAAAAAGAGGATGAGACTAGAGAAGACGGGAACACGCCACAGCGTACGGAGGAAGGTGATGACAGGCTGGGAAGGAACACTCAGCACTCTGAAGAAGCAAGCTGGAGAGGTTCTTTTCAGACAGGTGGGGGATCAGGAAGGGGTTCCTTGCGGAAGCAGCATTTATTTGTCTGGGAAAATGGGTAGCATTAACCCATGGAGTTAACAAAGTATGAGGCAGAAGAAACAGCAAAAGCACAAACAGGAGAAAGCAGAAAGCAACTTCACACTACATGACT
This sequence comes from Mandrillus leucophaeus, assembly GCF_000951045.1. Lineage (NCBI taxonomy): Eukaryota > Metazoa > Chordata > Mammalia > Primates > Cercopithecidae > Mandrillus > Mandrillus leucophaeus. The sequence goes on along the minus strand of NW_012106931.1, from coordinate 792,066 downwards.
TAGGTCAGTTTGGCTGACTGTAGGGTGAGGAAGAGAGAGTGGGAGCTGAGGCTGGCCTGGCTGTCTGCTGTCAGGCATTGGATAGTTGTGACCATCAGTGGTTCATGGGCTCCTCCGAGAGCATTCCACGTCCTTTGTGGGGCAGGTGTTCAGCAAACCACTGTGGGCTTGATGATGGGCGTGATGATGATGCACAGGTGTGAGAGCTTGCGTGGTCTAGGAGGGGGAACCCCCAGGAGCTCTAAGCACTGCCAAAGCCAGCTCAGCTTCCCAGCATCCTTCAGAAGGAGAAGTCAGTCCCAAGCCCCCACCTGATGGCTGCAGGACCAAGGCCACACCGCACACCCAAGAGAAAGCCCCTAGTGCCACTCTGCTGCTCCACCTGCTGTCCCCACAACTGACTGTGACCTGATTTAACCTTAGCATCCCCCCACTCTCCTACCCCCATGGAGACCAAGGCTCTGGAAGGCAGAGTCATCCTGGGCAAGGGGCAGCCCCTGCCCTTGTGAGCAAAGAAACCTGGGGCTCTGCAGCTGCCCGACAGAGTTGTGGGACCAGAAGTCCACCCATAGGGAGAGCGGCAAGCCTCCTGCCATGCTGAGAGCGGTCTCTGACTCAAAATGTGGGGAGGGGCCCAGAGACCCCATTGAAGTGGCCCTACAGTAACTGTCTCCAGAGACTCTTACCTCCTGGTTCTCCTGCCAGAGAGTCCCTCAGACTCTACCGCCATCCCTGGTTTCCCATCCAATTGAGGGTCTCCCAGCTGGGGACTTTCTCCACCACTGCTGGGCTCAGACCTTCAGGTCCAAGATGTGGTCCCTACATTCTTCTGGCTCCTGGGGAATTACAGTAAGGAGTACAAGGGTAGCCTTCTTTCCTCTTGACTTCTCCCTCTTGTGGTGAGTCCAGTGCTGAGTGTCAGGGTACTCAATCCGGGGCCCAGCTCATCTTGACTCTCTCCTGCACAGCTGCCCCTCCCTGGGCCTCCAGCTCTCCTTCCCGGTGCATGGGAGTTGAAGACTTAAATGTGCAAATGCATCACTTGGGCCACTCAATACAAACACAGGAATTTTGAGCCTCCCAGTCTTGGTCACACCCAGGAGCATACAGGTCTACAATCCCTCCAGGGATACTGAGCAGGTTATCTGGACCACATCTTGAGACACATATTTGAAAGACAAATCGTTGAAAGACAGGCTTTGTTTTGAGATG
>NW_012106931.1:741553-789564 GCF_000951045.1 Mandrillus leucophaeus | reverse complement strand
TTTGTAGAGATAGGGTGTCGCTATGTTGCCCAGGCTGGTCTTTAACTCCTGGGTTCAAAGGACTCTCCCAACTCAGCCTCCTGAATAGCTGGGACTACAGGTGTGAGCCTCTGCATCTGGCTTGAATGGGTCTTTAGAGTCCACGCCCCTCGTACACTCTTCTCCACGCTTCACAGGGCTGAATTCAGCAGGAGAAGGTGTCCTCAGATGGCTCTGGAGCCTCAGTCCAGGTCAGCTACTCAGACAGCCCAGCTGCCAGGCCAGGAGAGAGTAGGCCCTCCCCTGCTCCATCTCCAGGTCTTTCCTAAGTGCCTGGCAGTGAAGACCTCTTCCCATTAGAGAAGCTGGCTGGGTCGCCCCCTCCTTCTGGAGGAGCACTGACTCAGACCATCACAGGGACACACAAATACCAAACACACTGAGAACATTGTTGGCAATGAAATTACAGACGTTATAAATGCCAGCCTTTCCCTTCCAGGTTTCCTTTGCTGTTCCCTGGTGGGAGAGGACCACACCCCATGCAGTGCTGGGAGACATCCCCTGCAGGCCTTGGGGTGCTGGAACCCTGGGGGGACAGTCATATTGTCCAGGTTGTTTCTCCCAGCTGCAAATGGAGACAGCCTTCCTGAGGGGCCAGGGGGAAGAGCCCTTATAAAAACTGAAGCCAAGTCACAGAGGCCCAGGGATCCAGGAACTGCTCCCTGCTGTACAAATGGGAGTCTGGCCCCGGTGCAGAAGTCCCTCCTGCCGCCCCGCCCATAGGCTTTTGGGGGACTCTCCTGCCAGTGACTCAACTGTTAATACCGAGCCTGGGGCTTTTGCTGATTCCTCCGGGGGCTGGCTAAAGGCTGACAGGCTTAGCTCCCAAGAAAATAACTGGGTGGCACAGAAAATGGCCTTTGGGAGAGGTAGGTTTGGAGGAGAGAAGGCAAGAGGAGAGAGCCTGACTCAGGAGGAACAAGAACCAGAGCCCTCCAAGGCTGAGAGTGAAAATAGATGGAGAGTGGAAATGGGGCTCAGTGAGCCAGGAGGGAGCCCTGAGTAGGCGGTGGGTGGTGGGCTGTGCTCCCTGAGAAGATGGAGGGATGGATGGGGGGATGGAGACTGCAGCCAGGGTCTTTTACAGTGACTTGCCTCCCAAGCCCAGACCAAGCTGGACATTGTAGCCAAGGCGTATTCTCTGCAGCCAGCGAGGGCTTTGCTCCAGGCTCTTCAGGCCCAGGGGTCAGAAGTTCTGGGTAACTCCAGATCAGCAGCCCTACGGCAAAGTGGGGCTGAGGGCAGAAATGGCTGCGTCCAGGAGAAGCTAGTGGTGTGCTGGCCTGCCGACCGCAGTTCATATGTGTGTTGAAGCAGCGTTTATTTTTACCTGGGTAGGTTCAGCTTCTGATCACAGATATGGTGGGGGTTTTCCATTGGTTTCCATGGGAACATTAGGCAGAGCATCTGCTACCCAATCAAGCAAAGCTGGTCTGGTAAGACTCTTTTCAGAATTATTTTGCTGTTTTTACCCAGGAAGTGTGTCCTGTCTGAATTTGTACCACTGCCTTCTTGTGTGGTAGAGCAGGGGAGGGCAGCTCCAAGGGGACAGGGCTGGCTCTCAGGGAAGGAGAGGGGGCTGGCTAAAGGCAAGCATGGCGGCAGGGCCATACCTATTTGGAGAAGCAATTTGCTTTCCATTTCTTTCTTTCTTTTTTTTTTTTTTTTTTTTTGAGACGGAGTCTTTCTCTGTCCCCCAAGCTGGAGTGCAGTGGCGCGATCTCCACTCACTGCAAACTCCGCCCCCTGGGTTCACGCCATTCTCCCGCCTCAGCCTCTTGAGTAGCTGGGACTACAGGCGCCCGCCACCGCGCCCGGCTAATTTTTTGTATTTTTTTAGTAGAGACGGGGTTTCACAGCGTTAGCCAGGATGGTCTCGATCTCCTGACCTCGTGATCCGCCCGTCTCGGCCTCCCGAAGTGCTGGGATTACAGGCGTGAGCCACCGTGCCTGGCCTTGCTTTCCATTTCTAAGCCCCAAGTAGGATCCTGTGATGAGGCCACAGGAGCCTGGACTCTGCCCGACCTGAGCTGGTTCCTGGTTTTGGTCCAAGGCCTGCCCTTGCAGTAGGGCCACCTGTTGGCCCCCACCAACAGGAGCAGTCAGGAGTTCCTGGGGCACCACAGGACATGGAGGCCGACGAGCAAGCTACCAGGTGCAGCAGAGGGCTAGACTTGAGCACGTACAGTTTCACTTTTACAGAAAGGAGGCCCTGACTTCCCCCACGAGGCGGCGGAGGGTGGTGCTGAAGGGCTAGGCCTGGAGGCAGAAAGGAAGGCGCTGGTGCGTGTGGACATGTAAGAAGTGGTTTTATTCCAGGTGTGTGTTTCATAAAGACGAGGTCCTCAAGGACAGCTAGTGGCACATGCTTTGGTCAAGAAGAGGAAAAGCAAAAACAGAATAGGGCTGAGTTGCCACAAGGGACTGGCTGATAAGTGCAGAGCCTGATCTGACCACAGCAAAGGAGAGACCCTTTTGAAGGCCCCCTGGCCAGCAGTCCTCTTATATTCAAGAGGAGAAGCCCCCGCTCCCCAGCCCCAAAGGTCCATGCCCGAGTGTGGCCCAGGCCTTCTAGTCCATCCTCTGGGGAGAGGCCTTTTTCCTGGGCCCGGTTCTGTCCTAAGCTGTGGCTGGAGGCTTCCCAGATGAACAGGGGATCTGAGGCTGCACCTGGCTGTGGAAGAAACATCACAACAGAGGACGGGCAAAGCGTGGCCCTGGGGGCGAAGGGCCCTGCACTGGCAAGTCCAGGGGTGTGCACTTGGGCATGGGAGCGCTGCTGAGAGGACGCTGGTGAGAGTCAGGAGGCGAAACCGCTGGAGAGCCCTCCAGAGCAGGTGCTGCGGACCACACACACTCGGCTGCCGACCCCAAGGGCCGCGTGGAGGGAGCAGGCGATGGCAGTTTGAGCACACCAGGGAGGAAGATTAGGGGGTGGCAGCTTGGGCAGGCAGTGGCTTCAATCCAGAGCAGAGGTTCAGGCCCTTTGGGGATCAGGGACCTCTTTTAGAAGCCATGGACTCTTTCCCCAGGAAAATGCATGTATGCACACACATGCAGTATTTTAGGGACAATTTCAGGAGATTCCTAGACCTTCTGGAATCCATGAACTCTACAGGTGTGTGGATCCTTGGCCTATGAAAGACAGGGGGCTCCTGTGGTAGGTATATCTGCCCCAGGCTGGTCTGCTTTGTAGGGGAGACCCCCAGGGTCCTGGTACCAACAATCCTTTGCCCAAGAGCCAGTGGGGCAAGGGAAGCAGGGCGCAGGGATAGCAGGAGCAGTTCCAAGACTAGGCCATGGGATAGATGTGTGAATGTGTTCTCAGTGGCTGTGAAAAGGAACTGGGAGTTCTCTACACAAACAGGAGCCACAGCCAGGCTCCCAGCCCAGTGCAATAGCTGACACTTCAAGAAAATCCCTCCTGTAGCGGGGAGGGGAATAAGGGTGATGTTGAGCCCTAATGACTTAGGGGCTGTTCATGGTCCAGAAAGGAGGTTCCCTTCTTTCCAGCCACCTTGACCCATGATGCTGTATTGACAGAGGCCAAAACCTTTGAGAAAGCAGGAGTCAAAAATGACAAACAAGGCTGGGGCTACTCGGGGGTGTGTGTGGCTACCCGTCCTTTCAGTGGGTCCTGGCCGCAGGGACAGGGCACGAGCTGTTCCAAGAGAGAGGTCTCAGCCTGACACGTGGCCAAACAGAAGCAGAGTCTGTTTAATAAACTATGCCCGAATCTTCCCCTAGAGATCCCTCTGCAGCCTTTTGCTAAGAATGTGGGCACCCTCAGGCACAGGACCGGAGGCACAGTGCCGGGCTCAGACCCCGGGGCTGGTAAAGTGTGGAAGGGACTGCGTCCTGGGTAAGAGAACTTGTTCTTTTGGTGCTTTGCTGCTCTTCTATCCATGTTCATTTGCAAATTACCCATCCTTTGCTGCCAAGATACCATCCGTCCCCACCCAACCCAGTGCCACCCTGGGCTTGGCATCACTGACAGGTCACCAGGCTTCTCACCTCCTTCCTGTTCTTTACCTGCTCCTGTAGGCTGCCCCTCTCCCTTCAGCCTCTCCATCCACACTGCCCAATTCCCCCGGCCCTGCCTGCCCACACAGCTGGGCCTCATGACCCAACAGACCCCTGTGTGGGCTTCTGTCCTTGCTCTCTCCAGGCAACAAGGGGAGAGACCACACACTATTGTCCTGGCCCCAAGAAGCACCAAGGGAGAGGACAAAGAGCCAGGGGCACCTACTCAGTCTCTACCCAGCAACAGTCCAGCACCCTGACCATCTCCTCTCCCGGGGCACGGCCAGGACAGCGCTGAGGGCATCGGGGCGTGCCCGCCTGCGCCCTCCTGGAACAAGCTTTGGAGAACGTGTGTTGTGGTGGGTATTTGCTGATGGTCCCGGCGGAAATGTGGGAGATGGGAACAGCCTGCTTTGCACTCCCCCACCCTAACCCCCTTCCGGTCCCAAAGTCTCATGCAAAAGGTACAGGAGGCCCCGGGGCTACCGTCATGTGTGTGGCAACAGCTGCCACTGCTGGGCCTGGGCGTCAGCCTGACACTTGCTGGTCACCAGCTGGGCAGGCTTCGTCTCCAGGCAGAGGCCACTGACTGAATGCTGGATGAAAGATCCTTTTCTCCTCCATTTCTAGGAGGAACGGAGATGGGTTAAGAGAGGAAGGAAAAAACAATGATTTAAAAAAATAATGTTGTACTTTCATTTCACATGCATGTACTCAACCCTTGTATATAACTAGGACACATCCCCCTCCTTTTTTTTTTAGGCATGATCTTGTTCTTGCAGTGGTGCCACCATAGCTCACTGCAGCCTCGAACTCCTGGGCTCAAGGAATCCTCTTGCCTCAGCCTCTGAGTAGCTAGGACGATACATGCACACCACCATACCCAGCTAATTTTTAATTTTTTGCAGAGACCGGGTCTCGCTATGTTGCCCAGGCTGGTCTAGATAGATCCACCTGTCTTGGCCTTCCAAAGCACTGGGATTACAGGCATGAGCTACCATGCCCAGTCATGCCCCTCATTTAAATCAGGCTGTGTATTCCTACGTAAGAGGCTGCCCCCATCCTACCCTAACACCAGCTTTAAGCCCTGCCCTTCCCAGCAGGGGTCTTGCTTCTGTAGTTTGCAGAAGTTCCTGTCCAGATCAGAGGAGGCAAAGCAGAAATCCCCTGTGTTTATTTACAATGTAGCTTGGTTGCCACGTGCAAATCTGCATTTCTAACTTCTGTGTAGTTATTGGGCCCAGTTTCTTACATGGCATCAGTTGCTGGGGCTGAGGATTTGCCCTCTGCTTTAGATGGGCTCTTGTTCTTCAGGTCACCATAGATCCTGCCTGGTCCCGACTTTTCTCCTATTGGGGTTTTCCCACCAGCTCCCTGTAGGCACTCGAGCTTGTCAGTCCTGGCCTAGGTAAATCTTTTACTTCTGCAAACATGATTTCTTCTTCCTACAGTCCTAAGCTTCTGACCTGTGAGGCCAGTTATCTACACCCCCTAGTGGGAAGCTGCCTTCTTTGTAGGGATGAAGTGTGGGGCCAGCAGGGTGGTGGGAGACTGGACGTCTCGCATCAGAGTCATGCAGGGGCTCCTGGTCAGTGCCTTCACCTCCTGGTGCCTCCCCGTCCCCGGGTTTGACAAGGGGGAGAAGAGTTGCTCCTGTAGAACATTAGGGAAGTGCCTGGGTGGAGGATGGAGTGTTGCTTGGAACATTTATGAGAAGGGATGAGAGGCAGAGACCTAGGTTTCAAGGCTCAGGGAAAAATAATAGTAAGATAGGTCCATTTTGGGTTTCTCTCCTATTTGCCTCCCATGCAACCACCTCCCCTCTTCCTTCTCCTCTCATTCACTGTGTCTTTGATTAGAGGCAGGAGTGCTCGTGACCATGTGGAGGGAGCCCAGAGGGCTCTGAGGGCAGTGGGTGGACAGGGAGCAGCTGGGGGGAGAGAGATGAACCCACCTGGCTGCAGGGATAGGGCTAGGGCTGCAGGGATAGGGCTAGGGCTGCAGGGATAGGGCTAGGGCTGCAGGGATAGGGCTAGGGCTGCAGGGGGTTGTGCACACAGGGTGGAAGGCAGGTGCGGAGCCTGGGCTCCCAGTGGGAATGCAGGGATGTGAGGGGTAGGGCCAAGACTCAGCCTCTCTGGGCCCACATGGTCTCCGTAGGAAACCTAAAGGTCAAGGGCCTTTGGATCCCCCCTCCTATTTCTTCATGCTCTTCTAGTCCTTGACATTTACCTCACGTAGGCCAAACCTCCAGCAACGCCCAGCTGGAGAGCGTATGGCCATCCTCACCCCAGGGAGTCTTGGTGCTTAGTGCCACCTCAGCATCTAGCCTTCTGTAATATAGTGGCTCACTCCCTTCTTTCTCTTCCACTAAAGTGCAAATTCCCTGGGGGTCAAGGACCATGTCCTTTCATCCTTGTGGCCAATATGATCTGTACATTCTCTGGTACAAGGTAGGCACCCAACGTCATTTTGTTTTTGTTTGTTTGTTTGTTTGAGACCAAGTCTCGCTCTGTCGCCCAGGCTGGAGTGCAGTGGCACGATCTCAGCTCGCTGCAAGCTCCGCCTCCTGGGTTCAAGCGATTCTCCTGCCTCAGCCTCCTGAGTAGCTGGGATTACAGATGCATGCTACCACGCCCGGCTAATTTTTGTGTTTTTAGTAGAGACGGGGTTTCACCATTTTGGTCAGGCTGGTCTCGAACTCCTGACCTCATGATCTGCCCACCTGAGCCTCCCAAAGTGCTGGGATTACAGGTGTGAGCCACCGCACCTGGCTGTCATTTTGTTTCAAGATGAATGAATGACTGAATCACCCAATCATTAGGAAGTGCTCCCTAAACAGCAGGATTCTCATTCTCACTTACTATCAGTGCTATTAGGCACAATCTCAGGGTTTCCTGACTCTCCAGGCCGCTCAATTCTGGGCTTGTCTGAGAAACAATATCACATCACCCACTGTCCCATCTCCACATCTTGGTTCTTACAGATTCGTTGTGAGGTAGGCACGGGAGGGAGCCTCTTATTTTGTAAGTGAGGCGACTGAGTGAAGGGAGGGGGAGGGAAGACTGAGCTGGGGCCTGCTGCTCCATCACACCAGGTCTGAGGTACAGGAGCCTCTCGGATACAGGAAACCCAGCTAGCCTTGGAAACAGGACCAGCAGGGGACCAAGAAGGACGGCCGGATTCCAGAAGGCATTGGCAGTGGGATAGCTGCTCATCCTGGCCTCCTGGGGGAAGAGGGGCACAGGTACCCAGAGTGCCATCAGGAGCCTGGCAGGACTTGCAGGGGCAGAATGAATGGGGCCAGGGAGATTCCTACACACCCCATAGGCTGCGTCAGCACAAGGGGGGAAATGGGTGATTCAGCCCCAGAGGGGCAATTGAGTGGAGGTTTGCTCGGAGATAATTCCTCAGTGGGAGAGGGTGGGCGTGGGTTCAAGGATTTGCCCTCAGAGAGGTGGGTGCTCTAGATGCAGGGGACACTGCAACAGCCCCACTGCAGGGCAGGGCCGAGGGTGGACTGCATCCCCCCACCATCCAAATGTGCTTCAAGTGTCCCACAGGTCCAGCAAGTGGGCTAGGCACACAGATCCCTCAGACACACACAGGCTGGAGGGAGAGGATGTGGCTGCTTTCCAGAATGGCACAGCAAACTGCTGTTCATCCTTTAAAAAACATGCCGACTCAAGCAAAGAACAGGGGGGTAGGTGGAAAACCCTGCAGGCCAAATCAGAGAGGGAGCACCGTCCTCACTGCCTGCACCGACGGAGGCGGGCACAGGGAGGGCTTCCGAGGAGCGTGAGCAGGGGAAGCGCTGGAGCAGCCTCTGAGCCTTGGGTCCCATTCCCTGGGTGGCAAGGGAGCCCTCCAAGACAGGAAGGGAGCAGCACAGAAGGGAGCTGGCTGGCTCTGGAAATCCAGCCTTTGGTTCCACTGTCACTGGTTGCTGTGTACCCTGAGCGAGTGACTTCACCTCTCTGTGCATCAGTTTCTTCCCTGACCCTGACCTGTCTCCCAGGATTAGTGGTGACAGTGTGGGTGAGAGTATCGGACGAATGGAAAAGGCAGTGCTCACGTGAGGCTGGTCATGCCAGCTTGGACATCATTGTGTCTGGATCTCAGTTTCCCTAGTCTGCCAGCAGTCAAGAAATACTTATTGAACATCTACTATGTGCCGGGTTAAGACTATGTGCCTAGAAGTCACACTGACCTGGGTTTGAATCCCAGTTCCACCCCTTCTCAGCAGTGTGATCCGACTTATATTCTTTAGATTCAGTGAGCCTCAACTTACTCACGTATAAAATGGAGGTAGTACTAGAACCCACGTCACTGGGTGGCTGGGAGGATTAGATGAGATGATCTATTTCAAATTTCTAGCACAGGCTGTCAGTAAAAGCTAACACTTATTTGAACTGTGGTGGTTGTCAGGAGCCAGGCATACCGTGTTAACAAGACAAGTGGTCCCTGCCTTCATGGAGCTCACAGCCTGGCAGGATGGCATTAAACGAATAAGTACCCAAAGAAGTATTTCCTCATGGGCAGAATAATTGGCTTGACCTAGACGCTGACTTTGCTCCCCTCCCCACAGATCCTCCTCTGAAGGGCTTATTTGAGTCAACCAGGGGCTCCCCTGCCAAGGTCTGCCACCCTGAAGCACGGTTCCCTGGGGCTGCTGGGCCTCTGTGCTGCAGGCAAGGAGACTCACTTGCTTGCCTTCTCTAGGGTTGCACATCTGCAGTATGACCGGGGATCCGGGGGAAGACATTAAGGTGGAGGTGGCAGCCAGGCACTTCCCCTGCTGCTGGATAAGGTGGTCACTGAACAGCCATGCCTGCAAGGCAGGGAGAAGAAAGGCCAAGTCAAAAAGTACAGCGATGGGTGGAGAGATGGGTAGATAGGGAATAAATCAAACACATGGCATATTTTTGTAAGATTTCTACAAATAATTGTAGGAGCTAGGGTGGTTGTATGGGTATTCACTGTACAATTCTTATTATTTTTCTATATGTTTGAATTTTTTGATAAAATATTGGGTTGGGGGAGCTTAGCTGGAGCTGGCCAGAGGGCAATCAGGGCTGTGCCAAGGGACTGTGGGGGATGAGAGAGAATGACAAGACATGGAACCAGGGCAGCCGAGAGCTGCTCCTCACTGGAGTCTCCATGACCTGCTTTAGTTTCGATGTGGGTGCAACACTCATATGTTGGACCCATGTGTGCACAGAAATCTTGAACATTGCTTGTCGCATGAGCTGAACCCAGCTGGATCTCAGGAGAGAACTGGGCACTATCTGGGCAGCACTTCTCCCTCGGCAAGCACAAAGCAGGTGGTGCACACGAGTGACAGGCTGGAACTGGAAAGGGGATACGAATGTGTAGGACCAGAGTCTAGGGGCCCCTGGCAAAGTGGGTTTGTGTAAGGTGTAGACAGAGGAGAATGAGTAGGGGGAAGTCCCTCACCCCACGCCTGGGCAATGTCCCCAGCTCTCTCCCACTCCCATTCCTACCTGAGGTCCTAAGCAGCTTACCTGGGCGGGCTGGGGGTTCTTGGCAGACCCTCTGCAGATCCCCATTCCAAGCAGGAAGTCACCAGCTGTGTTCTGGCCCTGAGATTCTAAGCAGTTCGGCCCCTGCTTAATGATGCCAGGGAGCGCTTCCTTCACAGGGATCCTGAGAGAAAAGACAGCATTCAGGCTTGTTCTCTGCGCCCCGAGGCTTACCTTCACCCTCCGCCAGACGCCAGCATCCCATCAGCTCCGGGAGCGCCGAGGTGTCTGCGGGAAGGGGCCTGGGAGCAGCCTGGCCAGCAGGGGAGGGGAGGAGCAGGAGTGGCCTCTGGGAAGGCTGGGCCTGGGCCCCAGGAATTCTTCCAAGTGGCTCTGGGAGCCTCTGCCCTGGAGGCTGGGCCTGAGACAGAGGATGGGGGAGCCATGGGTGGAGCTCAGGCTGGAAAAACAGAGCCCCTCAGTCCAGAAAGAGGAAAGCCTCAGGAGAGCCTGGGGCCAAAATGTATGCTCAATAATCAATCCCAAAATGATAGGGAAGGGGGCGCTTCGAAGAGGCAAATTAAACACAAATATGAAAATGTGTTTAATCTCAGTAATGATTAAAGAGCTACATATCAGAGTCACCAATGTTTATTTACCATGCATGTACATTTGTACACACACACACACACACACACACACTCTCTCTCTTAATGACAATGCCCAGTGTTGGAAACAGCTGTGAGATTGAATCTTCTCACACCTTCCTGGTAAGAGTGTTGATTAGCACAGCTTCTCAGGAGGGCAGTGTGCTATTATGTCTCAGAGCCCTTAAAATGCAAACACCTTGGACCAATATTGCCCCTTGTAGAAACATATCCTACAGAAATAATTATAAATGTTGTAAAAGATATTCAACTCAGAGTGACTGATTATATTGAAAACACCAGAAATTTCTAGATATCTAACAACAGGAGCTGGGCTAAATAAATTTGGATTCATCCATAGGATGGAAAACCCTGTAGCCATTAAAAATGACTTATGGCTGGGCATGGTGGCTCACACCTGTAATCCCAGCACTTTGGAAGGCCAAAGCAGGAGGATCACTTGAGGCCAGGAGTTCAAGACCAACCTGGGCAATACAGAAAGACCCCATCTCTACAAAAGTAAAAAAAAAAGTATCCAGGCACAGTGGCACATGCCTGTAGTCCCAAGTACTTGTGGGGCTAAGGTTGGAGGGTCACTTGAGCACAGGTGGTTGACGCTGCAGTGAGCCGTAATGCCACCACTGCACTTCAGTCTGGGCATCAGAGTGAGACCCTGTCTCAAAGTACATAAATAAAATACAATTTTAAAAAATGACTTTGTGAAATAATACTTGCCAGTATGTAAAAATGTTCACAGCACACTATTAAGTAAAACAGGCAAGTTTTAAAACATTGTAATTATTATTATTTTATTTATTTATTTTTAGATGGAGTCTCGTTCTGTCACCCAGGCTGGAGTGCAGTGGCACGATCTCAGCTTACTGCAAGCTCCGCCTTCCGGGTTCACACCATTCTCCTGCCTCAGCCTCCTGAGTAGCTGGGACTACAGGCACCCGCCACCACGCCTGGCTAATTTTTTTTGTATTTTTAGTAGAGACGGGGTTTCACTGTGTTAGCCGGGATGGTCTCAATCTCCTGACCTTGTGATCCACCCGCCTCGGCCTCCCAAAGTGCTGGGATTACAGGCATGAGCCACTGCACCCAGCCAAAATATTATATTATTAAAACACTGTTTTTAATAATATAAATCCGGCTGTCCTTCTTGGTCCCCTGCTGGTCCTGTTTCCAAGGCAAGCTGCGTTTCCTGTATCCAAGAGGCTCCTGTGTCTCAGACCTGGTGTGATGGAGTCAGCAGGCCCCAGCTCAGTCTTTCCTCCCTCTCTCTTCACTCAGTCTCCTCACTTATAAAATAAGGGGCTCCCTCCCCTGCCTGCCTCACATATGCACAGGAAAATATGCTTACACACACACACACACACACACACACCTTATAGGTAATAAACCTGAGGACGCTGCTGGCCCCAGCTGCTGCAGGCTTGCATACCTGAGTTCAGGTTATGTTCGTTCTTGGATTAAGGACTCACCAGGCCTGGGAGTTATGGGAAAGCAGGAGGGGTTACAGTCTAACTGTGTGCCTTCTCTGCCTCCTGTTACCTCTGTCGGTGAAATAATCTGGGCCTGGGGGGTTGGGCCATTATAATATGTTTGGCATTCTTTGATGTGGACATCTGTAGGATCTAGACCGAACCAGGTCTTCCTTCCTCAGGGCTGGCTAGAAGCCGCAAAGTTCCAGAACTGATCTGCTCACAAAAGGCTCAGAGTGACCCTTTCCATTCCTCTCCCACACCCCTGGCAGCAGCCTGTGCCTCTCCAGACTCCCTTTGGGAGGCCGTGCAACTTTCTAGCAGAGGTGGCAAACCGCCGACTGCCAAGCTGAACCTGGACCCTGGACATGGTCTGGCCTGCATAGCGTGGTGGTTGTTGCTTTTAATTAGTTAGTTGGCAATATTGAATGATTTTAAGGTTACATAGAAACCTTCAAATCTGAATCTAGCTTCTCCTGAGAAAAATGGAAGATCAGGCCACAAGGAGCTTGCATTCCAGCATGGCACTAATCCGCCGCGGTGAGTAGCCGCTGCCCCTCTGAGTGGGGCTTTTGCATCACAGTTTGCCACAGTCCCCACAACTCTCCATTGTCTCATCCCTACCCATTTGACTTATTGACATCACCTGCCTGACCACTGTAAGAATTTGAGTTCGCAAACCCTGCCACGTGCAAGCATGTTGAAGGGCAGGAGCTCCACACTCTCTGCCTCATCTAGGAGCAATGTGTTACATTTCCCTTCTCTGTAGCGACAAGACGGGTACTGAGACCTCTTTTATAACTGCTCAGGGGGAATACAGCACGAGGGCCAGGGGTTGTTCCAGACCCTGCTACTCCCCTGTTGCTTAGGGTGTTGTGCAAGCTGAGGTGAGGTGGACACTGACCAAGGTTGGTAATGCCCAGTGATGCTTACGGAAGAAACCCTAGGCTTGGGAACAATCTCAAGATCAGACGCAGCTCCTAAGCTGTCACTGTGGCAGCAATTGTGGAACAGCTGGGATAGCAGTCATCGCCACCCTTCCCCAGCTCCCCGGCAGTGCCAGGCTAAGCTGTCCTGTTTGTCAGCAGACCTCTAAACTCTGCATCCACTTTCTTCTCTATGGGTCTCTTCCGTGTACACAGGCTGCCATTAGGTCCATTCCCCAAGACACTACTTCTTTCTGTTAGAAAATTGACATACTGGTTTTGTTAGAAGAAGAATGCTTACTGCCATTTGCTTGGAATTACTGTCATGGACATGCCATGTCTACTATGCAACTAGCACCCTCACAAACATGATGTGCTTGTGCAATGCACAGCCTGAACAACAGTTCCTGACAGTCCTAATGCAAGTAATAAATTAGCAGTTGCTGAGGCCAGCTGCAGAGCTCTAACCTGGAGAAGGGGCAGAGCCATGGCAGGCGTAGGAGAGCAAAAGCCTCTTCTTTCAGCCTCCTCAGTCTCCCCACTGACTGTTTAGGCAACTATTTAGGGACCCCCTATTTGGAGGAAAGTTGGTATCACTCAGGCCTATGGGTCCCCTTTCTAATCAACAAATTGATCCACTCCTGGCCCCTCACCCTGGGAACTGGGGGTGAGTAATCCAGATAGGAATGAGGTCTGGGGTTTCCATTTTAGCGACAAAAAATTATTTTAACTTTCACACAGTGGCAGAACAAACAGAAGAAGACTTCTGCTCCTCATCGGCGTAGCTGGTTCATCTCCTGCCTTGTGATCGAGCCAGGTTTCTGAGAGTTATGAGACATTTCTTTCCCTTGGTCCTTGGGGGTGTCATCAGACCCTGTGGCAGGGCGCTGGGGTTGGAGAGGAACGGCATTCCCAGGCCTCCCCCACTCTTCCCACAGGCTGCCCAACTCATGCCCTAGGACTGGAACTAGTGGGCTTCACCCAAATGTTGTATGAACGCTGACACAGCATAAAGAAGTGACTGCTCTTTTTTCTTCAGCGCCTCAGAAATGATGCATCTGAATGAGCACTGTCCCCTACAAGTGATCACTTCAGGAAGTTGCATTTTCATAAATTAATGTTCTTCCCATCACAGCTAGTGTCCAGGGAACTGGGGTTATCTAGGCCACTGACTTTCTCCCAGTGACACTGCCATTGCTCACATTGTTCTGGAACTTCTTGGAAATTGCTCTCAGGGTCAGTTTAATCTCGTTCCTTTACAGTCATGCTGTATTTGGGACCTGGGATTATAATTATCTGGGTTAATCATCTAGCTTATTCACTGCACTTGGCTACAACTTAATGGTGGCTGTTGGCCAAAAATCAAACCTGTCCTCAAAGGGACAAAGATTTGCCTCTTTCAAGGATATGCAAGCTCTGAGGGGTGAAGTGTTCCGGAAAGCCACGGCAGCGTCCTTGAGAGAAAGCTGGCAGTGGTGGGAAACGTGTTCCCCAAGGTGACAGCTATAGAGGGAGCATGTGGCTTTTATACATGATTGAGGTGTACGGACTGTGCAATTTATTCCATTAAAAATATTTACTGAGTGCCCATTTTATGACAGGCACTGTTCCAGGTCTGGAGATAAAGCAGCGAACAAGCCGATCAAAGCCTCCACCCTCATGGAACTTACAGGCAAGTTCAGGGAGATACAACACAATTAATTGACCAGATAATGCCGATGATAATAACGGCTACAAGGAACATGAAGACGACGATGCTGGGGAGGGAGGTGGAGCTGCAAACTCAGAGTGTTCAGGGAACGTCTCCCTGGGAAGAGGACGTTTGAGTCAAGACCTGAGGAAGGTGAGGAAATGAACCACGTGGATGTAACCAAGACACTGAAAAGGCCATCGTAGCTTATTGCCCACAGTCCTGTGAGAGTGGACACATATTCCTGGGTAAGTACAGCCTGAGTGCACATACCATTTGCATTTTGTTTTCTCATTTGCCAGAGCAAACATTTCCCTGTGTTTTCTTCACAGTTTCTATGATTATAATATTAATTGGTGCATAATATTTGTTTAGATCTATGTATGGTGATTCACTGAACCCAACCCCTATTGTTGATTCTCTCTCTTTCTTTTCTTTTTCTTTTCCCTTCCCTTCCCTTCTTTCTTTCTTTCTTTCTTTCTTTCTTTCTTTCTTTCTTTCTTTCTTTCTTTCTTTCTTTCTTTCTTTCTTTCTTTCTTTCTTTCTTTCTTTCTCTCTCTCTCTCTCTCTCTTTCTTTCTTTCTTTCTTTCTTTCTTTTTCTCTTTCTCCCTTCCCTTCCCTTCCCTCACCTCCCCTCACCTCCCCTCACCTCCCCACACCTTTCCTCTTCCTCACTCTAACACCTAGGCTGGAGTGCAGTGGCATAATCAGGGTTCACTGCAGCCCTACCTTTCGGGCTCAAGAGATCCTCCCACTCACAGGTGTGTCCCACCATGCCTAGCTTATTTTTTAGTAGAGACAAAGTCTCATTATGTTGCCCAGGCTGGTCTCAAACTCCTGGACTCAAGCAATCCTCCTGCCTTGGCCTCCGAAAGTGCTGGAATTACAGGCATAACCCACTGTGCCTGGCAGTTTCTCATTTTTTCACGGCAGCTGTTGATCTACTGGTTAACAGCTTCTGCTTTGGTTGCTTTATTTCCTTAGGATAAACTCCCAGAAGGGAGAGAGCAGGGCTAAAGGGGACGAATGTCCTGCAGCCTTTGCTATGTAATGCAATGAATGTTGTGTCCTAAGGGGATAATGTCCATTTCTAGGTCTGAGACCATTAAAAATTTGGTTCCCACCACACCTAATTTATAACTCCTAGTAATGTCCTCTCAGTTCCCCCAGAGCCTTCACATGAAGATAAAACCTGGCAGCTAGAAAGAGCCAGACCACCGGTGTTGAGGAGATCTAAGGGTGGGGTGGGGACCAGGGTGCTGGCCCCAACCACCCCCTACGTGCCTGTGGGATGAGAAGAAGGGGTGCACTTACGTGAGCTCTGGGTAGACGTTCTCCAGGTACCAGCGGAAGGACTTGCAGTTCATCTTCTTCCTCTGCTCTATCCGCGTCGCCACACTGTAGGAGGAAGCAGGGCTCGGGATTTGGCCTGCCAGTGTGGAAGGCAGCCCCAGGGAGGACGCCAGAGGCCCATCCCCCAACCCCAGGAGTCAGCCCCCTCTTCCCATCTGTCTCAGGCAGGCAAGGACGAGGAGCCTTCCAGCCTGCCATGTCCAGCCCTGGCCACTTGTCTGATGTCATTCTCTGACCTGCAAGCTCAAGTCAGGTCTCCTGGCTATTCCTCACTCCTTAAATTCCTGCCTGGAGCTCACCTTTCAGGGTGAGCACAGACCATACGGGACCACGTCTTTCTCTCAGTGTCTCACTCCTTGAGACCTCAGTTAGCAGACCATGAATTGGTCTTTATCTGTGCAGAGTTAACGAGAAGTACAGGAGAAAGGTCTAACAGCAGGAAGAGCAAGCTTTAAACATCTTTCAGGTGTGCTGGCAAATAAAACCATTAGATGTGTCCTTGGGACACTGCCACCCTCACCTTCCTCAGGTACACTCACCACAATGGCCACTGGTTGACACCCTCGTCACCAGCTATCTGAGCCTCAGTGTCCTCTACATTCATCTGGGGACACAACCACTCGTCTGAGAAGGCTTTTGTGAGAATCAAGCGAATTAAGGGGACATGAAGCACTTAGCACAGGGCAGGTGCTAAGTAAATGTCAGTTCCTCATTACAAAAAATATTTAGTGACATAACCTTTTTTTTTTCAAAAAAAGGTAGATAGATATGAATAAATAGGGAGACGATTCCTTGATGATCATTAATTGTGTTTTCAAACTGTTCTGACCACAAGCTTAAGTAGGAGATAAATATCTTACATTGTAATCTAACATGCCCCATGTACAGTCGGCCCTCAGTATCCCTCAGTATCTGTGGGTTCCGCATCCATGGATTCAACCAACCTTGGATCAGAAATACTCAGGAAAAAATTCCAGGCCAGGTACAGTGGCTCACATCTGTAATTGCAGTACTTTGGGAGGCCAAGGTAGCCAGATTGCTTGAGATCAGGAGTTCAAGACCAGACTGGCCAACATGGTGAAACCCCATCTCTATTAAAAACACAAAAAATCAGCTAGGCATGGTGGCACATGCCTGTAATCCCAGCTACTCTAGAGGATGAGGCAGGAGAATTGCTTGAACCCAGGAGGTGGAGGCTGCAGTGAGCCTAGATTGCGCCACTGCACTCTAGCCTGGGTGACAGAATGAGACTCCATCAAAAAAAAAAAAAAATTCCACAAGGTTCCAAAGCCAAACTTGAATTCACCATGCATTGAGTAGCACATTGAATCCACGCAAATGAAGTGATGTGTAGGCATTGTATTAGGTACTATAAGTAATTTAGAGATGATTTAAAATATTCAGGAGGTTGTGCGTAGGGTATCCAAATACTACACTATTTTATATCAGAGACTTGAGCATCTGTGGATTCTGGTATCCATGGGGGGTCCGGGAACCAATCCCTTGTGGATGCAGAGGGGCGACTGTACATGTGTAGGTACATGCATGCACACACATGCACCCACAACTGAAATAAGAGTTTCATAAGGACAATACTAACCCTTAACTGCAATCAACTCTCATTTTCTATCCTGCTCTGTGCTAATCTAATCTATAGTGTTCTACTTCTCTCTCTCTCTTTTTAAATGCTGGTCACAACCCACTAAATTGATTTCACAACCCAGCTGCATTTTGAAAATGCTTAACTAGACCGTAGTCATAACAGTCCGTGACAGGAAAATAGGCTAACAGATCTCAATTTTGAACAGGGGGTGGAGGCAGAAGCCCAGATGCTTTCTGCAGGCAGCCTCTTCCTAAGCACTCCCACAGATGCCTGTTTTCCTGCAGGCAGCTGTGGACAGGCAGCTCTTTTTCATAAGTGAGCCTTCTCTCCCCATGCGATTTCATGCTCCTCAAAGCCTAAGTCTTGTCTCTGCATTGCATTCCCTCCCAGGACCCAAAGAAGCCCACTAGAGTGGGAGCTCAGTGGCTGGGGAGGTTGTGGGCGGTTCCCTGGCGTACACACCACTTCGTATTTTGCTGGGGTTGTGCTAATGTGGGTAGAGAGAGTCAGACAGTGGAGTTGGAGGGGCCTACCTGCCGAAAGCTTTCCCGATGGCCGAGGGCCGGGCCTCATAGTAGTACTGCTTGTATTCATCCATCCACACTTCTGCAGTGCGCTTGGTGTTCCTAAAAGGAGAGGAAAGAGCAAAATAAGGTCACCAGGGAAGCCACAGGGTTAGTGGTCAGGGTCAAGATGAATTGATCCATGAACGCAGGGCAATGAGAATCTCAGGAGCAAGGTGACACTTGGATGGTATAGATGAGCACAATCCTTTTGGAAGACAGTCTGTCAATACCCATCGACTTTGTAGGTATGCAGCTAGACTTGGGCAGCTGCTGCTCCAAACCCTGTACAAATAAGCATGAGCTTGACAAGGTGAAGAACCATCCACATGTAAGAGGGTGCTCATGACAAGCCCTTCATCCTCCCCTGCCAACCTCCACAGGACAGCAGACCATGGAGTGGTCTTCTAGGACATTACCCACTCTGCCTTGAGACTAGTGCACCCTGTAGCTGGGGATAGGGATGGACAGATGGTTGATCAAGTCAGGGTTGAGACACTGGCATCCATGACCAGCACTCAGGGCTCAATGAGTGGAGAGCATGGCTTAGTTGGCGATTTGGCCAATTTTCCGAGACTCATATGGACAAAGGAAGTCAAGGCAAGAGAGACCTGGTGGCAACTCCCGTAACTTCATCCCTCCACCCCTGAAGGTACCTGCAATCCCAGGAGGTTACCAGAGGGGGCAAATTGGGAAATTGAGGCCCAAGAAGTGAAGTGGCTGCCCACAGTCACATAGCGATAACTGGCAGGGCTGGGGGCTTGGGCTTTGGTGTCCTGCTCCGAGTCCCGTGCTCCTTCCTCGGTGACCTACCTGATGTAGGTGAGGGCATTACCCTCAGGGAAGTTGTAGGGGTGTCGTTTCCTGAAGACATGGCCCACCCGGCTGCAGGGCACGATCTCCAGACTGCCACCACACATCCACACCCTGAAGGAGAGCTCTGCAGGAAATGGTAGCCGTCAGGAGGAGGAAGGGGCTCCTTGGCAAGTGAGGGTGGGAAGGGGCTGACTTCCCTTCCCTTTGGTGTCTCACTGGAGGTACATGCTGGGGTCGGGGCTCCTGGGCCTGCTCAAATGGAGTGCTTCCACTTCTTGCCAATGTTCCTGACTGCCCACTCTACGTGTGCATGTGCACACGCACACACACATATACACATGATCCCTGTGGCCCATTCCGGGAAGAGCAGTGGAAAAAGCTTGAAGGAACAGCAAGAACATAAATAGGAGGAAAACAACCGAACAGCAGCATCATTTCCAGGCTCTGTCTAGAAAGCCCCGGCCAGACATGAGCTAAGGAAAAACACATCTGCTCATCAGCCAGCTCTGTGCACCCGCGAGGTCGGAAAACCAGCTGCCAACCAAACCACGGGCTGCTCCAGCTGGCACCTCTTGGGCTGGCCCCAACCTCCCTCTTGGCCCAGCTGGTCTCCTTGTACAGGCTCTCACTGGCCCTCTTGAGCCATGCCTCCTTTTGACGGTGGCGATGGAGCTGAACCAGCTTTTGTGGATGACTGTGGTCCCCAGTGGTGTCGGGAGAGCAGTGGCCATCCTGCTGCCCAGAAGGGGACCTCAAAAGTTACCACTCTGATCTCCACTCACCAGTTGCCATTTATGGTAAGGACCCACCTTGACAGCTGGCTGAATCTCACATAATCTCTTTTGATTTCCTACCTTCCTTCATATTAAACCTATAGTCTCTTCCCACTCCTCAGTTGGCTGTAAGGACACTCATGGTCTCCAGCCAGGCCTGGGGGCTCTCACCTGGTGTAGCTGGTCAGGACCCTCCCAGTGACTAGCAAAGAGCAGAGTGGAGGAAGCAGGACTAACGCCCACCTCTGGCCAGCCTATGTGCACCAAGCAACATCCAGATGTGGTTCAGGGCCAGGACTGGACACTTGGCATACCTGGACCCACATGTAAGGATGGCTGTATCAATGGGCTTCCCTAGGTCTGCCTATAAACTGCCAGGCATCCATCCCTTCTCCTGGTCAGAGGTCTGTGTTGGCCTCAGTAACTAAGGTTTAGAACTGGGGACAGTCCTGGGGGACAGAAGATCTGCATTCTGGTTCCATTTCTGCCATCCCAACTTTGTTATGCTAGTTAAGTCACTTCATCCCACTCAGCCCAGATTGTCTATAATATTATTAACTATTGTTATTATTATCAACAATGGCCATAACAATAGCAGTAACCATCCATTTATTGAGTACTTACTACACACCATGCTCTTTCTATCCAATGTCTAATTCTCATTACAACCATGTGAAGTCAGGACTATTACCCTTATTTTTTTTAATGAGAACTTTGAAGCTCAAAGATGTTAAATAACCTCTTCAAGGTCACTCAAATATTCAGTTGCAGAAATGCAGCATCAAGTTCACACTGTGTCCAGCAAGCCACACAGCCAGATTCTTTAGCTTACTCAGCAAATTTTCATTATATGTCAGACACTGCTCTAGATTCCCTTGTACTCTAGCAGCGAAGCAGGGAGAAAGGAACTCCATAAAATAAGAAGCAAAAAAATACAAGGAAACAAGAAAATGCATAAAAATGTAGCATATCGGCTGGGCGCGGTAGCTCACGTCTGTAATCTTAGCACTTTGGGAGGCTGAGGGCGGTGGATTGCCCGAGCTTAGGAGTTCGAGACCAGCCTGGGCAACATGGTGAAACCCCGTCTCTACTAAAATACAAAAGAAATTATCCAGGTGTGGCAGCATGCACCTGTAGTCCCAGCCACTCGGAAGGCTGAGGCAGGAGAATTGTTTGGACCCGGGAAGCAGAGGTTTCAGTGAGCTGAGATCACGCCACTGCACTCCAGCCTGGGCGACAGAGTGAGACTCTGTCTCTAAAACTAAATAAATAATAAATAAATAAAATGAAAAAAAAAATAAAATAAATAGAGCATATCAGATGGTAGTCAGGGCCATGGAGAAAAATGACCCAAGCTGGGAACTGAAGAGGGCCAGTGGATGGTGCTGGGGGAGGACTATGACTGTGTTTTAAATTCGGCTGATAAGGAGAGTTGTCACTGTAAAAGGGACATTTGAGCAAAGACCTGAAACAGGTGAGGGAGCAAGTCCTGTGGCTGGCAGGAGAAGAGCATTCCAGGCAGAGGAGCCGGCAAGGGCAGGTCCCTAGTGGTAAGGGCATAGCTGGCAGGTTCAAAGAGGCTGTGCTGGCGGGGGCACAGTTGCTCATGCCTATAACCCCAGCAGTTTGGGAGGCCGCGGCGGGCGGATCACTTGAGAGGTCAGGAGTTCGAGAGAAGCCTGGCCAACATGGTGAAACCCTGTCTCTACTACTAATACAAAAATTAGCCAGGCCTGGTGGTGTGTGCCTGTAATCCCAGCTTCTCAGGAGGCTGAGGCAGGAGAACCGCTTGAATCCGGGAGGCAGAGAGTGCAATGAGCTGAGATTGAGCCACTGCACTCCAGCCTGGGGAACAAGAGCAAGACTCCGTCTAAAAAACAAAAAAAGAATGGAGGCCATGAAGCCCACGTGGAGTGAGGCAGGTAGGGTAAGTGGGAAGTGAGGGCAGGTGTGTGGCTGCAGGGACAGGCAGATACCTTAGGGCCTCGTAGCCAGTAAGGAGTTTGGGTTTTCCTCTGAGTGACATGAGAATCCTTGCAAGATTTTGAGCACAGGAGCAACATAATTTATGTTTGAAAAGGATCCCCAACATGAATCCCAAAGTTTGCACATCTGCCAGCCACACTCAAGGTGGCCTCTGGGCTCCCGAGTTGGAATTCTTTGGGCACGAAAGAACACATCTTGGTGTGGGAATCTCCCTTCCTTCAATACAGGAACAAAAGAAAAGGCTCAAACTCGCCGGCGACAGGAGTCTCACAGCTCAAAACCGGTCCCAGTGACTGAACGTCTGAGCACTGCAGCTAGCCTAGACATTTCTTTGAATTTCTTCTAAGAAACAAAACCCTCGCCAGAACCACTCTGTGGTTCACCTTTCAAGTTCTCCAACCACGGAGCCCTTGCCTCAGGCAGAGTTTGAAGTGAGCTATTTGATCATTCACTTGTTTCTCTGTCTCTAGCCTCAAAAGAAAAAGAAAAAGAAAAAGAAAAAAAGGCCTCTGGAGGCAGAGCAAGGAGACTGTGGGTTTCCCAGCTTTCCAAGTCTTCACAGGAAACTGGTTTTGCCAAAGCCCTTCAGGCCGAGATTGAGGACACAAAGCAGGTCACTTGGACCCAAAACACATGAAAGGGGTCAGAATGGAGGGGTCACTGCACCCCAGTTCCCAGAATTTACTCCTCCAAACCCTGCCTGGAAACAGCCTCCAAAAGCAAGTTACAAAGCAGGGGGAGTCCCATGCCCATTCCCACTCCAGCTGGTTTTGATTCGGGATCAGGCCTGTTGCAAGCCCCCTTGCTGCTATTTTCCTGATCAGGGAGAAAGACTTAAAGAATCCCTGCTCCTCACATCTCAGAGACATAGACTGTGACTTTGCCAACATCCCACAAACACATAAGTGGCTCTGGTAAAGGAGCTGCATATGCCCGTTACACGTGGAGTTTCCGGACTGCAATGTGGAAGGTAGCATCCGCCTCAGTCTTTCCACCTGTCAGATGGGTGAGACACCACCAGCCCTAGTTACTGCACAGAACACCTGGTCAGGAAGAAGAAGGAAGCAGTGGGACAGGGCTCTGTGAAGGGCTGGGTCCACCAAGAGGGCAAGAACAGGCCACCAAGTACATGCCCCTGCTCCTGGAGACCCCAGAATGGTGCTCCCCACCGCCCCCATCTCCACATCGCTGTTTGTGAGACTGCCCCTGAGGGCTGCACCATGGAGTTCCCTTCCTCAGGCGGACAGGGAGGCACCAGCAGGAGATGATGGGGTTGGGGTAGAGTGAGGGGGACACTCTCCACCTGGTGCCATGGGCTGGCTGCATGTGCTCCATGACCACAGCTCCATCGTGGGGTGCTCCCTTACCCTGTCTTTCAGACATCGGGGTGGTTACAGCTCCCAGAATTCACAGTCCTGCCCAGTACTGCGCTGTCCCTGCGGTTCCCTCTATCCTGCCTGCACTGTGTAAATAAGGCCTTTAATAAACACGCACGTTGGGCGCACCTTCCGTATTCTGCCAGGACCCTAACTGATGATGCTCACCCTTATCTAACTTCCATCTCACAGGCAACCCTGTTTTGCAAATGAAGGAACTGAGATTCAAAGAGTTGACTGGCTTGCCAGCCCACACATAATGGAGTCCAGAGTTTGGGCTGCGATCCCACTTGGTAACCCTTCCTGGTACTCCGTGGTCCCAACACCATGAGCTGAGAAGCAAGTGTGTGAGGGCCCAGCCCCTCCAGCTCCCTCCTGGAACAGTTCGCCCCCACCTCTGTCTCCGTCGCTGCTGCTTCAGGGCAGGGAGGGGCAGCTTCCTGTGCCTTCTGAGTCTAGAGACTGCCTAATGACAGTGACCACCAGCACTGTGACCTGCCTTTAACTCATCACCTCATTTAGTACTCATAACAACCTCTTGAGGAAAGTCAGACTTTAAAGGGCTTTAACTTGCCCAGGGCCAAACAGCATGCAGGTGGTAGGGCCAGGGTTTGTACCCAGGCCATCTGACTCCATTACTTAGCATCTCACCACCACCCTCTACCACACACCTCCCAGCCTTGCTGGTAGGGAAGCAGCCACGTGTGTAAGCTGTGGTCTGTGATACAGTTGTGTGTTCTTCCACACACATGTCCAGCCATGCGACCACGGGCTCCCCCGAATAGAACCTCTTTGTTTACTAGCTGTGTGGCTTAGGACAAATTGCTTAACTTCTCTGTGCCTTGGATTTTAAAATCAGTAAAATGGAGATCATGATACTTACCTCAGAGGGTCCTTGAGAGAATTAAATGACCTCCTGTGTGTGAAGTCCTTAGATCAGGTCCTCTCGCATAGAAAGTGCTCTGTCAGGGTTAGCTATGGTTCTTACTGCTTCTGTTATTTTCACTGTCACTATTTCCCAACTCACCAAAATTCTCTCCTCCCCAGATGTCCATCTGGGCATCATACTTTCCCAGGTGGTTAAACCAGGACTTGTCAATCACGAAGATTCCTCCAGCTATGACAGGCGTCCTGGGAGCAAGGAGAGGGAAGAGGCAACACATGAGCTGGAGAAGCAAGGAGGCCCTTTAGATGGCCCCAGGACCCAAGACCGCCAGCCTCTAGATCCCTCCCTGCAGAGTCACTGGGGCAGGATGTCTGGCCAGCTCCCTGGCCCCCCACATCTGTTCCCATGGCCTCTGTCTGCACCGTCTCTGCAGACAGGCTCTGAGGGCCCAGAACAGAGTCGGCACTTGACAGTGCACCTCAGGAGCCCAAGCGACCGATGTAGCCTCTGAAGAGCCTCCCAGGCCCCTGACCCAGGGAAGGAAGGGGTCCCCCAGAGCCCACAGCAGCCCTGACCTTATGGGCCTGGTGGGGTCTGTCCGGGTCATCTTCTGCTCAAGAGGGATCTGCTCCCACTTGAAATGCAGGCTCCAGTCGAACCCTAAGGGACAGAGCAAGGTGAGGACAGAGCTCAGGGCAGAGCTGTGGGCTGCTGAGCCCCTTCACTCCACCACCCCTCGGAGTCTCCCCTGATCAGAGCCCTGGCTATTCGTGCAGCCCCTCCTTCATGCGGAATGAGCCAAGCCCCTCCTCTCAGGAAGTGCACCATCTACTGGGTAAGACAGAAACTACAAAGATAAATAAATCAACGGAGGCTATGTCTGCTGGGATGAAAGCACTAAAAAAAAAAAAAGGAGGAGTCCCCATACTATTAATATTATAGTTAGAATAGTCAGGAAGGGCTCTCTGGTGACTTTGGAGTAGAGACCTGAATGAAGGATAGATCCATGCAGATACCTGGAAAAAGGGAATTCCAGGCAGGGGCAGCTGCCAGTGCCAAAGCCCTGAGGTGATTTCCCAAAGGGGAAATGCCTGGCTCCCTTCAGAATCCCACCCAGACTCGCGATCTAACTAATGGCTGGGTCCATATACTGGGAGTCCAGATCCCAAACGGGGAATCCGCTGTGCCCACTAGCTCCCAGCACCAGACTCTCTAGAGCAGCACAGTTCCATAGAACTCTCTGCAACGGTGAAATGTTCTATATCTGCATTGTCGAATACCATAGCCACTAACTTCATGTGGCTACTGAGCCTTGAAATGTGGCTAGTACAGTTAAGGAACTGCCTTTTAAGTTTCATTTGATTTGAATTAATGTAAGTTTAAGTAGCCAAAGGTGGCTATTATCTACTGTACTGAATAACCTGGCACAGTCCAAAAGAAATATAATACAAGCCACAGATGTAAGCCAAATACGTAATTCAAATGTTCTAGTAATCACATCAGAAAAAGAATATATGAAATTAATTTGGATGAAATTTTTTAATGTAATATATCAAAAATATTGTCATTTCAACATGTAATCAATACAAAAAATTACTAATGAGGTATCTTACATTCTTTCACATTAAGTCTGGGAAACCTGGTGGGTTTTCTATGCCCACAGCACTCTCAGTTCCAACTAGTCACTTTTCAAGACTAGTCACATTTCAAGAGCTCAACAGCCAAATGTGGCTGATAATTGCCATACACAGCACAGGTCTTGACCATCTCTGGGGCACACGTGTTAGGAAGTCATGCAAGGCCGAGGGATCCCCACTCAAGACATCCTCATCCTCAAGACAGCTGTCACATCATGGCCTTCTGCCAGGACTTGTGACCATGATCCCTAGGCTTGAAGCATTTGGGAAGAAAGTGTCAATATTTGGAGGGAGGGAAAGATGAGAGACTAGTCTGGCTCCGATATTGATTGAACCAGAAGCCTGCAACTGCCAGTGCTGCTCCTTTGTCCCCAGTCCCAGGGCTGCGCCCAATCCCTCTTCATTTTCTCTTTGGAGGTGGTGGAAGGGGTGTGCATGAGGCTTTCTGGCACAGCCGGAAAGAGCAGCAAGCAAGGGTTTTTGCCTGCCTAGCCTCACTTACCTCCTTTCATGTCTACAGCCCCATCCCTGGGAGTAGAACTCACCTCCACGAAGGTCAGCAGATGCTGCAAGGTAGGCAAAATTATCTAGACTGATGACATCAATGATGGGACTCACTACACGGGTGTGGTCCTAGGAGAGAGATGCGAGATGGTGTGAGGCCTGGGACTCCTCTGCAGAAAAAGGCCTAGCTGCCTGCTCTGGGGAGAAGGCCTCTCTGAGACATGGGGCACTCAGCACTTCCTGCAGGGTATGCCCAGGGCCGCCCCTCAACCCTGGCAGGCTCCTGGCAGCTGTCCCACATCATCACACCCAAGCTCCTGGATGTTCCTATTTGGCTCCCATGTACTCTCCCAGCCTCTTCCTCACACATCATTTTGAGCCCTGCTAGAATCTCACCTACTCCATGAAGTCTTCCCTGACTGCTGCAGGCTGAAGGATTTTTTCCTCTTTTAAATTGCTCTTACAATGACAGCCTAGATGATTCCTGGGACGGTGACTCACTGTGCTGCCTGAGGTGGCTTTTCTATTTCTGGTCTGAACTGTTGCTTTATTAATATCATTTACCTTTGTATAATAGTTGTTTGAGTCTTCCCAACAGGACTACTAGCGGCTGGAGGGCAGGGGCTCTGTGGTCCCCACGTAATCTGGGTGCTATCTCTCTCATACCACATCCACTGTTACAAGGTCAGACTCATCACTCCCTGCATCACCTCCCAGAACACAAATCCAAATCCAAAACCTTGAGGAATAATGTTGATTTTGCTGGTCTCTTTTTTTGGGTGGTAGATTACGTCATATACCACATGCAAAACTTCATCACCCTTCATGAGCCTTCTCGTCTTTCACCCTCCATGGGGGACAGGGAACAGAGCCCCTTCTTTCTTCTCTTTCTCCACTCTGCTTTCGCCCCCCAAATCCTCTTGTCTGGAACTTGGAATCCAGCTCTACCCCTCAGTTCGCACCCTAGATCAAGATAACGGAAGCCTGAGATGGGGCTGAACAGCGGAGACCTTTGATGGTTTTTCAATACTCTGTGGAGGGCCTCACCTCATCCTTTTTATAGACTTTTTTTGTGCTGAGATATAAAATCACAGGTTTAAAGTGCACAATTGATGGTTTTTAGTATATTCACAAGATTATACAACTATCACCACTATCTTGTTCCAGAACATTCTCACCACCCCAATAAGAAACCCAATCTACTTGCTATTTCTATAGATTTGCTTATTCTGGACATTTCCTATGAATCGAATCATATAGTGTATGGCTTTTCGTGATTGGCTTTCACTTCACATAGGTTTTCAAAGTTCATCCATGTTGTAGCATGAATCAGTTCTTCATTTTTTTAATGACGGGATAATTCTGTTGTATGGATACGTTACATTTTATTTACCCATTCGTCAGTCGACAGGCATTTGGATTTTTCATACCTTTCAGTTATTCTGAATAGTGCTGCTCTGAAGTTACTGTGTGAGCATATGTTTTATTTCTCTAGGGTATACACCTAGCAGCTCCACTGCTGGGTCATATGGTAACTAACTTATGTTCAAACTTTCGCGGAACTGCCAGACTGCCTTCCAACGTGGCTGCCCTACTTTACTTTCCTGCCGGCAATATATGAAGGCTCCTGATATGGTTTGGGTATTTATCCCACCCAAATCTCATGTTGAAATGTAATCCCCAAGGTTGGAGATGGGGCCTAGTTGGGGGTGTCTGGGTCATGGGGGTGGATCGCTCATGGCTTGGTGTTGTGTTCGTGATAGTGAGTGACTTCTCATGAGATCTGGTTAGTTTAGAAGTATGTAGTACCTCCAGCCAACTCTCTCTTGCCCTCACTCTTGCCATGTGAGGTACCTACTCCCCCTTCATCTTCTGCCATGAATAAAGCTCCCTGAGACCTCCTCAGAAGCCAAGCAGACGCCAGTGCCATGCTTGTACAATGTGAGCCACTTAAACCTCTTTTCTTTATAAGTTATCCAGTCTCAGGTATTTCCCTACAGCAGTGCAAGAATGGCCTGATACAGCTCCTATTTCTCCATGTCCTTGCCAGCACATGTTATTGTCCATCTTTTTGATTCTAGCCATCCTGGCAGGTGTGAAGTGGCATCTCATTATGTGTTTGAGTTGCATTTCCCTAATGACTAATGATGCTGAGCATATTTTCCTAGGATTATTGGCCATTTCTATATCTTCCTTGGAAAAATGTCTACTCAAATCCTTCGCCAACTTTTTTTTTCTTGAGATGGAGTCTCGCTCAGTTGCCCAGGCTGGAGTCAGTGGTGTGATCTTGGCTCACTGCAACTTCTGCCTCTCAGGACCAGGTGATTCTCCCGCCTCAGCCTCCCAAGTAGGTGGGAGCATAGGCACCCGCCGTCATGCCCGGCTACTTTTTGTATTTTTGTAGAGATGGGGTTTCACCATGTTGACCAGGCTGGTCTTGAACTCCCGACCTCAGGTGATCTGCCTGCGTTGGCGTCCCAAAGTGCTGGGATTACAGGGGTGAGCCACCGCTCCAGGTCCCTTTGCCAAGTGTTAAATTGGGTTATTTGTCTTTTTATGGTCGGGTTGTAATCATCTCATCATTTTCTGCCATCTGTCCAAAATCCTCCCCGTTCTGGAGAGCAGTAGGTATGTGGCAGGGGCCCTCCTACCCTCCCCTCTCTTTGAGAACAGCATCCTCTCCTCCCTCCTGCAAGGGCTTCCCAGCCTGAACAAAAGCTCTCCCAGCACAGGACCCTCACTCTCTCAGGAGAAAAACAACACCCATTTATAGTAGGAGCTTTGTAGTTCACCCAGGCTTTCATCCAATTTCATTCTCACAATAACCCAACGGGATAATTATTACAATTATCCCCATTTTCAGATGAGAAAACTCAATAAGGTGAAGTCACTCGGGGGAAGTAGACTATTTGGGTTTCCTACGATGCCTGCCCAGCTTCGAAGACTGTCCCACAGGCCTCGGTGCTGGGAATGTAGCGGCTGAGTCCCCAAGGACGCCCGACTCCCCAGAGACGGCGGCTCACCTCCTTCACCCGCTGCAGCATGGGCGGCAGCCACTCGGTGTTCGCTTCGCAGTGACTATCCAGAAATGTGAGGACGGTAGCTGCAGCCACATCCGCCCCACGCACTCGGGACCGGATCAGCCCTGCAGGGGAGGAGACAGGGCTCGGTGCTGGGACTGGGCCAACTGGCTTCCCACCTGTCCCCCAAAGTCCCAGGGCTCTCCTCCCCTTCAGGGGCTGAGGTTTCCTTGAGGTTTCCTGAGTTATTGTGATTAGATTTGTCTTTGTACTTCTGCTTGTTTCCTGCCTCCCTCCCTTGCTTCTTCTTATCCACCCATCAACCACCATCACTCCAGGGTCACACCCCGAGTGCCTTCTATGTGCCAGTCACTGTCTGGGCTCTAGGGACACACTGATGAACAGTCACAGTTTAGAGCATGGAAAGGGCAATAAAGTATAGTTTGATCCTAAAGGAGAACTGGAAAACAAAACTTTTTCCCATGAGAACCTGTGGGTGGTCCCCTCCAGCCATACCCCTATGTGTAGCATGGAGATAATCTTCGAGACTAAGATAGGCTGAAGTCTGTATGGCAGCCCCTTCCCTTCCCTTCAGCATGTTATTTAACCGCTCTGAGCCTCAGTTTTCTTATCTATAAGATGCAGAGAGATAATAATCCCTGACTGTCAGGATCAAACAAGATGACAGGGATAGAGCTTGTGCCTGGGGGACCCACACACGTCAGATTCTGTTCTTCTGTGCCTGTCCCCCAACAGCCTCACCAGCCTCATTTTGGGCAGCACTGTGCCCCGGGCTGGGACCCGCCTGGTCAGGAGGGAGGAGGCCCAGCTTCTACTGCCCCTGCCAGAGTGGCCATGCAGCCCTGTGAGCTGTGGGAGGGAAGGACCTTACTCTTAGAGCTCTGAGTATAAGCAGCTCCTTGGAGACATTTCCCTAGTCATGCCTCTGCCCCACACTCTGCCTCTAGCTGCCTACCAGCCCGCCCTCCAGCCAAAAGCCCATCAGTCTACACCCCAAAAGTGTCTACAAAGCCTCTAGTCATAAATGTACATTTACTGTTGTCAAATCCAGGGACAGCATATTCCTAGACCCGATGGTACCTACAGCCCAGTGGCTTGGGAAGCATTTAACTTTGGCCACTTCCATTCCAGTTTGAAGGTCTCCGTCACTGATATCCTTGTGGCCCCTTAGCCTGACTGGTCTTTCTTTCTCTCTCTTTTTTTTTTTTCCGAGACAGTGTCGCTCTGTCACCCAGGCTGGAGTGCGGTGGCGTAATCTTGACTCACTGCAATCTCTGCCTCCTGGGTTCAAGTGTTGAAGTGATTCTCCTGCCTCAGCCTCCTGAGTAGTTGGGGCTAGAGGCATGCACCACCACACCCAGATATTTTCGTATGTTTAGTAGAGACTGGGTTTTAGCACATTGGCCAGGCTGGTCTTGAACTCCTGACCTCAAGTGGCCTGCTCTCCTCGGCCTCCCAAAGTGCTGGGATTATCTTAAACATATCTATCACATCCTTCTCTCACTCTAAAACCTTCAGTGGCTCCCTGCTACCTCTGCCTTATGAAGTCAATGCTTTCTTCTGGCTTCCAAGGTCTTCTATCATCTCAATTCACTCCACCCATTCCCCTTGCCGACCAGGCCTGGGGTCTCGCAGGAAGGGAGTATGAGTAGAGGGAGGTTAGGAGGCTGGCCTTTGGGTTGGGCCCCACAGGTTGGAACCATGGCTGCTCTATTCATCACCCTGGGCAAATCGCTGAAGCTCCTTAAACCCCAGTTCCCTTATCTGTACAACGGGCACAATGGGCTTAGTACAGGGACTGAAAGTAACAAAACGGATGCCCGCAGGGGAGGAGCCCTCAAGAAAGGGGCTGTTAGTATTGCACATGCCCATACCCCTGACTGATGCCTTTGCTTGCAGAGTGCACAAGCCGGCATGCCCTCCCTTGCTACCTTTTACCTGTCTCATGACGCCCCCACACCCCGTTGAGGCCCATTCCTCCACGGAAGCCTTAACTGCTCACTCCAGCTCTCCTCCGATCTCCATGCTATTCATACACAACCACAACCAACCTGTGGCTGCAGTGGATTCTGACCCCTTGGCTATGTAGTAGCCCTCCGAGGGCAGGGACCACACTTTGTATTTCCTTCGTGTCCCCTAGAGTGCCATGCTATAGTTGCTACTCCAAAACACGTCTGGATTGGAAGTGAGGTCACATCTGCTTTATGCTTCTGGATTTTTCTGAATTTTTCTCAAAGCCTTTCCACACAGCCAGTCTCATGTAATCCTTACAATCACCTTGCAAGGCTGAAAGGGACTATCTTATCCCATTTCTCAGGAGAGACAGCTAAGGCAGTCAGAGATGGAGCAACTTGCCTCCAGTTGTGCCTTGATGGGGCTGATCTGGGAAGCAGGAGAGTCTTCTGCAGAGCCTGGTCCCAGCCATCAGGAATGCAGCAGGGCCCTGGTGGCTTGGTGTGCCACAGCACCAAGAGAGAGTGTGGAGGTGCAGAGGATGACACCAAGATGGGCCCTCGGCAGGAACCAGGGTGCAAGGACTCACCTTCTCGCCGGTCATTGCGCAGGCACTTGACCTTGGGGATCCTGGTCAGGAGTAGACAGTCTTCCGCTGAGGACGTAGAGAGGAAGGCAAGCTCATTTAGACATGGGCATCAGGCCACTAGTGGTTTGGCTGCCATGAAAATTGCCCCATACTAAGCCCAGGAAAGGACTGGGGATGGGAATGGGGAAGGGGTATGGTCATCATTACTGGCCGAAGGGTTGCCCTGCCCCACTCTCAGGCCAGATTGAAGAGTGCCTGTACCTACGGCAGTACTCCACTCCACCTCAGGGAGCACCAGAGAGCACGTTTGGAGGTGGTTACCAGCCCAGCTAGCATCTGCATTTGGCAGTTGTAATAATGAAGGATGCTGTTGAGTTTCTTTACTTTAAAAAAAAAATATCATCTCACAAGTGTCCCATCCAAAGCAACACCCACCCTTCTTTCCCCTCCTTTGACACCAGGAAACAGGACCAGGGAAGGGTCCTAGAAAAGACAGGATCCCTGCCGGGGACAGAAAGGTGTCTGTGATGGTCAGGACAACACCAACCTTGCCTTGGTGTTCTGGGGAAACGGAGACGAGGGTGGAATGCAGGGCTGCAAAAAGGAAGGTGACTACTCACGATCTGAACTGAAGTCATCCACTAAAATGATCTCCTGGATCAAGTTGGCAGGAGTTCGGTTCAGGACACTAGAGTAGCAGTGGAAACAGAAAGAGCCTGGATTTAGGAACCACCTCCCATTTTTACCCCTCCCTGGGCCGTGGGACTCCCCAGCCGCCCAGCTCCAGGGCCAGCACCCTGGGTGCTCCTACCTGAATCCCATTCTTGTCTAAGCTCATTAAGGAAAAGGGGAGATGGGAGTTCAACTTGACCACAAGCCCAGGCTTAGCAGGAAGAATCCACCTCCAATCTGCCGCTCTGTGACACCAACAGACACTGCTGGGCTTCCATCACCCTCCTGAGGTCTCCTGTCTAGCCCGGCCTCCCTCAGCTCCTGACACCTACATTTCTGTCCTTGTCCTGGACACCTGACCTGGTGTTTGACTATCACATTCCTCTAACAGTTGGACTTCTGGGGTCTTCCTGGCCCTGATTCACCAGTTTCACCTTCTCAGAAGTACAGGACTCAGCCTCCAGCACCTGCTGAGCTTCATGCTGTCTGGCCACAGCGCCCGATCCCAATATCGTCCCCTGCCAGCACCACTGAGATGACAGTCCTGTGGCTGGACTTACCTCTTCACCGTGCGCAGCAGGGTGGAGCGGGCCTCATTGTGGAAGGTGATGATGACGCTGGTGGCCGGCAGGTCCGAGGAGTAGGACACAGACGGGCAGCTGAGCAGGGAGCAGAGGTCAGAGCCAGCCATGAGGGCATCCTCAGGGCAGGTCAAGGTTTTTCTTTGTCCAGTTTATTGCACCCGAGAATACTTCTGCGAGGCAGAGAAGGCACACCCAAAGCCAGGCCAGAGGCCTCGCCCTTCTACCCCCATGCTGTATCCCACACTGGCCCAGAGCCCAGATGCCACCCATCCTGGGGTCCTGGAAGGGAAGCAGCAGGTTGGGAGACCTTCCAAAGCCTGAGGGCTCTTTACCAGGGATCCAGAGCCCCCAGAGGGTACAGCACCAGGCCCCAGGATATAGCCCTGACCACACAGACAGAACTCTCTGTCCTATGATGGGGGGGATATGCGAAAGGGAAAACCACCTCTTTGTTTGTCCCGATACCCTGGAGCTTCTTCCTTCTCTCCTCCCACCTCAGGACATTTGGTAGCATCTGCAGAGGAATCACCCCTACCCTGGCTGCCAGGGAATTCCTCCCTCTCACTGCCCAATACTGACAGCCCTGCTGCAGACAATGGACTGGGGAGCAGTTTCGCTCCTCCGGGGGTCCTGGGTCCCCTGGAAGAAACAAGCCTCTGATAAGACACCACCACCTCCCCTATCCCGCCACCCCCTCCCTCCCCAGCCATCCATATACACCACATTTTCTGGCCTACTGGCTCCCTCTCCTCTAGAAAGGGAGTGAAAACAATTCATTCCTGCCAGACTTCATCCCTGTTGTTTCTGTGCATGCATTTATTTGTGCTCCTGGGGCGCTGGAAGGCGGCCTCCATTGCTGGTTTTCATAGCAATCTTCTTTATTACAATTGCTCTCTGACTATTCCAGCAGTGACCATTTTTTCATTATGGCATTCATTCTACTGACAGCAGCTTACAGCCCGAATTCCCAGGCCCGTTTCCTGCCCTGCAGAGCAGACCGGGTCAGACAGGCGGGAGTCCCACTAGCCTGGGACCCCCCTGGGGGAAATCTTGAGAGGCTGTGCAATAATTCTCCTGGAGAGGGGGTGTGGGGTAGTGGTGGCTGAGGGAAATTTGCCTTCTGCCCCTTGAGAAACCATGCTGCTCAAGGGCCTACGAATTGTGGGGGTGGGAGTGAGCTTGGCTGGCTGAGCTGGGGTGTGCTGGGAGCAGCAGATACCTCCTAAGTGTGTACCCTCCCAGTGCTAACCTCCAGGGCCCCAGTCGTTCTGTCCTGATCCCCCAACCATCCGGTGCCCAGGAAGGAGGGAATCGGGACAGCGACGTCTCCCTGGAGGGGGCAAACCCACCCACACCCCATCTGAAGGGTGAACGTGACCTCCCCTCCCCACTGGCCCCCTCCAACCCTTTCCACCATGTATGCCTCTGGGATTGATGTATTGATGTCCCTGAGGATGGGGGTTTATCTGGCTCCCAGGAGCCAGGAGTCTCTAAAGGG
Organism: Mandrillus leucophaeus; assembly: GCF_000951045.1. Taxonomy (NCBI): domain Eukaryota; kingdom Metazoa; phylum Chordata; class Mammalia; order Primates; family Cercopithecidae; genus Mandrillus; species Mandrillus leucophaeus. The sequence continues at coordinate 755,437 of NW_012106931.1, read as the reverse complement.
GTTTGTCCCAGCCCTGAGTTTTGAGTTTGGAGCTGGTGGGGTTTTCTCTGTGATCCTCCTTGGGCTGTCTTATGTGGTTTATGTCCCTTTGCTTCCCTGGAGGGGGCTCCCTAGATTGAGGAATGGACCAGAAATGAACCTGACAATTTGGAGTCCAGCAGACACTACAGCCTGCAGGGCTGCAAGGAAGAGCAGCTCCTACCAGTGAACTGGCCCCATCATGGTGGGAGGCCTGCCCACCAAAGCCAGCACATCCTTTGCTTCCCTACACATGTGCACACACATGCACACACACACACACACCCCCACCGTGAGCCACCTCAGCTTTCTTTTTTTTTTTTTTTCCTTTTTTGAGACGGAGTCTTACTGTGGCACCCAGGCTAGAGTGTGGTACTGTGATCTTGGCTCACTGCAACCTCTGCCTCCTGGGTTCGAGAGATTCTCCTGCCTCAGCCTCCTGAGTAGCTGAGATTACAGGTGCCCACAACCACGCTCGGCTAATTTTTGTATTTTTAGTAGAGATGGGGTTTCACTATGATAGCCAGGCTGGTCTTGAACTCCTGACCTCAAATGATCCGCCCGCCTCGGCCTCCCAAATTGCTGGGATTACAGACGTGAGCCACCGTGCCCAGCCCACCTCAGTTTTCTGAGAGGGCCCGGCAGCAGCATACGGACCTCATCCACCCACCACTACCTTGGATTTAAAGTGTCTCATTTAAAAATCTGTGTAGTCCCCAGGGCAATTCCCCCTTTAAGTTTCTCAGTGAGCACCTGAGAAGGTTCAGAGTCAGGTAAGCTAAAGCGTGAACAGAGATTACCCAGGACAAGCCCTCAATTTACAGATCGGGGCCAGCAGATCCTCCAGACCCTGGGACTAGGTCGGCCATGGCTAGGGCTGCCCACGAAAGGCCTCCAAGTGGAGCTACGTGGACGTAACCTCTTCTGTGGCACAGGCAGACAGGAGGGGACACTGCCCACGACTAGGTGAGAAAGAACTTCTGAGGGCCAGAAACGGCCAGCAGACCTGGTGTTGGCCTTGCCGCATACCAGGAGTACTGCCTCACTTGGCTGCATGAGTGGTTTCTGGAGGCTGACAGTGCTGGTGTTACAGGACAGCAAGGCTGAGCTTCTGGGGCTCCTCCAGCCCTGTGTTCATCTCACCTTGCACGGGCTACCAAGCACCCTGGACTTCAGGCATGCGTCTGTGAGTGACAAGGAAAGTGCTAGAACCAGGCCCTCTCGTACCCTTACCTCACCTATACCCTTTGTGCTGTGGAGTAGCTGCTTCAGAATTAAAAGCAACCTTGATCCAAGTCATTGTTCCTACCCTCAAACCAGGACCAGATGGAGGCCCAGCCTAGCTCTGAGCACATGGCTGCAGGCACAGCGGTGGGTCAGCTCCAACAGCGCCCTGGTCATTCTGTGAGATGTCTGCATAGAGCGCAGAAGAGGGGCCCAACCTAGCCGGGGTTGGGAAGGAGCCTTCCATGGAAGGGAGGACAGTGAGCCAAGTGTCCTTGAAGTGAGCCAAGTAGCTCAAAGGGTAGGTGGGGCGGAGGACGTGCGTTTGGGCAGAGGAAACAGCACATGTGAAAGCAAGGAAGGAAGGAGGGAGGAGTCTGTGACTGCTGGACCATCAAGTGCTGGGGGAAAGGTGGGTAAGGCCAGGTCACGGGGAGGGGAGGGTGGTGCTTCAGCATCAGGAACTCAGACTGTTCCTGCAGGTGACAGCAGGAAGAGGAAAGACTGCAGATGGTGGCTTTCATACTCTAGACAGAACACACAAAGGCCTAAACCTGGAGAGGGGCTAATGCCTTGCTTAAGGCCGGTCACTCACACTGAGCTGGGATGAGAGTGGAGGCTTCCTTGGTCCCGGTCTAAGGCCTCTCCCACCTCACTACACGGGGAGAACTAAGAACAAGACTGGGAAGCATTTCTGGGAGTTGCTGAGGAGGTGGGGCTGTGGTGCAGGAGGAAAGGTAGGTCAATGGGGTGGGGCATGGCACCCCACTGTTTGCAATGGGCAGGGCTGTGACTCTCTCCACTTTAGGCACCACCAGTAAGGCCCCAAGAGCGCCTGGCTCACCCACCCCCACGGACCTCCTTTGGTCCCCTCCCAGGTCACTTTTGCTGGGACGCCAGACTGAAGTGCCTCGGGGCCTCCTTGGCCTCAGCTGAGCAGTTTCCTTGGTCTTGGCAGGGCCTCAGTAGGTCAGATAAAAAAACAACAGAGGGTGAGGGTTTTTGAATGTCTAAATCACTGGACACAGTCTGAGGAAATCATCCTGATTTCTTAGATACATGTAAAATAAGGCAAACTAAACAATGTTGGCCTTTTCTCAGACTTTCTTCCTCCACCGACACGATGGAGGCCGTACCTGTAATGGCGGGTGTCCCGGATGGGCCGGTCCGGGCTCAACTTGTCACTCTCCAGCTGGTTGAAGGCGTGCTGCCTGTAGGGGTCCTCTCCGGCCTTCAGCTGCTTGGCCGACAGGTAGGCCTTCTCATCAAAGCCTTTCGAGGGAGTTCCTGTCACCTGAGATGAAGGTCAGCGTCAGAGAGGACCACAGGCAGGAGGACCCCACCGTATGGCGAGCACTCAGCACACACCAGGCGGGAGCCAGCCGCGTGGCCTCATTTGTGCCTTACGCCAACTCTATGAGGAGGAGACCATTATCTCCCCCATTGTACAGGTGAGAAAACTGAGGCTCAAGAGGCTTTTTTTCTTTTCTTTCTTTTTTTTTTTTTTTTTTTGACACAGGGTCTCATTCTGTCACCCAGGCTGGAGTGCAAATCTTGGCTCACTGCAACCTCCGCCTCCCAGGTTCAAGCGATTCTTCTGTCTCAGCTCCTGAGTAGCTGAGATTACATGTGCGCACCACCACGCCTAGCTAATTTTCATAATTTTGGTAGAGATGGAGTTTCGTGGTGTTGGCTAGGTTGGCCTTGAACTCCTGACCTCAAGTGATCCGCCCGCCTCGGCCTCCCAAAGTGCTGGGATTACAGGCATGCACCACTGCACCCAGTCATCAAGAGGCTTCTTAAAAAGCATCCAGGGTCAGAGCTAGTAAGTCACAAGGTCTGGATTTAAACTGGTTATTCTGACTCCAAAGCCCATGCTCTTAACCAATGCTCTTGGCAGGATACGGGGAGGGTGAGTCCTGGAGTGCACTAGACCTCTAAGTCAAGGTGTCCTGAGGGGACTACAAACCAGAATGGACCCTTCTAAGCACCTGCAGATTGACAGTCTCCTAGGGAGAAACCTGGGCCTAGCCTTGGGCTAGGCATTATATGAGGCACCAATCAGTAAAACACCAGGGCTTGGACAAGCTGCTACAGAAAGAACTACCTGTAAGGACAGCAAACCCCTGCAGGCTGAAGCCAGAGCTACCAGAACTCAAGTGCTCAGACAGTGGTGCATCTTCTCTGGGATTTTTGCTTGCTCCTGAAATGGCCCCCTGTAAGATCCACTGGTCCCCAGGCACTAAGTACTGGGCAGTGATGGATGGTAGATGCCATCGCCCATCCCCTTCCTTCACAGCCACACCCTACCCTGTGCTCCCAGAGTCCCCATCAACAGACACTGGGGAAGGACACATCTGAAATGCACGGATGGATGCACACACCTGACATCTCATTACTTGAACCAAAATGCTGGCTAGATATTCTCCAGAGTGCCATGAAATATCACCAACTGGGGGTACATCCCAACTCCAACTTTCCACCCAACCATCAGCCCTGGGCTGAAGCTGTAGCCCCAGAGGAAGCAGAAAGGAGGGTGAGAATTGCCCACTCACAAAACTCTTGCCTGAGGATGCTATCACAGGCTAGTCCTAGAGGGATGCTCCCAGCAAGGCAGCTGGACCTGTGGGGAGTGGACCGCTGTGTGGTATGACACTGGGACTATCACCAGCAGCTCAGGGTCTCTACGTTCCCCTGAGAGCCTAGCCCCCAACCTCACTGGACAGGCATGCCCAGGGTCCAGGGAGCTCTGATCTCTGGAACTGCTGCCACTCTGTAGCGATGCTACCTTCTCAGGTTGCCTCCTGTCCTAGGAGCCAGTTGGAGCCTCCCTGAGGGCAGAACAGTGAGGGAGATGTCCTCGTGTCTGCTGGGCCCACCCCGTGCTAGACAAAGATGCTCATGATGGTAACACGGCTGTGGCGGCTGTGCTGGAATGTTGAGGTGGTGCCACGCCAGAGACTGAACAGATGTGGCAGAGCCCCGGGTGAACTCAAAATCCATTTCAGGAAAGACGGAAGGATGGAAGGAAGGAAGGAGGGAGAAAAGGATTGTTTTGGCTTGAGGATCGCCAGAAGGATCCAAGTCATCCAACTCTGAAAGTGAGAGTGAAAGGGAGAGTGATTCTTTGTGTCCTTCCCACCTGGGAGAGCAATGGAGGCCCTCTTCGCTCTGGGTCAGGGAAATGGAATGGAGCCTCCAGTTGATGGCAAAGGAGCTATAGTTAAAGAAAAACTGCAGAGGGATGATTTGCTGAGGCTCCCAAAGGGAGAGTGTGCACTTCATTATCCTCCAGGTCAGCGGTGGGAAATAGCCATGTTTGTTTATTTAGGACTAACGGCCGCTCTGTGGGCTCAGGAAAGCTCTGAGTCCTCATCCCACACTCATTCATTGCCCAGTGAACACTGACAGTCACTCATCTACCAGACACTGGGGCACCCTTCTGAATCACCTAAACATGCATTCATTTGTTTATGAATGCTTGCATTCACTCATCCATTCATTAATGCATTCATTCAACAAAGCTCCACCGAGCACTTCCTATGTGCCAGGAAGCAGAAGTAAGGTTTCTGAGATGGTTCCCCCTGCCCCAGCCTGCTGCCTTCCCCACCTCATTCAAGGCTTCCTCAGGGCCATGGAGACGGTTGCGGAAGAATGTCTGCTCAGGCCCAGGCTTCTCTAGAGAGTTCCTCCCAAACCCTTGAAATTGAGTTACACATCCTCAAAGATGCTATTGGAAAAGTCTGCTGTTCCCTTCCACAAGCCATACTCTCTGGGTGGTCCAACCCCGCTCCGGGTGGCATCAGGGTTTGGGGTTTGACTCTTCATCTGTGAGACAGCTTGTGAGACAGGTATCATGGAAACAGTAGGCCCAGAGGCCTTAGCTCTCCTTTCAGGACGACCCTGCTGTCCCTTGGGGTTGGAGCTGAAATGTCAGTGGCCCTGAGCCAGTGAAGTGGAGGGGATCCTGAGGAAGGGTAGGTTGTGGCTCCTGGCAATTCCATGACCTCTGAAGGGCTTTCATTTCCTCTCTCCTCAGCTCTCTCCGGCCTCACCCGGGTCACCACCCAGAGCTGTTCTACTTCTAATATGTAACCCCAGTTCCCATGCCCAGACCGTAATCACTTCCTCCCAGCTCTTGAACTCCTCCTTTTGCCTTTAGTCCCATTCTTTGATCTTGAGACTTCAGGTCTTTGAATGTCCCATGGGTGCCCCTAACTTGGCATCTCAAAACAAATTCCCCACTTATCCCAAAGTTGCTGCTTCTCCTGCATTCCCTGTTGCAGAGATGGGCAGTTCCACCCAAGTCATGAATTCACCAAGTCATCCTTGATGCCCTCCCATGCTCCATAGCCTGATTCAACGTCTGCCCTGTGTATTCATAGGCAGTGTACTTAGCACCACTGGTATTAACTCAGCAAACACTGAAAACCTACTGTGTACATACACTGGGTAAAAGGCTGGGAATGTGGAAATAAACAAAAGGCAACATGACCCCTAGAACAGGAATCCAAGCATCTGGTCCCTTTCATGCCCCATCCCATGCCAGGCTTGGCCATGTCGGATCAGGAAGAAGAAACCTCCAATCCCAAGCTCAGAGCGGGGGCAGCTGGGGAACTGACCACAGAACCTCCCCCAACTCCGACTCCCACTGGAGCAGGAGTCTGCAGATGTCATGTGACCAGTGGATGCTGTTTCCCTCCTCCCCTCTTCTAAAGGGGAACTGTGCTGCTGCTAGCCTGCATTCCATCCACATTGCTCACTAAGCGCGTATTGGCGAGGGAGTAAATGCATCATTTGGCACTTGGCTGCAGGACCATGAGGAGCTATATCTGGACCAGTTCAAGAGACTGGAGATCCTGGGCTTGGAGCCACTGGATGGGACTGGCTTGGCTGCCCTCTCTGGTGGGGGTGGTGAGAGTATTTTGGGTTGTTGGTGGAATTCTTATGTCAGGCAGGGGCACATGTCACATGACACTGACATCTGTGCTTTACTTCTCTTTCTTTTCCACTAGACGGTGAGCTCTTTCTCACGGGGCTCCCCGCACCTGGCACATAGTAGGTACTCAATAGGTGTTTGCTGCATCAAGGAATAGATGAGTAAATGAATGAATACCTAAATATTGTCCCTGCTCTCAAAGGACCTATAATCAACTGGAGAGAAAACAACAGCAAACAAATGGGACCCTGTGATACATCACGTGACCTTCAGTGCCCCCCCGACCCCCACCCCCACCCGCTGTCTCACAGACCATGAGCCCCCAAGCTCACAATGGCCTGAGGCACTCTCTGGGCAGGTGTCACCTTGCTGAGCTTGCTTTCACTATTGCCCCTTATGTGCTCTGCTCCAGCCACACTTTCTTTCTGTGAAAGGCTCTTCTGTGTGGCTTTCTCCTTCACCTCCTGCAGAGCCCTGCTCAAACCTCGCCTCCTCTGTGAGCCTTCCCCCACCACCATATGTAACTCTGTGATCCCAACCCGACCCTCACATTCCCTGCCCTCTTGCACTGTTTTACTTCTCCTATGGCACTCATCGCAATCTCACAGTCTGTATGTGCTTGACTTATTTATTTTAGGTTTTTGGCTACTTCTCCTGATAAGATTACAAGCTTCACCAGGGCAGGGGTTTTCTGTTTTGTCCAGTGCTGAATCCCAAAGCCCAGAGCAGAACCTTGGTGATTGTAGGCACTCAAAAACAATAGCTACTGAATACATTTGTGATCTCAAGCCTCTCCTTCCTCCTTTCCCCACCTGCACCCTTGGCCAAACACAACACTTGAAACTGAGGTGGGCCAAGCTGACATAGGGTAGTTTTTGCCCGTCTTAGAGATCTTCTTCCTCATTCATAGGCTCCTGGAAGGACTGTCATTTGCTGTCCCCTGCCCCACCAACACCCCAAGCACCACCACAAGGGTGAGCACAAGACCCTGGCTAGGCCAATCTTATTGCTGCACCTCTAGACACAGTGATTGGTTCAGGAGTGGTCATTTGATTTGATCTGGGCCAATCAGAATCTTCCCTGAGACTTTTCTATACAATGAACTTTTTTTTTGCCAGCACTGCCAAGCGTGCAAAATGAGAATCTTCTTGTCCATCACATGGAGAAACCTTGTCTGAAAAATTAACCAAGAAGAAATAATCAGAACCAGGAGATGTAAAGTATCTATCTACCTACCTACCTACATATTTTTTTTTTTTAAACTAATTTGAGTTGGATGTTCTTCTCTAGCGACCAAAAGTTCAGAGATATCAGTCCTTCAGTTATTTCAATAAATAGAAAATCATTCTCCACAAGTAAAAAGCAAAATCAAACCCAAATCTCAACAAGTGAGTCACTGACAACAATCACAGTCATTGGTGGCAACGTTCCATTCCAAAATATCAGGCCCGTCTTTGGCATTTGGCCAGTGGCTTAAGTCCAGAGTTGGGTGGGGCATTCCCAGCCTTCCCCAGCAGGCAGGGCTGTGTTCAGGCTTTGAGACTGGGGGTTCCATCTGGACCATGGCTCCAGAAGCCCTGGTGTTGCCATGGTGAGGAAGGAAGGTTGGGGAGATGGTGAGTGACAGGCTGATGAGCCTCCCACATTCTTCCAGCCTCCCGCTGAGAGTTCTTGGCTGATGTTTAGACAGTTGCCTCCCTCCCCAGTCTTTGTACTTTTAGGGAGTGCCAAATCCAGCACTTCCGTGTCCAGTAGGTCAATCACATCTGAAATGGTTTAAGTTGAAATAATGATTTTTTTCTATAAAATGGGAAGAATTACTATCTCACCTTGGACAGCTTTATTTTCAGTCTATCATTTCAATTAGACCTTGAAACTTCCCTGACTTGTTTCAGTTTTTTTTTTTCCAGCTTATTTTTTTGCTTATTGCTTCCTGCTAAATTTAGGAAACAAACAGCAAAGAAGAAGGTTTAAAATAAGAAAGGAAAATATTTTCCATGTCATTTTCATCAAAAACAGTTCAGTCCAAATCTCCAAGCCTTGTAAACTTTCTTTTAAAACATACACATGCCCCTAAGTTTTAGATTTAAACAGCTCTGACTCATTTTAAATAATTGTTGCCCAGTGTTCTTTTACTGCCAGTAAAACAGGTACCTGCTGGGTTTGCCTTTCACTAAATTTCAATGAAACTGCAAGTGAAAAGGATCTGGCCCTATTTTATGGATGGCCCCTGACTTTTTTCCTGAGTCTACTATAAACCAAAAACACCTGGTGAATAAAATGTGATTTCCAACCACTCCCCTCTCCCCTGGGAGTAAAATCTTACCTGATTCTCTGTACCAAGTTGAAAGACTGCCATTCATTATGAGAGCTGGGAAGCTAAACACACAATTCAACAACTCTGAGCCCAAGGTCTCAGGTTCCAGCTCTTCCAAATGAAAAGGAGGGTTCCACAGGGCCTCCCTGAGCCTGCCTCAGGAAGTAGCCAACCCCACTGGGCTGCCAGTGGTCTCATCCAACCAGACAAGGTGCTGCGGGCTGAGTGGGGTATCAGGGGTCCCTCAGGAGTCTGCTCCAGACATGTCCCCATCTTTGGCTGCACATTGCCTCAAAAGTGGCAATTACTGTAGTGACTGACCAGGGCTTTGAACTCTCACGGCCCTGGAGTAGCATGGCAGTTCTTACTGCTCTCTGGCCTTGGAAAGTCACTTACCCTTTCTGAACATGTTTCTTCTTCATCTGGAGAATGGAAATTATCAAGAATGCAATGTATATAATGTGCTTTGCACAGTGCCTGGCACATGAATTATGATTAATTATTATTATTAACTAATGAATTATTATTAACTATTATTATCATATTATGTTATGTGCCTTTTTATCAGTAGTTCTCAACCTTGGCCACGCATTAGAATCACGTGGGAAGATGGCAAAAAGCCTGATGTCCAGGTCATACCCAAGACCAGCTAAACCAGAATCTCTGGAGGTGGGACGAAAGCAGCAGATGTTTCTAAAGCCCTCCAGGCAGTTCCAGTGCGATACCAAGTTGAGAGCCGCTGCTTTATACAAACTCATGATGGTGAGGGGCTAATCATGGGCTGGTGAAATCATAGGATCTTGGAACTACAAGGGACCTTAAAGGCTGTCTCCTCTGACCCCGTTCCCAGGAAGGCTAACCATGAGTCTGGTTTCTGGCCTCTGTTTGTATTGACCAGAAACTTCACCATCAGCAGAGCCAACTGAAACTCAGCTAGAGCCACTATGGTTACTATGGAAATCCACTACCTTGCAACACTTCTGTCCCACAGGCCTGGGAGGCCCTAGTTTAGTTACATATCCAGAACACGAGATGGGAGCTACCTGGGGAAACCCACCTAAGGCCTCCAGTTAGATTTCCCAACACATTCTAATACGACTCCTCCAGCGGTACTGAGGACTGCAAAGCTTTCCAACACTAGTGGTTTCACTGAGAAAGAGTTCCTGTGACCTTATGAGTGCTTGTGATTCCAGTGATCTCACCAAGAAAGTGGAGGGAGGCCCATTGCTTATTCCCCTAGGGATATGAGCCAACCAGCGTCCTCTACCTAAGGCTGGGCCAAGGCAGCAGGCCCGCCATTCCAGGCAGTCTCTGCTCAGACCCCAGGGTCCCCTCCAGGCCCACCAGGCTCCCCATGTCTCCATTTCCCACACTCTGCCCACCCCAGAGGCCATCTGGGGATGGAGGGAGTGTGAGGCTGGTCCATGCCAGAGATATGTGATGCTCAGCCTGCACCTGCTTATCAGTTTCGCCAGTGCAAGTCGAGCATCCCTGGGTCTGTGAGGGGTATAAAAGCCTTGCCTGATCCTTCCAGCCACAGCTGCTGTAGCCCAGGGTGTGAGGGAAGACTGGGCGTCTTCAACAGGAATCAGCTGATGCTGATGGCTCGTTGAGGCTCTACTGTGCAGTGGGTGCTATGCCAAGGGCTTATTTCTATCTCCAAATGCTCCTCTTTTCCTTATTTTACAGAGGTGGAAACTGAGGCCTAAAGAGGTACAATAGTATGCCCAAGGTCAAATAGCTGCTGAGTGGCTTAGCCGGGACCAAAATTGAGGCTGTCTGGCCACAGAGCCTAAGCACAAAGCCTTCTCTGTGTGTCTTCAGACCAACTCGTGGCTCAGATGTCCTTGGCATCCCCCCTTGCCAATACTGAGTCCTGAGCTCCAAAGCAGGCTGGCCGCTGGTGCCCGGCATACAGCTGGGTCCTGACAAGCTCAAGCTGGAGGTTGCTTCCCTCCTTGGCTCAAGGATCAGGGCATTAGCTCCTGACTCAGATAGAGACTTGCCCAGTGCTGTCACTTCTTGGCCTGGACATGCGCTTCTCGACCATGGCTCAAAAGAACATGGAAAAACAGAAAAATACAAGAGTTTGTGTACTCAGACCAAATCAGCACACCACCAGATTTCCTGGGTCCTCTCAGCCAGCGACACTCTCAGGGTCCTGATGACCCTCAGCAGCAGTCACATCTAATGGGAGACAGTCGTTCTTGCTCAGGGTACCAGTCCCCTAAACAACCTGGTCCTGCTCTGTGGCTGAGGAAAAGGACATGAGCAGCATGAATTGCTAAGACAGGACAACCTCAAGGCAACTGAGGCCCCAATAAACACCCTCTGGGCCAACATGGGGTTCAGGTCGGTGCCACTTCGGCTGTAGTCACAAGCGTAAAGCGTCAAGGTCTGCATGCCACCATTGTACTTCAGCTATTTCACAGTCAGTATCTATGCAACACGGACTGATCACACTTGAAGTTAAAAAAAATGTTTTTTAGAGATGGGGTCTTGCTCTGTTGCCCAGCCTGGAGTGCAGTGGCATGATTCTAGCTCATTGCAACCTCAAACTCCTAGGTTCAAGTGATCCTCCTACCTCAGTCTCCCATAGTAGCAGGACTATATATATTATAGATAGATAGACAGGTAGATAGATAGATAGATAGATAGATAGATAGATAGATAGATAGACAATTTTATTATTATTTTTTTTTATTTTTAGAAATAGGATCTTGCTATGTTACCCCAGGCGGGTCTCAAGTTCCTGGCCTCAAGTCATCCTCCTGCCTTGGCCTCTGAAAGTGCTGGGATTATAGGCGTGAACCACCCCAACATATTAAGGGGGGAAAAAGTAATAATGGGCCATATAACATATAGAACACGTACAGTGTGACTATTGCAAAGATGGTGACAGCCTTCTGCACCACTGACTGAGGTCAGGACCAGTGGGGGCCAGAATCCAATTCAACACATTAGAACTCAGCAAGGCTTTGATTGCCAGCTGAGTGTCTCGGTTTATAACACTTTTCAGAAGAGAGAGCCAAAAACAGAGTAGCGGTCAATGTGGCACATTATTGGCACGGTGGGTCAAATTTAGAAACATGTTACCTGTGGTTTGTGACTTGTAATTAATTGGTTAGGCTATACTCTCACAATAATGTCCACCAATAGGACACAGCATGACAAAGGCAGATTTTTTGAGTCAGATTAAACATAAGGAAAAGGGAGAGGGGAGGGAGAACTTGGGAAAAAATCAGCCTGCCTCTCATGTGACTTTCTTTGAGGCTCTGCTGTGGTTCGAATATGTCCCCTCCAAAATTCCTGTTGAAACTTAATCCCCATTGTCGTGGTATTAAGAAGTAAGGCCTTTTGGGAAGTGATTAAGTCAGAAAGGCTCCGCCCTCATGAATGGATTAATGCCTTTATAAAAGAGGCTTCAGAGAGAGTTCACACCTTTATGCCCTGTCACCTTCTGCCATGTGAGGACACAGCATTCGTCCCCTCTGGAATACACAGCAACAAGGTACTATCTTGGAAACAGAGAGAACAGCCCTCAACAGACACCAAACCTGCTGGTGCCTTGATCTTGGGTTTCCAGCCTCCGAAACTGTGAGAAATCAATTTCTGTTGTTTATAAGCCACCCCGTCTATGATATTCTGTTACAGCAGCACAAAGACAGGACCGCTGCTGGAGCAGGTGTGACCTGTCCCCTCAATAGGACCATGCCCCTGGACTGCCTCTACCCCTGTAGCCCAGTATTTTATCAACGCACAAAGTACCCATAAATTTTGGAAAGAGGGATAATACTATTTATTAAAATTTTATTGATTTATTGAGCTAGGGTCTCATTCTGTCACCCAGGCTGGAGTGCAGTGGTGCCACCATAGCTCACCGCAGCCTCAACTTCCTAGGCTCAAGTGATCCTCCTGCCTCAGCCTCCCAAAGTCTTGAGGTTACAGGTGTGAGCCACTGCATCCAGCCCTAATTTTTTTTAGACAGAAAAAACCCTTTTGATTACTTCTGGGATACCACAAGGGCAGTTTTATTCCATTAGAAAACAGACACAAACGTTCCGATCATAGCACATTTTAGATGCATGTGCAGGGATCAATAGAAATGGGGCATTTATTGCAATTTTGCGCAGTACACTGAACCATACGTTGTTAGTAAAAACAACAGTTTCATGTATTGTAATGTGATAGAAATAAACCACTGATTAGGTATGTTTGTCCATGTTTCCCTTTATGGCCACCCACCCTGTAGTTAAACAGACCTTAAAGGGAAGATACAGCTCATGCTTGAAAAAGGTTCAGTGATGTAAAGACATACATTCTCCTTGACTTAATCTATGAATTTAATGCAACTTGGATAAAATAACAATTGTGTTGGGGGAAGGGAGGTTCAGCTGGAAGAGTTTAAACATGAGAGAACAATTAGAGAAAATCTGAAAAAAACTACCTACCAGGTTTTAAGACATACCATAAGACTACAGATGCTAAAATCTATATCCTATATAGTAGCATATAGTACAATACTACTATACTAGTAGTACCGGCAGTCTTATAGTATGTCTAACTAGTATAAGGCCAAACAGATCAACAGAGGAGAGATCAGAAATAGACCCAAATACACGTGGAGGATTGGCGTAAGATACATTTGTACTTCAAATGGCAGCGGGGAGGGAGAGCTTTGCCATTCAGTGAATGACGTTAGGAAAAGTGACTAGGCAATGTGGAAATCAGTAAAGCTGGACTAATTTCTTCAACAAAAATAAATTTCAGGTAGCTCAAATATTTAAACTGAAAAAGAAACTTAAAAATATAAAGAAAAAAATTGGTCACTTTTCACTTATTTTCAATCTTGGCCATAAAGCCCATATGTCATAAAATAAAGCACTATACAAAGACTTAACATTTTTATATGTCAAAAATGTCATAAAATCAAAATACAAACATTGCATTGGGAAAAAATATTAAATAAAAATATGACAAAGAACTAACTTCTTTAATACACAAAGAGCTCTTATTAATCAATAAGAAATGAACCAATACTTAAAAAGGAATGTAAGCTTAAAGGATATGAAGAAGTTCATAGAAAAATGTGTGGCTGGGTAGTGGCTCATGCCCATAATCCCAGCACTTTGGGAGGCCAAGGCAGGAGGATCACTTGAGGCCAGGAGTTCAAGACCAGTCTGGGCAACATAGCAAGACCTCATCTCTATAAACACAAAAAAATAATAAAAATAATCCAGGTATGATGGTGCATGCTATAGTCCCAGCTACTCAGGAGGTTGAAGCAGGAGGATCACTGGAGCCCAGGAATTCAAGGTTGCAATGAGCTATGATCGTACCACTGTACTCCAGCTTGGGTGACAGAGTGAGACCCTGTCTCAAAAAA
>NW_012106931.1:739149-740108 GCF_000951045.1 Mandrillus leucophaeus | reverse complement strand
GACGGGGTTTCACCGTGTTAGCCAGGATGGTCTCGATCTCCCGACCTCCTGATCCGCCCGCCTCGGCCTCCCAAAGTGCTGGGACTACAGGCGCCCGCCACCTCGCCTGGCTAATTTTTTCGTATTTTTAGTAGAGACAGGGTTTCACCGTGTGTTAGCCAGGATTGTCTCGATCTCCTGACCTCGTGATCCGCCCACCTCGGCCTCCCAAAGTGCTGGGATTACAGGCGTGAGCCACCGCGCCCTGCCAGGATTTATTTTTTATAATAAAATTTTTAAGAAACAGGTGAACCTTAATTCTTCTCTACCTAAGATAAAGGATTGAGCTAATTACTGTCATCATTATCATCATCATCCTCAGAGTGAAATTCAGGGATAAATACATTGATGAAAAGTAAGCCCCTCCTCAGCTGTAACATCTGAGGGCCGAGGTACATCCGGAGTAGCTTAGTCCCGATGGACAGGAAGGAGAGGAAAGTGGAGGAGGGAGGGGAGCAGGACATGGAGGCTGAACTGCAGTGTCAGGGCGGGAGGTGCTTTTGCAGGTGAATTCATCATTCATGTGATGGTTGGCAACCCAACTTGACTTTGCCTAATATCTCCCCAAAGCACAAGCCTAACAACTGAAAACAGGGTGGACTGGGGGTGGGGGCCGAGAAGCCAAGCCTTTCCTCACCTGTACTGCAGACATCAACCACAGAACACTCCCAAGAGGCTGGTACTTAGGTACTTAGGCACATGGGCAATTGGTGCCATTTCCTTTTCCGTCTTGACCATTAAAAGCACTTTGGGAGGCCAAGGCGGGTAGATCAACTGAGGTCAGGAGCTGTCTCTTATACACATCTAGATGTGTATAAGAGACAGGTATAAAAGGAGGGGTTTCAGCAAGATGATCTCTGAGTCTTCTTCCACCTCAAATATCAAATGAGCCGGAACAATACCCACTCAGCCTATCATTG
>NW_012106931.1:732869-733924 GCF_000951045.1 Mandrillus leucophaeus | reverse complement strand
GAGGTCATGAAAGTTTTGTGCCCCTTTCCCCATATCTTGCCTTATGCATTTCTTCCATCTGGCTTTTTCTGAGTTACATCCTTTTATAATAAACATAAGTACATGTTAAAAAAGGAAAAAAAATAAAAATAAAATGCAAATGGCCATTAATAAATGAAAAGATGTTCAACTTCATTAATGACTAAATAAAAATGCAAATTAAAGCAAGACATATCTGGTTGATTCTGGTTGAATACAGAAAACAAAAGTCAAAAACTAAAATGAGACATAATGTCTTGCTAATTCATCTGGCAAAGTTCAAGAATAATTATTAATGCTCAGTATTTTGACAGTTCGAACAAATAGAAGCTTTTATACATTGGTGAATGATACATTGGTATAACCATGATGGAAGGCTATTTGTCAACATCAGCGTTTAAAAATCTCACTCTTCGACTTAGCAGAAGTTTCATTTTTAGGCAAAAATACATTTGATTTCCTGAGACAATTCCAGTGTACATTCCTGTGCTGTCTGTGGAGCCCTTCTGAATGAGCACTTGTCCTGGTTTAGGCAATAGATTATATGATCACCTTATATTTCTAGGCATTAACCCTACAATTAAACTCATGTAAATGTGTGAAATGTACAAATATATTAATTACTGCATTATTTTTAATAAAAATGGTGGAAATAGATGTCTATCAGTAGACAACTGATTAAACTATAGTTTATCCTTATACTAGAATTCTAAAGGAGTGTTAGAAGGAAAAAGTTAAGTATATACAGTATGATTCATTTTATATAGTTTATAAACATATGCATGTGTAAATGCATAGGTATACCTGGAAAAATACACAGGAAACCGCTCAACAGTGGTCATCTCTGGAAAATGGCAGGGGGTTGAGATAGAAAACTGAAGAATTGGCCAGGCGTGGTGGCTCACTCCAGTAATTCCAGCACTTTGGGAGGCCGAGGCAGGCGGATCAGGAGGTCAGGAGATCGAGACCATCCTGGCTAACATGGTGAAACCCCGTCTCTACTAAAAATACAAAAAAATTAGCCGGGCGTGGTGCCA
>NW_012106931.1:710108-731769 GCF_000951045.1 Mandrillus leucophaeus | reverse complement strand
AACTGAAAACAGGGTGGACTGGGGGTGGGGGCCGAGAAGCCAAGCCTTTCCTCACCTGTACTGCAGACATCAACCACAGAACACTCCCAAGAGGCTGGTACTTAGGTACTTAGGCACATGGGCAATTGGTGCCATTTCCTTTTCCGTCTTGACCATTAAAAGCACTTTGGGAGGCCGAGGCGGGCGGATCACGAGGTCAGGAGATGGAGACCATGCTGGCTAACACGGTGAAACTCCGTCTCTACTAAAAAATACAAAAAATTAGCCGGTTGCGGTGGCGGGCGCCTGTAGTCCCAGCTAGTCAGGAGGCTGAGGCAGGAGAATGGCGTGAACCCGGGAGGCGGAGCTCGCAGTGAGCTCAGATCGCGCTACTGCGCTTCAGCCTGGGTGACAGAGCGAGACTTCGTCTCAAACAAACAAACAAACAAACAAAAAACAAACAAAAAAAACCCATCTTTTTCTAAAGTGCCTGGTGTTGAGTGCTTAACTTAGTCACTTAGCTGAAGGGGGCAGGCAGGGCAAGGAGAGCTGAAAAGGGGTATCGGTCAAGTTCCTCCAGCTAGATCACAGCCACTCCTCAGCGGCAGTCGAGTTAACCTCTGAGTGAAGCAGTCCACAGCTGCGAAAAGAAGGTAATGGTACTTCCTCGGAGTGTCAAGCACCTCGGGTCATGGGAGGCCGTCACTAAATGACTGTATAAAAGGAGGGGTTTCAGCAAGATGATCTCTGAGTCTTCTTCCACCTCAAATATCAAATGAGCCGGAACAATACCCACTCAGCCTATCATTGTTCAATACATATTTATTGCAGATCATGGAGCAAATGCCGAAACAGTGAGGACTAGGTCTCTGGACAAGCCAGCTGGAGAGGTGAGAGCTTCTTTGTGACCTGTCGCTTTGCTTGGCACACAGTAGCTGCTTGAGGTATGTTTGTCACGTGAAAAAGTGTGTTCATTGTGCCCCAGAGACCTAGGCTCCACAGGAGCTGAAGGAGTTTCAGCAGTTCTGATTAGGTGTCACTAAAATGGGACTTGCTCCCTTGGGGATCTCGAGCTTTGGACAGGAGATAAAAATACAAAGGATTCTAGAACAGAGGAGCCCCAGGAGATGAGCTACCCTGTGAGTTCCACAGGTGGTTCCTGCCAAGTGCATGAGCTAGGCAGATGCGCATGCTAGCTGTAGGTCTGGGAGGGACAGAGATGTGTGTTTTATTGAGGTCGAAGGGTCCTCTGTGAGAAATGACATAATTGCAGGTTAATGGTGGATAGTGCTTTTCTTCCTTACTTAATATCTTTGAATACTGCATTAAATTGTTTTTAAGCCACCGGAATGGTTATTAAATTAGTACCCTTTTGGAAAACAGTCTGGCAGTATATTTCTAGTGCTTTATCCTTTGGCACATGGCCTCTTCTATTTCATTCTGTCCATTACCTTCCCCTAGGCATGGCAGGGTGCCCCAAATCTCCCATCTACCCAGAAGATTTCAATTTAACCTTTGGAAAGTACAAGCGACATGTGTAAATAGGCCCTCTCACCCAGGATTACTATTTTAATCATGATTCAACTTATAGACAAATATTAGGCAGAAAGATGTTCACAAGGGTCTTACAAGAATGAAAATTTGAAAATAATCTAAATGTTAACAGCAGGAAAAAGAGTAAATAAATTACGTTCTCTCAACTGAATAGAATATTTAGCAATGATGCACAATATTTGATATAGGCTGTGGGGAAGTAGGTACTCTTTAATACATTATTAGTGGGAGTATAAACTGGTACAAATCTTTTAGAGGTAAATTTAACAGTATGATCAAAAGTAAAAAACAAAAAGGGCACGTGATTCAATTATGGGGATTTTTCCTAAGGAAATGATTAAAATTTGGTTTCACTTATAATAGCAAACGATTGTAGGAAAAAACCCTAGTTCCAACCGTAGGGAATTGGCTCAGTAAGTTATTATGTAACAACAAACAGCCAAATTAATTTTGAAAAGGAAAAACGAAGCTGGAGGCATCACACTTCCTGATTTCAAAATGTATTACAGACCTACAGTCATCAAACAACAGTATGGAATTGGCATAGACACAAAGAGACCACTGGAAATGAATAGATACCCCAATAAACCCATCCATATATGGTCAACTGATGTCCAACAAGGGTGCCAAGAATACACACTGATGAAAGGATAGTCTCTTCTACAAATAGTGCTGGGAAAACATGATATCCACATGCAAAATAATGGAATTGGACCCCTATCTTATGCCATACACAAAAATCAACTAAAAATGGATTAAAGACAAATATAAGACTGGAAATTGTAAAACTCTAGAAGAAAACACAGGGGAAAATCTTCATACCATTGGTCTTGCAATGATTTCATGGACATGACATCAAAAACAGAGGCAACAGAAGCAAAAATAAAGCCGGACTGAATCAAACTGAAAAAGCTTCTGCACAGCAAGGTACACAATCAACAGAGTGAAAAGACTGACAGAAAATATTTGCAAATCATATTTCTTATAAGAGGTTAATTTCCAAAAAAATATAAGGAACTCCTACAACTCAACAGTAAAAAAACAAAAAACAAACAAACAAACAAAAAACTAGTAACCTGATTTAAAAATTGGGCTCAGAACTTGAATAGACATTTCTCCAAAGAATATACACAAACAGCCAACAGGTATATGAAAAAGTGCTCAGTATCACTAATCATCGAGAAATGCATATCAAAACCACAATAAAATACTTCTCAGGGCTGGGCGCGGTGGCTCACACCTGTAATCCCAGCACTTTGAGAGGCCGAGGCAGGTGGATCACCTGAGGTCAGGAGTTCAAGACCAGCCTGGCCAACATGGTGACATCCCATCTCTACTAAAAATGCCAGGCATGGTGGCACATGTCTGTAATCACAGCTACTTGGGAGGCTGAGGCAGGAGAATCACTTGAACCAGGGAAGCAGAGGTTTCAGTGAGCCGAGATCACACCACTGCACTCCAGTCTAGGCAAGAGTATGAGACTTTGTCTCAAAAAAAAAGAAAAAAAAAAGATACTTGTCAGGATGGTTATTATTAAAACAAAAACAAAAAACAAGACAGACAAGTATTGGTGAGGATGTGGAGAAACTGGAACTCCTGCATGCTGTTGGTGGGCATGTGAAATGGTGCGGCTGCTACAGAAACAGTATGGATGGAAGCTCTTAAAAAAAAATAAGTATAGAACTTCCATAACATCCAGCAAGACCACTCTGGGTATTTATCCAAAGGAATTGAAATCAAGACTTTGAAGGGATATTAGCACTCCTGTGTTCAATGCAGCATTGTTCACAATAGCCAAGATGCGGGAACAATCCAAATGTCCATGCCAGATGAACAGATAAAGAAAATGTGGTAGATGCATACAATGAAACTATTCAGCCTTCAGAAAGAAGGAAATCCTGCCATTTGCAATAATGCGGATGAACCTTGGGGACACTATGCCAAGTGAAATAAGCCAGTCCCAGAAAGACAAATACCGCATGATTCCACTTATATGAAGTATCTAAAATATAATGATGTCAAATTCATAGATATCAAAATGTCAGATTCATGGTTGCCAGGGGCTATTGGGAAGAGGTGTAGAGGAAACAGGGAATTACTAATCAACAGCTATGAAGTTTCAGCCAAGCAAAATGAATGAGCTCTAGAGTCTGCTGTACAACATCGTCCCTGTAGTCAATGATATTGGATTGTACACTTCAAAATTTGCTAAGAAGGTAGGTCTCATGTTATGTGTTCTTACTGCAATAATACAAAAGAAAAAAGAAAAAAACTACATATGGAATTAAAAGGCCTACATTTCTCACTCATTGACATATGATCTATTAGAAGTTATTTACATTTTCTGAATCTCCATCTCTTCATTTATAAAATTAAACCATAATAGAACCTGGACTGAACTCTCCAACTCTGTCAAGAGGGAAGAAATTTACTGTTGGCCTTTACTGGTCTGTTTTATATTTCAAAAGAATATTGGGTGTTGCAAATTGGAACTGAAGGGGTAAACTTATTAAACCTGTGATTGGTTGGTGTTTTCCTATCATTTTAACAGACTAAATTTGTAGTGGGCAAATGGGAAAATACTTGTACAATTTAAAAATGTCATCATTAAATATGAGCTGATCCCTCACCCCCACCCCTAAAAAGAGCCTGGAAAAAAAGTGATGGAAGACTCCTTAAATAGAACATACTGCAGTTATAAAAATGATGCAGAAATCAACATTTTTTAACATGGAAAGATGTTCACTAGACATAGTTAAATGGGAAAAAATAAGCTACAAATTAATATGTGCATTTTAATCCCATTTTTGTTTATCTGAATGTTCTCATTTATCTTGCTGAATAATTATACCTCTGAAATCAAGAAAAAATAACAATAATAATATTAGCTATAAAAGCTCTGTAGCAGTACAAAAAAACGCTTGCACAATAAAGGGAGGAAAGGGCAGGATAAAATTGTATACACTGTGTGATTGCAGTTATGTAAAAATTACGGACCTTGACAAGAAGGGTATACTGAAAACTAAAAACTGTGATTTGTTAGGATGGGAAGATTATGGGTGATTTTCCATCCTTTCGGTTGTTACTATGTTTATGTAATTGTTATTTTTTTTTCAGATCTTTTCAGACTTTTTCCTCTGTAGCCTCTCCTCTCCTTGGAATGGTTGTCTTTATGGTAAGTAAGGCTGCTTACTAAATATAATGCATTCCATGGGCCTAGTGTACAGCTTACTGTTACTTTCATGGAGAAAGGATGGTCTCTGCAACACATGGTTGGAGCTGACTTTCCCTGGGTGAAGTCTCTGCCATCTCTACCCTATTTCTTATCAGCCCTGATCCCTGACCCCAAGCAGCAGATGCTGTTGGGCTAACCAGCCCCTCCCTTTGGGTTCTTCAGCGCCTTCAGGCCCCGACCCATTTTGGCTATCTTGGATCCCACCTGAAGGCTCAGGACCTTGCTGGGGCAGAACGGCGAGCAAATGTGAACCACTAACAACGGGTCAGGGTGCCCTCACACATAGCTGTGGCAGGTACATTTCTTTGAAGAAAACAACTTGGCAAATGCATCAAAAGCCTTTAAAATGTTCACAACCTCTGGTCTAGTAATTTTGATTCTAGGGTGTTATAAAATAATAAGTAATGAAGATGTAGGTACAAAGACACAGGCTTAATATTTTTTATAATAGTAAGATATTAGAAATAATCTAAATGTCCAATAATGGGAGAGTGGTTACATTATGGCATATCATAAGGTTGCCATGTAAAATACAGGATACCCGGTTAAATTAAAATTTCAGATAAGCAACAAATAATTTTTTTGGTATAAGTATGTCTCAAATATTGCTGTAAGATACATTTATTCTAAAAAATTATTCTTTTTTATAGTATTTGTTTATCTAAAATTCAAGTTGGGATAGAGTTATACTAAAAATTTATTCATTTTTGGCCGGGCGCGGTGGCTCAAGCCTGTAATCCCAGCACTTTGGGAGGCCGAGACGGGCGGATCACGAGGTCAGGAAATCGAGACCATCCTGGCTAACCCGGTGAAACCCCGTCTCTACTAAAAATTCCAAAACATTAGCCGGGCGAGGTGGCGGGCGCCTGTAGTCCCAGTTACTTGGGAGGCTGAGGCAGGAGAATGGCGTAAACCCGGGAGGCGGAGCTTGCAGTGAGCTGAGATCTGGCCACTGCACTCCAGCCCGGGCAACAGAGCGAGACTCCGTCTCAAAAAAAAAAAAAACAACAAAAAAAAACACCTTTATTCATTTTTATCTGAAACTCTAATTTATCTGGATGTCTTGTATTTTCATGTGCTAAATCTGGTCACCCTATACATCCATATGATGGAATATAATATAGCCATTAAAATTCATATTTTTAGCGCAGTAGCTTTCAAATTGTGCTTCTTCTCTTCCTGCGCTTTAACTAGAATGTCTCACCTTTTGTCTCTTTTATATTTTAGACTTCTGTGTGAGATTTGGTTTAAAAATAAGAGTTCCATTACTAAACAAAGTTTGAAAAACACTGTTTTAGAAAACTAACAACAGGAAACAGTGCTCATAAAATAGATACTACATAGATAAAAATCATGTTAAAATCAGTATGATTCTAGGTTTGTGTGTACATGCACATACACACACAGAGAAAGAGAATGAGAGACAGACAGACATCAGACACACTGGAAAAATCTTTTTTTTAAAAAAAAAGTTATTATTTCTGGGTGTTGGAATTATAGGTGATTTTTGGAAGATTTCCAGAAGATTTTTTTCAAGTTTTCTTCAATGAATAAATGCATTCACATTTTGAAAAAGAATCACTATTAAAAATATCTACCTTCTCAGATGACATTAATACTTTAACATCCTTAATTCTCTATATATGTGATTATTAAATCAGGGAGTTATGAACGCTCTGGGGATCTAATGAAATCTGCATCCTATTCTCAGAAGGCAGATTCACACAAAACTTTGCATACAGCCCCCCAAGCTAAACTTCTTGTTAAGAATCTGTCTTGAGATTCTGTTTTCTTTTTGTTTGTTTGTTTGTTTTAGATGAGGTCTCACTGTCACCCAAGCTGGCACCATCTCGGCTCACTGCAACCTCTGCCTCTTGGGTTCAAGCGATTCTCCTGCCTCAGCCTCCTGAGTAGCTGGGACTACAGGCACACACCACCATGTCCAGCTAATTTTTTTGTACTTTTTGGAGAGATCAGGTTTCACCATGTTGCCCAGGCTGGTCTCAAACTCCTGAGCTCAAATCATCCACCTGCCTTTGCCTCCCAAAGTGCTGGGATTACAGGAGTGAGTCACCACGCCTGGCGCCTCCCTAGATTCTTGATTCTAGAATGCAATTACTTAACTCTGCCTGTTTATAAAGCTACATACTCTGGGCTGGGTGCAGTAGTTCACACCTGTAATCCCAGCACTTGGGAGGCTGAGGCAGGCGAGTCTCTTGAGATCACCCTGGCCAACATCGTGAAAACCCGTCTCTACTGAAAATACAAAAATTAGCCGGGTGTGGTGGCATGAACCTGTAATCCCAGCTATTAGGGAGGCTGAGGCAGGAGAATCACTTGAACCCAGGAGGTGGAGGTTGCAGTGAGCAGAGATGGCACCACGGCAATACTCTGTCCCTGAGGCAATGGTTCTTAAGTTTTTCTGGGGGATATGGGGAATGGTGATCGCACACCTGCTGAGACCCTGTTAAAAGCTATGGACTCTTTCCTCAGGAAAAAAGCACACATGAACACATAAACTCGCACGCAGCTGCAGGTGGTTTCAGAGGCTCACAAACCCCTGAGGTCCATGCTTGGAGTCCAGATTCAGAATCCCTGGCGCAATCCCAAGCCTTTGGCACTCCCTGGAGCCCTGAAATGCCCAACTTCCTTTTGGGCCAAACTGGTTAAACGTGAATTTTGAAAAAAGAAACAAAGCCAGGGATTGAATTAGCTCAGCACTCCCAGGGGGCTGCCTCACAGCAAGCACTTTCAAAGTGTGTGTGAGAGAATACGATGCAGAGGAAGAATTTCTTGTACTCTGAGTACCGCTGAAAAGCATTCAATTTGGGAGGGCTCCACGGACAGGAAGAAGAACCAGAAGGTAAATACCAAGTTGGTACCTCTTACTTCCTATGTCCCATGCCTTTGGGATGGGGCGAGGAGGGGAGTGTGGGGGTAGGAACAGGAGTCTTGTTTTAATTCTGAGTTGGATGTCCTCTTGCTTTGAAAGATCTCTCAAGCAGCTGTACCAAGAACCAAACCCCAAGACCTCTACCAACTGTCATGGCAAAGGGGACTGCTAGGACCTGGGAGGAGGGCCTGCAGGAGGGGTGGGCGATTTGGCAGTAGCTCTCCAGAGGTTAAATGGGCACACCCCAAGTGAAACGGAAGATTCTGCAGATGACTCAAATCAACATTTAAAACCATTCCTGCAGGCTTCAAACATCACCCCAGACCCTGATAGGCAAGAGCAAGCATGGTTTTCTGAGGTCAGAGAATGCTGCCTGGGCTCTCTAGGGGGCAGCAGCTCTTAGAGGTGGCCCTGGCAGCAGCAGAAGCATCACCAGCCACAGCGCCAGTGACAGCAAGGGCAGGAGTGGCATCACCCCAGTGCTGATGCTGCTCAGTGTTTCCATTTCTGGGTCTGCATATTTGTGTGAATATGTGAGTGTGCTTATGTGTGTACACAGGCACAAGCTTTGCTGTGGACAGGGATGTGTCTGTGTGTATCAGAGCATATGCATGTGTGTGGGTGTAGCACACACATACTTTCAATACAAAAGTTCTTCAAGGGGGCACAGAGGGGTTCACCCAGTGGTTAGAGATTTGCTTATTTTGGAATTAACTTTTTTTTCAAGTTTCAGAGCCATTTGTGGGGAAAGCAGGCAGCACCCTAGGAAACATCCCTTCCTAAAATGTGCATACACATGTGCCAAATGCAGCCGCTGAGGGGCTAGGGAAGAGAGGCCTGGCGCTCTGGGGCCTCATCCCTTCATCCTGCTTCTGAGGCTGCTCGAACTCTTGCAAGATCTCAGAGTCGCTCCATCAGACCCTGTAACACAGAAGCCTTGGTGTCTTAGAAGGAGATAGGGACAGAATCTGTGGGAAGCCTCCACTGTAGCCTGACAGTTCCATGGTGAAGATGAGATTCCCAGCACCCAGCCCAGGGGAGTGACAGTCACAGGCCTCCCAGAGACCTGGCCCAGGAGTTTCTTCAACATGCTTTTTGGAGGCTTTATGAAGCAGAAGCGTAGCTAGGGCTCTGGGAGGCAGGAAGACTGGGTTTGAGTCTCAGATCCCCACAATGGGCAAGATGTATTATTCACTCAGCCTCCACCTCTGCACCTGCAAAATGGGGACAATGACAGAACCTCTTCCTTAAGGATATTAGAAAGACTCAAGGTAATGCCTCCACAGTACACTGCTCAGCACTCCCCACCCCACCTTATGGATGAGGCTGCCCTGGCTCTGGAGCACCCTTGGAGGTCAGCCACAGCCTTTGCTGCAACACCATCGCAGGGGAGCATCTTCCTCTGCGCCATCCTGTGTGCCTTGTAAGTATGCATTCCAAAGTGCTGCCGAACAAACCTGCTGCACGTAAACCTCCATCTCAGAGTCAGCTTCCTGGGAACCTAAGACTTGAGGTGAGATCCCTTAGGGAGCAAATGAAGTGAGAACAGCCTTGACAAGCAATTTTGGAGGAACAGTGGGGACAAAAACCTCCCTGGAGTGGATTCAAGAAAGAACGAAAGGAGAGAAACAGCACAGCAAGTGTAGGCAACTCTTTCCAGGAGTTTTGCTGTTTTACTAGGAGCACAGAGATGCAGAAACAGCAAGCCATTTCCCCAGGGCTACTGCACGTGCTGAAATCGGGCCCTAGATATGGACACCTGTCCCATCTGCCTCAGTCTCAACTGCACACAGATGTTTCTTAGCAGTCTTCAGCAGAAGAACTGCTCTGATACAAGCTAGTTCATTCCAGCTGGGAGCAGAAGTGCAAGGCCTCGGCCTTGGGTGATGTCCAGAGCTGAGTGTCGGGACTTCTGAAGACACAGGAGGCAGCTCCCTCTTGGCTGCGCCTACCTCTGCAGGACAAAAGCCTCCAGCCCTCGGGTAAAGGCAGATGCCTGGCCTCCCCCGACTCCAACTCTCTTCAGTTACACACCCCTGCCTACAGCTCCAGCACCACAGAAGATACCCAGTAAAGCCACTAGCAACCTTCCCACTAGGCCCCCAGATCTGGCTTATTAAATTGTCTCCTGTCACAAGGACCACTTACAACAGCTGTTGCTGTGGCAACCAGGCAGTCAGCCTTCCGCTCCAGCTAACAGCCATGAACCTCCTGCTGACTACTTGGCTTAGGCAACTGCAGAAGATGCCCCCAGAGTGTCTGTGAGGCTGGAACACGGTGGAGGACGTGGGAAGTGTGGGACAGGGAACGGGAGGCTGTGCAGTGTAGAGATTTGGAATTGTTCTGTCATTCGCTACCAACAGGTTGGAAGAGCTATGAGATGACTCCTGCCAGAGGAGTTCCCACACCTCGCGATGCAGGCCACTTCTCCAGCAACACCCCCTTCCCCACTCCACTCCCCATCTACAAGCTGAAGGAGGGAGGGCCCTCCAGGGACGGAGAGAGGGCCACACACAGCTAGGACAGAATCCTGCCAGTGCAGGTGAAGGGCGCTGGGCACTCACCAGCCCTGAGAAAGAGGGGGGCATCAGGAACTGGCATTGGCGGGCCCCAACGTTGCTGTTGAGAGGCTGTAACTCCACTGCCCTCCTGGCTCTTCCTGAGCGAGGGGCTGCTTTCTTTAACCAGTCCTGAATGTCTCTAATCTGAATTTGTAGCTGAGTGACTAGAGATTTTGAAGTTGCATAGATGAGTGTTCAAACCTTAGTTCTTTCACTTGCTACCTGTTTAACATAAGGCAAATTACTTAATCTCTCTGAGCCTCAGTTTTTGTAGCTGTAAATTAGGGATGAGTACAGTACTGACCAACAAACAGTTTCAAGGATTAATTGAGGTAGAGCACATAAAGTATGTAAGATACAGTACCTGGCACATAATCAGCTCTCAGTAAGTCGGTACTATTATTGCTATTACTGCTATTGTTATCATCACTGATGATTATGTCACTAGAAGACCTAGAGGTTGAACACATAATTGAGAGTCAGAAGAACTGAGAATGATAAAAGCAAACTTCAGCATATGATCTACAATATGGTATTATTTTTGTTTTAAAAAAATGTTAACAGTGGATATCTCTAAGTGACAGTGTTATGTTTTTCTTTGTAGTTTGTTTTTTCAGCTTTTCTGAACACATAATACTAACGTAATTAGAAAAAATACTCTTAAAGGTTGAGGATGAGCATTAAAAGTGAGTTAAGTACTGAAAACCATGGACTGGTACACTTTAATGGGTGAATTGTATAGTATGTGAATCATGCTTCATTAAAGCTGTTATTTTAAAAAGCCTTAAAACATGAGTCAAGGTGTACAAGAATAGCCCATTCAAAAATTCTTAACATAAAAATGTATAAACTAAAGAAAAGAAAGTAAAAGAAAGAAACAAAATGAGGCAAAAGCTGAAAAACAGAACTATTATGTAACAGTTAAAAGGTTCGATAACTCACTCTATTGGTGAGGCAATAGGAAATCAAGAACTTGCAAGTGTGTACAGCTGCTGGGAGTGTCAACTGATATAACTGCCAAAGAGGGCAAATCAGTGAAAATTACAAATGCTACAAATGGACATACTCTCTCACCCAGCAATTCCTTTTTAGGAAATGTATCCTAGAGATGTTTTGCATGATAAATGACGTATGTACAAGGCAATGAACCACAACATTGCCTGTTAAGAGTAAAAGACTGGAAATAGTCCAAATGTCCATCAGTAGGTGGCTGATTGAATAAGTTATGGTATAGCTACACAATGAAATAATATGTAGCTGTAAAAGGTAAATAAAAGAATGCAAATAAAAGACTGTCTTCTGATATGGAAAGATTTCCAAGCTATACTATTAAGTGAAAAAGAAATCAAGGTGCAAAATACTATATGTAATATGCTACCTTTTGTATAAAAGGTGAGAAAAGACATCTATCTATCTATCTATCTATCTATCTATCTATCTATTATCTATCTATCTATCTATCTATCTATCTATCTATCTATCTATCTGGTTTTATTTTGTGTTGAGACAGAGTCTGGCTCTGCCACACAGGCTGGAGTGCAGTGGTGTAATCTTGGCTCACTGCAACCTCTGCCTCCCAGGTCCAAGCAATCCTCTCACCTCAGCCTCCTGAGTAGCTAGGACTACAGGTGTGTGCCACCATGCCAGGCTAATTTTTATATTTTTTGTAGAGATGTGGTTTTGCCATGTTACCCAGGCTGGTTTTGAACTCCTGAACTTAAGTAATCTGCCCACCTCAGCTTCCCAAAGTGCTGGGATTACAGGCATGAGCCAACACACCTGACCAAGACTATATATTTATATTTTCTTGCATACGTGATATTGTTTGGCTCTGTGTTCCCACCCAAATCTCATGTTGAATTGTAATCCCCAGTGTTGGAGATGGGGCCTGGAGGGAGGTGATCGGATCATGCGGGAGATTTCTTACAAATAGTTTAACACCATCCCCCTTTGTGCTGTTCTCATAATAGTGAGTTCTCATGAGATCTGGTTGTCTAAAAGTGTGCAGCACCTCCTCCCTCTTCTCTCTTCCTCCTATGCTGGCCATGTGAAGTGGCACACACCACCTTTACCTTCTCCCATGAGTGGAAGTTTCCTGAGGCCTCTCCAGAAGCAGACGCCTTTATGCTT
Source organism: Mandrillus leucophaeus (assembly GCF_000951045.1). NCBI lineage: Eukaryota > Metazoa > Chordata > Mammalia > Primates > Cercopithecidae > Mandrillus > Mandrillus leucophaeus. Next base: position 719,417 of record NW_012106931.1, on the reverse strand, counting down.
CCTGTACAGCCTGGAGAACCGAGAGCCAGTGAAACCTCTTTTCTTTATACATTACCTAACATCAGGTATTTCTTTACAGCAATCCAAGAATGGACTGGTAATGATATGCATAAAGAAATTTTGGAAGTTTCCATGAACAAAACTGTGGTTGGAGGGAACTGAGAACTAAGCAGATGGGGGATAGGACTTTCCAGAGTGAAAGGAATACCTTCTTATACTCCTTGGACTTAGAACCTGATTAATATATTACCTATGAGAAATTAAATACTCCAGAAAAAAAACGAGTGGTTTCAACGAAAGAACAATAGCAAAATGTTAATGTTAATTTTTTTTTTTTTTTTTGAGACGGAATCTTGCTCTGATGCCCAGGCTGGGGTGTAGTGGTGTGATCTTGGCTCACTGCAACCTCCCACTCCTGTGTTCAAGCAATTCTCCTGCCTCAGTCTCCCATGTAGCTGGGACTACAGGCACGTGCCACCATACCTGGCTAATTTTTGTATTTTTAGTAGAGACAGGGTTTTGCTGTGTTGGCCAGGCTGGTCTTGAACTCCTGACCTCAGGTGATCCGCCCACCTTGGCCTCCCAGAGTGCTAGGATTACAGGCGTTAGCCATCGTGCCCAGCCTAATTTTTTTTTTTCTTTTTTTTGAGACAGAGTCTCAATTTCACTTTGCCCCTCAGGCTGAAGTGCAGGGGCACAGTCTCAGCTCACTGCAGTCTCAACCACCCCAGCTCAAGTGATCCTCCTGCCTCAGCCTCCCAAGCAGTTGGTATTACAGGCATGCACCACCACACCCAGCTAATTTTTGTATTTTTGGTAGAGGTGGGGTTTCACCATGTTGCCCAGGCTGGTCTCAAACTCCTGAGCTCAAGCAATCCACCCGCCTCAGCCTCCCAAAGTGCTAGGATTACAGGCGTGAGCCATGGCACCCAGCCAATGTTAAATGTTGAGGTGGTTGATGGGCCCATGGGGGTTCATTGTATGTTTAAATTTTTTCATAATAGATTGTTAAAATTTTAAAAGGTATTCATAAAGATCAAAAGGTGGAAAAAATCCAAATGTCTATCATCTGGTGAATGAAAAAATATGAGGCATATCCATACCATGGAATGTTATTCATCAATAAAAATGAACAGACTACTAATATAAACTACAACACAGGTGAACCTCAAAAATATCATGTGAGCCAGCGTGGTGTCCTGTGCCTGAAATCCTAGTTCCTTGGAAAGCTGAAGCAGGAGGATCCCTTGAGCCTAGGAGTTCAAATCCAGTCTGGGCAACAAGATGAGACCCCCCTCTTTAAAAGTAAATAAACATAAAAAAAAATCAGGTGACGTGAAAGAAGCTAGTCACGAAAGACTGCATATTGTAGGTTCCATTTATATAAAATGTCTCCCCTAAAAAGCAAATCCATAGAGACAGAGAGTAAATTAGTAGTTCCCTAGGGCTGGGGGTGGGAAGGGGAAGTGACTGTATATGGGCATGCGGGATCCTTTTGGGATAACAGAAACGTTCCAAACTTGATTATGGTGATAGTTGCACAAGTGTAAATTTAGTACAAGTCCTCGAATTGCGGTTAGAACTAGTGAATTTTTTGGTATGTAAATTGTACCTCAGTAAAGTGGCTTTTTATAAAGGTAAAGGAGGGCTGGGCACGGTGGGTCATGCCTGTAATCCAGCACTTTGGGAGGCCGAAGTGGATAGATCATTTGAGGTCAGGAGTTCAAGACCAGCCTGACCAACATAGTGAAACCCTATCTCTACTAAAAAATACAAAAATTGGCCAGGCACAGTGGCATGCACCTGTAATCCCAGCTACTTGGGAGGCTGAGGCAGGAGAATTGCTTGAACCCAGGGGGTGGAGGTTGCAGTGAGCCGAGATCGTGCCATTGCACTCCAGCCTGGGTAACAGAGCGAGATGGGAGGCCAAGGGGGTGGATCACAAGGTCAGGATTTCCAGACCATACTGGCCAACGTGGTCAAACTGTCTCTACTAAAAATACAAAAATTAGCCAGGCATGGTGGTGGTGCACGCCTGTAGTCCCAAGTACTCAGGAGGCTGAGGCAGGAGAATCGCTTGAACCAGGGAGACAGAGGTTGCAGTGAGCCAAGATCATGCCACTGCACTCTTGCCTGGTGACAGAGCAAGACTCCGTCTCAAAAAAAAAAAAAAAGTGTGGGTTCTGGCATTGGCCTCACTGGGTGAAAATGCCAGCTCTCCCAGTGTAGCTGCTCCTTTATCTTCCTGTTCCCTTATCAGTAACGTGGTCCTGGGAATAACTAATGCTTACTATAAAGCCAGGCATTGGTTCCAGCACTTTACATATATTAATGCGCTTAAGCCTCATAACTTTCCTACGATCATCATGATTTTACAAATAAGAAAACTGGGCACAGAGAGGTTAAGTGACTTGCCCGCGGTCACACAGCTAGCAGGCAGTAGGGCAAGCGGTAGCCAGATTTTAAGGGCCAAATGCTTAAGCACCATACTGCACCACCTCACAATGACATCACCTATTTCAGGTGGTTATGAGAATTAAATAAAAACAATGAATACAAAGTACTTGACATACAATAAGTGCTCAATAAATGCTAGTCAGGGAAGAAACTACTACTTAACTGACTCAAATGGTTTGAATTGGTCCAGTTGTATTTTGAAGTGATTGGGGAGAAAAAAGCCAAGCCTGTTTAAGAGGTAGTTTGTCTGAAAGAAAAGTGCTTAAATCTACAGAGCCTCTGTAAAGAAATCCCTTTTCTATCTGGTTTAGATGTTACGAGGTGGAGTAAGAAGTCAATGCAGTTCCTACCGCACCTGGGTTTCTTTGCAGCAGTGAGGTGGTGTGCTGAGGAGTTTAAAGCCCAGGCTTTGGGGCAGGACAGAACAGCGTTTGGTCCTGGCCCCTCTACCAACATGGCCATCTGATCAGTGACAAGATACTTAACTTCTGTTCAGTCTCAGCCTCCTTGTCTGTAAAATGGGTTGGGGAAAAAAAAAAAAAAGAAGAAAAAAAAACCTGCTTGGAGGTTGCAAGGATGACATATTGTAATATGTGCAGAGTGCTCAGCATAGGCCATGGCACATATTGAGGGATTAACAAGTTCAGTCAATGATCTTCCACCTAATTTTCTTGTCACCACAGATGCATTTCTCATTACAGCTCATTAAGGAAGTGTAGCACTTTATCGAGGAAGGTTAACAAAAGGTCTTGTGCTCTCAGCACTGTGATCCGACTCTCCACACTGGGAAAAGGCTGCCCAATGGGCCAACCCTGTCATCATCCTGGAGGGACGACAGGAACTTTAGCCCCTGAGTACTGCAAATCAAACTGGTAGGGGGACACCGCCATCACTAGACTAACGAGAAAAGGATAAGGTGCTTTAAGTAGATCTGTGAGTTTGGTATAAGAAAGGTTATTGTGGGTAGAAGGAATGATTCTCCGTCTCCCCAGAGAACAGAGAAAGAGCCACTGGGTCTAGACTGGGGCAGGAGGCTGGCTAGGTTAGCCTTAAAGGACTTTCCATGGGCCATTAAACCAGCCAAGGGTATGGAAGGAGACCCGCCTTGGTGTCATTAGGGCGGAGATGCACTCAGGAGCAGTCAGCTGTGCTCCTTCCCCGGGGCTCTGGGATGGCACTCCCATTCCCTGCCCTGCCTGCGTTGGCCTCAGGCTCCTCTCCTAGAATGAGCAGGGCCCAGCAGGGGCAGCAGCATTAAGCAGCTGACTCACCTTTTCCCCTCTGTCTCAGGGCAGAGTTCATAATGGGAAACAAAGATGTGGTCCAGCATGCTAGCTAAGAGCACTAAATCGGGAATGAGGGGACCTGGACGGGAGTCCCGGCTCTGCCACTCACCAGCTGTGTGACCTTGTACAAAGTACTTCGCCTCTCTGTGCCCATTTCCTCTGTGCCCCAGGTCCCACATGGATATGGGGAGAGGAAAATGGCTTAGCACGCCTGGGGACAGAGTTAATGCTCCATAATTAGCAGCTACTGTTAAGCTTGTGTTGAAATTAAGACAAAGCCACCCACAAGTCCCCTTTCCCACCTGAGGTTCTTGTCTTGAGGAAGGACTCAGGATGCCATCAGGCCTGTGCCCAGGAGGGGTATCTGAACCCCTCCCAAGTTAGCAGTGCCTGTGGGGTCACACCCATTACAGGGCTTGGGGTGCCTACTATAGTAATGACTGCTTTTATGGCACTGAACAGTTTGCAAAGCAATTTCACACGCTTGCTCAGTTGAGCTCTTATCTAATAAGCCTGTGAGCATTCTCATGGTAGCCATTTTACAGATGAAGAAATGGGGGCAGTCAAGGGAGGCGACACAGCCAGTGAAGAAGGACTGAGGTCCAGGGGGTAGAACTCCCGTTCCACGTGACTTCGAGCCCTTCCTGGCAGAGGTGAGGATTGTCTTTCCCCACCCCACTCACTCTCCTCCTGAGTGCCTGTGCCTGGTGGTCGGTGAGGGCAGCAGAGAGGCCTGGCAGGCTGGCTCAAGGTCAGGGCTTGGCGCATGTCTGTGGAAGAAGGTGCCTTTCCCACTGTTCTGACCAAGAGCAGGGTGGGTGGCGACAGACCCTGGCCTCAATGGGTTGTGTCCTGGTCAAGTCAGCTGTATGAATAGCTGGTCTACTGGGAGCCACCCAGCCTAGGGACTCGGAAAGTCAGAGCCAAGTCTCCCTCTTATCTAATAAGCCGGGGAGGGGCGCTTATTAGATAAGAGTTTTGGGGACAAACTTCAAATGTTCCCACATAAAATTTTATTTTACTTTATTTTTTGAGACAGGGTTTCATTCAGGCTGGAGTGCAGTGGCGTGATCTCGGCTCACTGCAACCTCTGCTTCCTAGGCTCAAGCAATCCTCCTGCTTCAGTCTCCCAAGTTAGCTGGAACTACAGGCATATGCCACTATGCCCAGTTAACTTTTTAAAATTTGTCGTAGAAACGGGGTTTTACTATGTTGCCCAGGCTGGTTTTGAACTCCTGGCCTCAAGCAATTCTCCTGCCTTGGCCTCCCAAACTGTTGGGATTATAAGCGTGAACCACCACGCCCAGCCTGGAAGAAGTGTACTTGACACTTGAGCTTCAAACCCTGTCTCCTGGCCAGTGGGCTGCCGCACCCCAGAACCATGTCTCTCAAGGGAGCTCTGTGGGTCCTGAAGCTTCAGGGAACCTTCTCTGGCGATGTTACCTTCTTCTAACACAGTTTAACTCTTGTCAGTCATGGAACCTAGATGGAAGGTTTTGGCACTTAATTCTTCCCATTTAAGGCTGAAATAGCATTTCCATTCTCCAATCTCATTTTCGAGGGCTGGTAATTTTCCGAGACCATTGCCATTTGGGCTGAGATGGTTCCAAGCCCAGAGGTGAATGAAGTACACGAGTTATTTTCCTAAGCCAGTCTGAATTCTGGGAGGCACTTTCAAGAGTCACATTCTTAACGTGCATCTTTCAATCACTCTCTGCCATAGCATCTTGGGGTCAATGAGAGCCTTACTATTTTTGCAACCTTTTCAACTGCTTTTGTCAGTTTAAAACCATCAACAGTGAAACCGAAGGGCAAAGCCCCTGCTAACATCTTGTCTCAGCTCCTCTGCAGGGCCACCAAACACAGATGATTCGGGGAGTCTGTCCCTGCTGTGCTGTTCCCAGCCGCAGGCAGCCTGGGTTCAATTCCGATGTCTTGGGACAGCTTTTTCTTCCCCCGCCTTCCTGTTTGCTTGCAAGGCCATCCAAGATGCTGGTTTCCTGAAGCAAAGGGTCCTTCTCCTGGGAACACATATTCGGTAAAACAACAGCTGCCTCCTAGGAACCTTGCAAAGATCTGGCAAGATTGTGTGGGTCAAAGTGCAAACTTGACAGCATCTCCAAATTGCAGTTCCGGTGAGAAAGATGAATACGTGGCGTGCGACAGTAACTACCACCGTGGCACTGTCCCTTGCTTTTTAAAACCTTACACATTAGATCATTGATATTGACCAACAAAGCATAGTTCATATGAAATTCATTAACAAAAATAACTCAGAACAGGCCGGGCGTGGTGGCTCATGCCTATAATCCTAGCACTTTGGGAGGCTGAGGCGAGTGGATCGCCTGAGCTCAGGAGTACGAGGCTACCCTGGGCAACACAGTGAAACCCCATCTCTATTAAAATACAAAAAAAAAAAAAAAAAAAAAGTAACCGGGCCTGGTGGTGGCGCCTGTAGTCCCAACTATTCAGGAAGTTGAGGCATGAGAATTGCAAGAACTGCTTGAACCTCGGAGGTGGAGGTTGCAGTGAGACCGTGCCACTGCACTCCAGGCTGGGCGACAGAGTGAGACTCTGTCTCCAAATAAAAAAATAACTCAGAACAATGTCTACAATGGGTTCTGGGGACAGCATTTGTTCTGGGAAGCCTAGTATCCATTTCCTCTTCCTGAGAGCACCCGGGTTTCACTCCGGGGAATTGCCTCTTGTTTCTGAGGGTAACGTCACCAGGAGGGTGAATGCAGGAGTCTGGCCCACTACCACTATCACCACCATGGCAGCTGGGGCAGGCCTTGCAGGCCCCTGTGGAGACTGCCCACTTCTTCCCACCAAAGGGCAACCACAGGACGTAGGCTGAGCCAACAACACCCTCTCAAGCCTTAGGCCTGAGACCAGCAACTGAGATTTGTAGAGTCTGAACCTTCCAGTGAGCTGAAGCCTTCAGAAGTTTGGCCACAGAGACCTTCTGAAGCATCCTGGTTTCCAGTCTCCCCTGCATCACATTCCCTGATGACTTGTTAGTTGTGTAAACTTAAAACCAGAGACTTCAAAATGGATTCACTGAGCCTCATACAAGTTCAAGTGTTACATGATGACTTCCACATGGATCTGCCACTCTCAAGACTCTCCAGCACCTCAGCATCCCTCAGAGGCCCCAGAAGGGAAAACAGTGAGATTTCTATTTGACTGAGTGTGGTGACCCATGTCTATAATCCTAGAACTTTGGGAGGCTGAGGTAGGAGGATGGCTTCAGGACAGGCGTTTGAGACCAGCCTGGGCAACAGGGCGAGACCCTGTCTCTACAAAAAATTAAAAAATTAGCCAGGCATGGGAGTGTGTGTCTATAGTCCTAGCTACTCAGGAGGCTGAGGCAGGAGGATCACTTGAGCTCAGGAGGTTGAGGCTGCAGTGAGCTATGATCACACAACTGCACTCCAGCCTGGATGGCAGAGTGAGACCTCGTCTCTAAAAAAAAAAAAAGAAAAAAACCTCTATCCACTCGCTAGGATGACAGACCATGCCAACATCAGACCCAAATATGGCCCTGGTCCACATGTGGCTTCTCTCATTCTCTAGGCGTTGGCTTTTCCAGACCTCATATTGAGTTTTGAAGTCTCTGACACTGTGGAAACTATTTTCCAATCTACAGAGTGCTGGGTTGATTGAAACTGACTGGAAGTTCTGATGCTTGAAGAGATAGCCTAGGAAGGGCCCATTAATTTCATTTTCTCTGAGTAATTCCAGGTGGTAAACTAGTGAGGTCTGGGGCTGCAACTCACCAGGACTGGCTAGGTGCTCAGTCAATGCAAAATGAATGAAGGAAACGTGGCCAGCCTGCTGGGTGTTGGGGAAGCATGGGGGCCAGGGTTACTGGTGGGAGAGCCGCTGTTTCACGTGGGCCTCCTGTGTCAGCGGGGGTCGGGTTTGGTAGCATCCCCACTAAAATTCATTCACCACCAATTGCATCAGAGGTTTCTTTGCTGTGGGCTGTCAGCCTGTTCCAACTGCCTTCTGGTTTGCCTTAATGCAGAACAAGTGCCCTGTGGCTTTTTAAAGAGGCAGCAGAGGGTAGTGGGAAGAGTCCTGCCGGGATGCTGGAAGACAGGAGGCCTGGATTCCAGCCCTAGTCTGTCCAAACAAGCTGTGCAACTTTAAACAAATGATACTCTCTCCTGACCTTCACTTCCTCCCCTGTAAATTAGGCCACCAGGCGGCTGTCCAGGTCACTTCCTAGATTTGACTGGCCCTTCTTTCAGTCCCTGCTGGAAAGCAGTGCACAAAGAATTAAGCTAGGCAGTGGCAGACACTGTTAGTTTGCTTTGGACTTGGAGGGTCACTGATCCCAAGAAACACTTTCAGTTCTTAGCACTTCAGTTTTTGAGGACTTGAGAAGCTTGAGGGAGAATTCAGAGCTCCTGGTGCTATGGAGGGTTTTCTCTGAGTCCTCAGAATTAGTCACCAAATACCCAGACGAGGATCAAGAGGAGAATTTTCTACAGGTTTTAAGTCCTGCAGTTGGGATTTTTGGTTAGCATATCTCACTCAGAGGCAGCTGCATCATTTCCAAGCTGTGTTTTCACCTCAAATCTGAACACAAGAGGCAGTGTGGTGCAGGAGAAAGAAGTGCGGGTAGGAAAGGTGGACTCTGTGTTGGCTGTGCTGGCCAGTAGATGGCTGTTTGCCTTTGGACAAGTCACTTAACCTCTCTGGAGGTTGGACTTGATTTCTGTTCACTTATTATGTATTCCCTGGAGCATTAGTCACAGGGAGACAAAAATCCAGAGACGTGTAAGGGAGGGAGCAGGTACCCCTCCCACTTCCAGTGAGGGAGCTCAGGCTACCGGAGCAGTTGTAATTGCTATATTGCACCAAAAGGGAAACACTGTGTGCTGCTCAGTTCTGTTTGCTAAAAAGAAAGATTACCCATCCGCCAGGAGAGAAACGCTTCTTTCTTGCACTGAATTCTACAATTCACTCATCTTTGCATTTAGCCAGTAAACGCTTACTGAGCATCTGGCTAGGCCACTGTGCTGGGCCTGCAACAACAACCAGACCTGAGGCTCTTGTGCCCAAGGAACCAACAGGGATTTTATCTCTGGGATGTATTTCACACAGTGGAGATACAATGATGTCAATGGCAATTGTACAAAAGATGTTCAAAGGGGCCCTGTGAAAGTGAAGGTTGTGGTGCAGAGTTGTAATTGCACAAAGATGGACCAACAGTGGGCAGAGCCACAAACCATGGTGAGGTGTGTGGGGACTTGATCTGGAAAACCAGGAATGGTGAGTGACTCATATGTCCTGGAAAGTCTCTTGATTCACTGATGGGAGCTACACTGGTCAAGAAGATGCAGAGTGTTCTGTGGCAGGCCTGGGGCAGAAGGGTCCTATGTTTTTGACTGGAAAAAGGGCAAATCGTGTGGAGATGCCTGTCAAGACCTGTCTGCTCACACTCCCTTTCATTTTTATTAAAACATTTATATTTTATTATAAAATTTTTCAAACATTCTGAGGTTGAAAGAGTTGTATAGTGAACATCCATCTGGATTCCACTGTTAACATTTTG
>NW_012106931.1:706382-709198 GCF_000951045.1 Mandrillus leucophaeus | reverse complement strand
TCTGCACTTGTCCCCCATGCCCTACTCTTTGCTATCCTACCCTATGAGTTCTGTGCCCTGTGGTTCTGAGTACCTGGCCACAGCGAGTTGCCCAGGCTGGGCACCTGACCCAAAGGCAACCCAGCCAGGTGCTGGTTAAAGAGTGATCTTTAACCTCTTTGGCCTGGCTTAGCAGGGTAGGCCACAGCCACCAGAGGCTCTTTCGAGAAGTGGGAAACTAGTTGCACTGGGGCGGGTGCGGGAGTCAGACCAGGATGCTGAGCTGAGGGGCCATGAGGCAGATCTGGGTTGGGGTCACTATGATTGCATGCCATGTGCCAGCAGAAGTGTGGAAAAGCCAGGGCTAGTGAGGGGTAAGGGGTGTGTACCCAGAAGACGAAGAGACTCTGTGTGAGAGATGGCACCGTCCCTGAGGGACAGATGGAGATGGGGGCTCAGCTTCCTCCCCTTTCAACTGCAGTTCCAGTTCTCTGGTGTCCTCACAAAACCCTCTTTCTCTGAGGGTCAAACAGGCCCTTCCTCCATGTGACTGCCACAGCCCCAGCTACAGTGGTGCCTACAATGGAAATGTAGACGGCGGTACATTGTGCAGGTGCAAAATTGACAGTGTGGCATGAAAATTAAAGTATCTTTCTTAAATGGAAGTCATCCTACTTCCATATGTGGTTTATCGGCACGACCTCACTGCTCCTGGAAGATGACAATAATGACAACAGTAATGATGAGAAAGGCACACAGGATACTACACATTTCAGAGGTGTAATCTCATTTGATCCTCCCAACAATCCTAGTTCCACAGCAGGCACTTTTATAGTCCCTGTATTAGTCCATTCTCATGCTGCTATAAATAACTGCCCAAGACTGGGTAACATAAAGGAAAGAAGTTTAATTGACTCACAGTTGTGCATGGCTGGGGAGGCCTCAGGAAACTTACAATCATGGCAGAAGGGGAAGCAAATACGTCCTTTACATGGCGGCAGGAGAGAGAAGTGCCAAGCGAAGGGGGTCAAAAGCCCCTTATAAAACCATTGGATCTCATGAGAACTCTCTCGCTATCAAGAGAACAGCATGGGGGAACCACCACCATGATTCAATTATCTCCCAGCTGGCCCCTCCCACGACACATGAGGATTATGGGAACTACAATTCAAGAAGAGATTTAAGTGAGGACACAGCCAAACCATATCAGTCCCCATTTTGCGACTGAGGAAACAGAACAGAGGTATACTTTGCCCAAGTTCACACAGCTAGTAAGTTGTGGAACCAGAATTCACCATATTATGAAGCTGCAAGTACACAGCATTTTCCTGAATGAGAGGCTCCTGTACCTAAGCGGGTGCTCAGTGGAGGCCCCAGAGTCCTGCCGAGGGTGGGTGGCAAGTTTTCCGCCCAGGAGCATTATTTGTCATGAGTGAGCAGCCACGTGTAAAACCCTCCTGGCTCTGGTTCCCCAATGTCACCTTCGTCTGCACACGCCACACAGGGTGAGTTAACTGGAAGTTACAGTCCCGAAGCTGACCCGCTGCTGGGAGCTCCTGTGTGCAGCTCCTGAGACAGGTGCATTGATCTCTCTCTCCTTGCTGCTGCTGATGGGCCCACTTGCCTCTGGAGTCTGGAGGGTGGCAGGATGGCCTGGCTGCTGGCATTGAGGTGGTGCCTCTGCTTCCTTGTGCCTGAAGAGCAGGCATCCCCTTCTCGAGGAACTGCAGCAGGTGTTTGGGGGAAGATAAGGAGGATGTCCAGCCCTGAGAAGTCGAGTCTAGTCTCAGGAGAGGGTCAAAGATTGTATAGCAGGGCAAGTGTGAGCACCAAAAGGCAGGAATCCATTTTTCCAAATCAGGATGGGTAAGGATGTGCCACATCATTCTTAAGCACACCCTCTCCTGGTATTTATCCGCACCTCTGTTATCACCAATTCCCACCTTACTGTAAGCAACTTGAAGACAGGAGCCAGAATGTTGTTCTTGTTCATCTTTGATTTGCCAGTCCCTTGTACAGTTCCTGATACATAGTAGGTGCATAATGAATATATCTTAAATGAATGAATACATGACACAGGGAAGCTGAGAAAGCAGAGGGATAATAATACAAACAAAATGAATGCAGCACTTACTAAGTGTTGGGCACCATTCTAACAGCACCACTTAGAGTAAATAATCAAATCTTCTTAACTACCCTGTGATGTAGGTATGAGGCATAGAGAGGTTAAGTAACTTGCCTGAGGTCACACAGCTAGTAAGTGGTAGAGCTAAATTTGAACCCAGACAGCTAGATTCCAGCATTGGTGGTCTTCATCCTTGTGATAACTACCATCCTATCTTTCCTACCTTGGAAAAGCTCCCTGGCACATTATGCAAAGCTACTCACCAGCCTGAGCCCAAGAGTCAGGACTTGTAATAGGCCAAGTGTGACCATGACAGACAAACCAACATCCTAGCAACCACGACATGGGTGATGCAGACTATGAAGGGCCAAGTGAGCAAAGAAACTGCAGCCATATCAATACTGGCCAGCCTCCCTCCGATTCAGGCAACATTTACTGTGTGCCCACCAAGTGCCAGGCACTGTCCAGGCCCTGATGCAGCTAAACAGGTGCACTCCCTGATGTGCTCAAGGAACTCAGGTGAATGACATTAATGATCCATCATTTGTGATGTGCTTGTTCTGTTCCAAGATGTACTAATGTGTGCACAGTGTCTCTTTTCATGTAATTCTGTGACTATAATCATGCTCATTTTATTGATGAAGAAACCAAGTCTGAGAAAGGTGAGATCACTTGCTCCATGGTAAATGCACAAATTTACAGGTGTCTGCAT
>NW_012106931.1:702778-706332 GCF_000951045.1 Mandrillus leucophaeus | reverse complement strand
AGGCCTCAGGAAACTTACAATCATGGCAGAAGGGGAAGCAAATACGTCCTTTACATGGCGGCAGGAGAGAGAAGTGCCAAGCGAAGGGGGTCAAAAGCCCCTTATAAAACCATTGGATCTCATGAGAACTCTCTCGCTATCAAGAGAACAGCATGGGGGAACCACCACCATGATTCAATTATCTCCCAGCTGGCCCCTCCCACGACACATGAGGATTATGGGAACTACAATTCAAGAAGAGATTTAGGTGAGGACACAGCCAAACCATATCAGTCCCCATTTTGCGACTGAGGAAACAGAACAGAGGTATACTTTGCCCAAGTTCACACAGCTAGTAAGTTGTGGAACCAGAATTCACCATATTATGAAGCTGCAAGTACACAGCATTTTCCTGAATGAGAGGCTCCTGTACCTAAGCGGGTGCTCAGTGGAGGCCCCAGAGTCCTGCCGAGGGTGGGTGGCAAGTTTTCCGCCCAGGAGCATTATTTGTCATGAGTGAGCAGCCACGTGTAAAACCCTCCTGGCTCTGGTTCCCCAATGTCACCTTCGTCTGCACACGCCACACAGGGTGAGTTAACTGGAAGTTACAGTCCCGAAGCTGACCCGCTGCTGGGAGCTCCTGTGTGCAGCTCCTGAGACAGGTGCATTGATCTCTCTCTCCTTGCTGCTGCTGATGGGCCCACTTGCCTCTGGAGTCTGGAGGGTGGCAGGATGGCCTGGCTGCTGGCATTGAGGTGGTGCCTCTGCTTCCTTGTGCCTGAAGAGCAGGCATCCCCTTCTCGAGGAACTGCAGCAGGTGTTTGGGGGAAGATAAGGAGGATGTCCAGCCCTGAGAAGTCGAGTCTAGTCTCAGGAGAGGGTCAAAGATTGTATAGCAGGGCAAGTGTGAGCACCAAAAGGCAGGAATCCATTTTTCCAAATCAGGATGGGTAAGGATGTGCCACATCATTCTTAAGCACACCCTCTCCTGGTATTTATCCGCACCTCTGTTATCACCAATTCCCACCTTACTGTAAGCAACTTGAAGACAGGAGCCAGAATGTTGTTCTTGTTCATCTTTGATTTGCCAGTCCCTTGTACAGTTCCTGATACATAGTAGGTGCATAATGAATATATCTTAAATGAATGAATACATGACACAGGGAAGCTGAGAAAGCAGAGGGATAATAATACAAACAAAATGAATGCAGCACTTACTAAGTGTTGGGCACCATTCTAACAGCACCACTTAGAGTAAATAATCAAATCTTCTTAACTACCCTGTGATGTAGGTATGAGGCATAGAGAGGTTAAGTAACTTGCCTGAGGTCACACAGCTAGTAAGTGGTAGAGCTAAATTTGAACCCAGACAGCTAGATTCCAGCATTGGTGGTCTTCATCCTTGTGATAACTACCATCCTATCTTTCCTACCTTGGAAAAGCTCCCTGGCACATTACGCAAAGCTACTCACCAGCCTGAGCCCAAGAGTCAGGACTTGCAATAGGCCAAGTGTGACCATGGCAGACAAACCAACATCCTAGCAACCACGACATGGGTGATGCAGACTATGAAGGGCCAAGTGAGCAAAGAAACTGCAGCCATATCAATACTGGCCAGCCTCCCTCCGATTCAGGCAACATTTACTGTGTGCCCACCAAGTGCCAGGCACTGTCCAGGCCCTGATGCAGCTAAACAGGAGCACTCCCTGATGTGCTCAAGGAACTCAGGTGAATGACATTAATGATCCATCATTTGTGATGTGCTTGTTCTGTTCCAAGATGTACTAATGTGTGCACAGTGTCTCTTTTCATGTAATTCTGTGACTATAATCATGCTCATTTTATTGATGAAGAAACCAAGTCTGAGAAAGGTGAGATCACTTGCTCCATGGTAAATGCACAAATTTACAGGTGTCTGCATGGCAGGGGCTGATCTGGTGGTACAGAAGTGAACACCACAGATGGCCTTGCCCCTCATGGGCTGTAATGCTAGTGGAAGAGGTGGGATGGAGAGCAGTAAAGAACACATAAAAATCATTTTGGTCAGGCGCGGTGGCTCACGCCTGTAATCCCAGCAGTTTGGGAGACAAAGGTGGGAGAATCACTTGAGATCAGGAGTTTGAGACCAGCCTGGCCAACATGGTGAAGCCCCGTCTCTACCGACAATACAAAAATTAGCCGGGTGTGGTGGTGTGCACCTGTAATCCTAGCTACTCAGGAGGCTGAGGCAGGAGTATTGCTTGAACCCGGGAGGCGGAGGTTGCAGTGAGCCAAGATAGCACCACTGCACTCCAGCCTGGGCAACAGGGGGAGCCTCTGTCTCAAATAAATAAATAGGACAAATTCTTAAGCCTGCACTTAGAGCAGATACAGGGCTCACGTTCACATTATCTTTATAAAAGGGAACCCTAAAAAAATCATTTCCGAGGGTGATCACCGTGGGGAAGGCAATACAGCAAAGTACAGGCTGGAGAGGATTGGGGAGAGGAGCCAACCTTGGTCAGATCTGAGGAGCTGGGGGTGTTGTATTGTAGGCAGAAAGGATGGCCTGTGCAAAGGGCCCAGGGCAGGACAACTTGAGGTCCTGTTGGTCCTGTTGGAAAGAAAGGAGGGCAGTGTGGAAGGAGCACAGTGACTGGAGGGAACAATAGGAGATGAGGAATGTCGAGGACTCAAATCCAGATCTGGTTGACTCCAGGCCTGTGCACTCCAGTGCCACTCAACACGGTGTCCACGCAGGCAGCGTGCAAGGGAACTATGCAAGGAATCGCCTCCAGGGGACGCGGGTGGTCCCAGGTTACAAGCCCCTCTGAAAGTGATGAAACCTCACCATGCAACTTGAGTTGTCTTCACATAAAGGAAACAAAGTCCAGCTAGTGCAGACATCCTCTTCATCAAGTCTGACGTTTCTCATAGGTTCTTTGGGACGAACCCCACAACGAAACATATGAACATTCATAATCCTAACACTTAGTCTTTGAAGTGCTCTGTGCATGCAAATACCAGCAGGAGGCAATTTCAAAATGAGTGTTGTTTCTTTAATGACCATCCTGGTTACTTGGGGTTTAGACAGGCCCTGGGGACAGTCTCAGCTCCTACCCAGCGCCCACCCTTGGGCAGAGGACTGTGTTTGGAGTAATGGGAGACTGTATTGGGTCCTTCAATACAGGCTTGTAAAATATTAGGTCTCAGAAATGGCACATGCCTGTGTGCTGGAATGGAGAAAGGCTGACGTCAGAGTTCTTTAACAAGCCACTTCTCGTTGGGGTCACGTGAGCACATGAAACCCAGGAGTGGAGGGTTCGGCTGGTGTCATGACTACATAGGGATGCAGCCTCCAGCCCTGCTGGCAACAAAGGAGAGAGATTTCCACTACCAGGCTCACAGAACATTGAAAGCGGGGAGGGCAGACAAGCAGAGCACTGGGTCCACCAGCTTTGCAATTGTCCCTCTTTTCCTCTCATCCTTTTCCTCCATCCCAATCCAGGGTTCTTTAGGGGCTTTGAGTGGGACCCTGCACACCTAACAAGGTCTGGAGCTGAATGAGGTCCTCCTCCTGTTTAATATGCCTGTGT
>NW_012106931.1:700031-702728 GCF_000951045.1 Mandrillus leucophaeus | reverse complement strand
AAACAAAGTCCAGCTAGTGCAGACATCCTCTTCATCAAGTCTGACGTTTCTCATAGGTTCTTTGGGACGAACCCCACAACGAAACATATGAACATTCATAATCCTAACACTTAGTCTTTGAAGTGCTCTGTGCATGCAAATACCAGCAGGAGGCAATTTCAAAATGAGTGTTGTTTCTTTAATGACCATCCTGGTTACTTGGGGTTTAGACAGGCCCTGGGGACAGTCTCAGCTCCTACCCAGCGCCCACCCTTGGGCAGAGGACTGTGTTTGGAGTAATGGGAGACTGTATTGGGTCCTTCAATACAGGCTTGTAAAATATTAGGTCTCAGAAATGGCACATGCTGGTGTGCTGGGATGGAGAAAGGCTGATGTCAGAGTTCTTTAACAAGCCACTTCTCGTTGGGGTCACGTGAGCACATGAAACCCAGGAGTGGAGGGTTCGGCTGGTGTCATGACTACATAGGGATGCAGCCTCCAGCCCTGCTGGCAACAAAGGAGAGAGATTTCCACTACCAGGCTCACAGAACATTGAAAGCGGGGAGGGCAGACAAGCAGAGCACTGGGTCCACCAGCTTTGCAATTGTCCCTCTTTTCCTCTCATCCTTTTCCTCCATCCCAATCCAGGGTTCTTTAGGGGCTTTGAGTGGGACCCTGCACACCTAACAAGGTCTGGAGCTGAATGAGGTCCTCCTCCTGTTTAATATGCCTGTGTTGTTAGGAACCCAGAAACCTGCTCTATATCCTAGCACTGTGACTGATATAGCTGCTTTATATCCTAGCACTGTGACTGATTAGCTGTCACACCCTCTCTGAGTCTCAGTTTTTTTATCTGCAAAATGGAGATACTGACAGTTCCTAGTTCACTGCATTAAATCAGAGAATGTGTCAAGCTTTTTGCTCTGGGTGTGACGCATAGTAGGCCCTGTAGGTTCAATCATTGCAGAGTCCCCAAGTGCTCACCATGGACCAGGCACTGTGGAGGTCAAGTACAATCACAGACTCTGTCCACTGGGTATATAAGGAACAGCTAACGAAAAGCAATCTGCAGCACAGTTGGGTTGGTGCACAGCAGCTGCTGCTCTGGTCTTGGGCGTTGCTGTGGGCATGTGGTGAAGACTCCGTGTTTTTATTAGCCATGAGCAGTTTGGCCACCTTTGCAATTCATTGCAGCGAAGGCAGTGGGGGCTCCCCTGAGGGCTGTAACCTCAGTTTCTTCCCCAAGGGGAGGAAAGGGAAGAGAAGATATCATGAAACTGATGGAGCCAGGCCCTCTCAGGGAGCTGTACAACCTGGAGGTAAAGAGCCTTTGGGCCCTAGAGTTGCCCTCTGGATTCTAATCTGGCTGTTCCCCGAATCTGGCACCAACTCTGGGACCTTGGGCAAGTGACTCAACTTCCATGAGCCTCATCCAGTCAACAATGTTCATTGTACACTTTCTAGGCGTGGGCACTGTGCTGGATGCCTCAGCTCCCTTATCCAGCAAAAAATGGTAAGAAAAAGGTACGGTGATTCCTCAACAAATTAAAAATAGAATTACCATACGATCCAGGAATTCCACTTCTGCATATACACCCAAAAGAACCGAAAGCAGTGTCTTGCACAGATATTGGTACACCGTGTTTGCAGCACCGTTATTTACATTAGCCAAAAGGTTGAAGCAGCCCAGGAGGTTCACTGATGGATGAATGGATAAACAAAATACAGTATAGACATACATAGGAGTATTTATTATTCAGCCTTAAAAAAAGGAAATTCTGACACACACTACAACGTGGATGAACACTGAGGACACGACGCTACATGAAACGAGCCATCACAAAAGACACTCCTTACAGGATTCCACTTATCTGAGGTGCCTAGAGTAGTCACGGTCATAGAGACAGAAAGTGGGACAGTGGCCTCCAAGGGCTAGGGAGAGGGGAAATGGGGAGTTAGTGTTTAATGGGCATGGAGTTCGAGTTTGGGAAGATGAAAGAGCTCTGTAGATGAATGGTAGTGATGGTCACACAACAACGTGAATGTCTTTAATGCCACTGAATTGTACATTTAAAAATGGTTAAGATGGTAAAGTTTATCTTCTATGTATTTTACTACAATACAAAATTTTAAAAATAAGAAAAATAAATCAATACTAGGCACCATTATTTCTGTTGCATGGCGGGGGGGCGCCCCTGGGAACATGAGTAGGTTATTCTAGGCTGGACTCTCCTGTAGTCTGTGTGGCTTGGGAACAGAATAAATACCAGCTTCAGGGTGAAGCTGCAGTCTCTTTCCCCAACAGCGCAGTTTTATTTCTCGGCCTAGTCCCCCTCCATTCAGGCTATGACCCCATGAGATGACCCTATGAGACGACCCTACAAGATGTAATTGGGGTTACTATGCCAAGCTTTTGCTTAGGCCACACCCCTTACCCGATGTTCCTTCCCCTGTCCACCAAGCACGTGCTCATCTTCAAAGATTCAGCCCTCAGTGAAGCTGACCAAGACTATGCTATACTCGGCAAACGCCCTGCCATGGCTCCCACAGCTCTTCCCACACTCACTCGGTCCCTTACAGGGCTGAGCAACTTGAGGGCAGGAACTTCATCTTACTCATCCTTGTAAACCAGCTTCTAGCTTAGTGCTTGTTGCACACAAGAAAATCAATGCTGTTGGCCGGGCGCGGTGGCTCAAGCCTGTAATCCCAGCACTTTGG
>NW_012106931.1:698077-699146 GCF_000951045.1 Mandrillus leucophaeus | reverse complement strand
GTGCAAAGATTTGCCTTCAGGAATGCTCATTGTGTTGTTTATAACAGTGAAACACTGGACAACATATTTGGTTAGACCATATGAAACTGCCAATTTGACAATTTTTTACCTAAAATACAACGTCATATAGTCCAACCTAATCTAAACATTCATCATTTATGAACTGTGATTATATAGTCTATGGAACAGTAGACAGCAGTGAAATTCCAGACAGTCATTTAAAAATATTTGAAAGAAGAGTATGATACAGAAGAGCATTCATGATATAGTGTTAAATAAAAAGAACAAGTTACAAACAGTATGGAACCTATAATTTCCTTTTTAAAAAAAAAATCAAAAAAGATCTGAATCAATTATTTGCCAAAACATTAATAGCAGTAACCCTGAATGATAGGATTTGGGGTGATTTTTATTTCCTTCCTTTTGATTTCCTGTCTTCTGTATTAAACACAATTATGTCTAAAGGGACAGAACATGACCAGTGTGGTGGCTCACACCCATAATCCTAGCACTTTGGGGGGCCAAAGTGGAAGGCCTGCTTGAGCCCAGGAGTTCAAGACCAGCCTGGGCAACGTAGTGAGACCCTGTCTTTCCAAAAAATTTAAAAATTAGCCGGGCATGGTGGTGTGCACCTAGTCCTAGCTACAGGCTGAGGGTGAGGTGGGTGGATTGCTTGAGCCCAGGAGTTGGAGGTTAGTGAGCTTTGATAGCACCATAGCACTCCAGCCTGGGTGAGAGAGGGAAGCCTTGTCTCTTAAAAAAAAAAAAAAAAGGAGAAAATATAATAATAAAGGCTTTTTGTCTTTGACCTCATACCTTTCTATCAAAAGGATTTGTCATTTGTCCTTTGTGAAGACACACCCAATTTTGACAATTCAGCCCTTTTACAGATTGGCCTTCAGGTCCTGGGATGTCGTCTCTCTTGCCTTGGCTCTCAGCAGGGAAGTCCTTTCTCCATGACCAGTGCCTTCAACGACAGTCCATCAGGGTTGATCTTCAGGTTCAGAAGAATCAAGAATCACTTTGATTGTCCTCCAGGCAGGTGACCACAGTGCCACATGGGTGACAG
>NW_012106931.1:690995-697237 GCF_000951045.1 Mandrillus leucophaeus | reverse complement strand
CTGATGGATTTATCAGGGGTCTCCACTTTTGCTTCCTCCTCATTCTCTCTTGCCACCACCTTTCATCCTCTGCCATGATTGTGAGGCTTCCCCAGCCATGTAGAACTGTAAGTCCAAATAAACCTCTTTCTTTTGTAAACTGCCCAGTCTCGGGTATGTCTTTGTTAGCAACGTGAAAACAGACTAATACAACATGTCTCACTTTGTAGCCCAGTCTGGAGTGCAGTGACATGATCGCAGCTCACTGCAGCCTCATGACCTCCCAGACTCAAGCAATCTTCCCACTTCAGCCTCCAGAGTAGCTGGGACTACTCTGGTGCATGCCTCCATGCCTGGCTAATGAAAAACAAATTTTTGTAGAGACAGAGGCTTACTATGATACCCAAACTGGTCTCAAACTCCTGAGCTCAAGCAAGCCTCCTGCCTCAGTCTCCCCAAGTGCTGGGATTACAGGCATGAGCAACTGTGCCTGGCCAGTTCCACTTTTATACTTTGAGATGTTTATGGGCGTGCGCGCGCGCGCGCGCACACACACACCCCCACACACCCCCAAGGACTATATACGGAACTGTTTTGTATTATTTTAATTTACATAAATGGTATCATACTAAATAATCAATTCTGCAATGCAGTTCTTTTCCCCCCTAACATCATATTTTTTAGCTCCATTCATACTGATATATATACTGATCGATTTCATTTATTTTACTCCTGCAAGGTACTCCAGCCCAAGTGGGTGGTCCCACTTCCTTTGCATGGAGCTCTCTAGGGTATAATAAATAACACCAAGAATTTCCCTGACCTCAGAGGTTCTAATTTGGAGAGCCTAAGTCAATTGCAGGGGCTTTCCCCAGGCTGTATCCTTCTACTCCCTAACACCTTCCAAACTCTGCCTCCGTCCCTCTATCTTCCCACAACTATGGCAGCTGCTACGGTCACCCCTTCCTCACTCCAATCCTTTGTCTGACCCATGAGTACCTCTCGGCCCTCTGAGGCTCCACATCCGGACTTGAAGGTATAAGGGAACTAAGATCCTTCGCAGAATCTGTTTTCCCCTTGTAAGCTGTGGGTAGTGGGTATCCTGACAAGTAGGCGTGTCCACGGCTTTGAAGCCCGGCGGTCCTGGTAGAATCCTGGCTCTGTTGGCAAGTAACCTGCCATCTCTGAGTCAGGTTCTGATGTGTAAAATGAGGACAGTAATAATCAGCTCGAGGCCTGCTGTGCTGGTCAATGGGGAAAGTACCAGAACAAACCGGACAGTCAAAAAGTGCTTCTATCCCTGCTGTCTTCTGATCTATTATCAAACCAGCAGCCGCAGCAATCTCTCAAAATCATATTACTCTTCTGTTTATGAGATTTCCAAGACTACATTCACACATATACAAGGCTCTGCAATATTTGCCTTGGTCTCCCAGATTGCTTACTCAGGAGGAAGCCAACCACCATACTATGAAGACACACAAGACAGACAAGGAGGCCTGTGGAGACCCACGTGGAGAACTGAGGTCTTCTGCCAACAGCGAACGCCAACTTGCCAATCATATGAGAGAAACACCTTCAATCCTTTAGATAACGACAACCCTGGCTGACATCTGTTTGCAACCACATGAGAAAACCCAGAACCATTTAGCCAAGCCACTCCCAAATTCCTTGACCCAATGAGAGAGAATAAATAATTATTGCTTTAAGTCATTAAGTTTTGGGGTGATTTGTTACATAGAATTAGGTAACTAATACACAAATTAACAAATAATAACTTATAGTACAAATTTGTATATTAATTTGTATAACAATTTGTATTAGTATACTCCATCTCCAAAAAAAAAATGCTTGTACAGCATTTACTATGAGTTAGGCACAATTCCAAACTCTAGATGGGAATTAACTCAATCTTCAGAGTAACCCTCTAAAATGAGGATTACTAGTATCCCCATTTTACAGACGAGAAGCCAGAGGCACATGCTTAAGTAACTTGCTAGTAAGTGGCAGAACTAGAACCCCGACACTTTGGCTCCAATGTCTATGGCTCCAATGTCCACTATGCTATGCTGCATCCTGAACAAAGCCATCATCAGAAATTTAGCACCAAGAAGCAGGACATGTTCTCAAATCCACAGCTCCTGTTTTTAAGTGAAGAAGAGGAAAGACAGAAAAAGAGCCACCCCCTCCCATTTCTCCCAGACCCTGCAGATTCCTACTCTTCTTGGGTTTATGGCTCTAACGATGTCCTATGTTGCCAGTAAGCTGACCCCGGATCAGAGCCAAGCTCACCCTCACCAAGTAGGTGAAGGGGGTATTGAGATTTTCCCGATAGGAATGCTTACTAAAATGTCACACATCTCCTTAGCTAGGATTCTGGCCCAAGGAGATGAGAATGTGTGTTCTGCACATGTTTTGGCTCAATGTAAGCCTCATCTCTGCTTCTTCAAAGTGGCCGATGTCTTAAAGCATATCAGATCTCTAAAGTGGAGAAAAATCACTCCAAGAAGACATCCTCACCTAATGCAGGATTAGTAAATACAAGGTGCATGTCCTAGGGTCCCTTTCCAAGCCCTTTACAGACATGGCGAATCGATCATAGCCTCTTTCCCGCTCGGCCTGGAGGCAGCTCCAGAATCCTCATCGCAGTGCTCCAGGCTGCCACTTCCACAGGTTCTGAGTTGGCATTAGAGCTGAGACCTACTTGTCATTCTGGCTCTAACAGGACAAAGACAAAACACCAAAAGCAACAGACTGGAACTAATCCCTCTACCTTCCAGGGGAGTAAAAGGCTTCTCGCCTCCACTGCTCCTACCCCTCCTCCAAAACCCATTTTCATCACAGCAAGAGCTTAGAAGGGATTTCTAAACGAGAAGACACTGAAAAAAATATTGACCTTGTTTTTCATGATGATATGAGGACTAGGGCCCATGCTGGGAGGTATCCCATGCTCACGGATAATGGTGAGTTAGGAACCAATAGCTCAGCAGCAGCTGGACTGGAAAGATCTAATCCTGAAGTCAAGGTAAACTAGGATGCACAGCCAGATTCTTCACTTTATATATGGTCATGCATTCCTTATCCATTCTGAGAAATGCGTAATTAGGCAAGTTCATCACTGTGCAAACGTCAGAGTGCACTTACACAAACCTAGATGGTATATATAACCTCCAGCACAACTAGGCTATATGGGATACCCTGTTGCTCCTAGGCTACAAACCTGGATAGCATGTTACTGTCCTGAATGGTAGGCAACGGTAACACAATAAGTATTTTTATATCTGTAGGTATCTAAACCTAGAAAAAGTAGAGTAAAAATACAGTACAGAAGACAAAAAATGGTAGACTTGTACAGGCCACATACCATGAATGGAGCTTGCAGGACTGGGAATTGCTGTGGGTGAGTCAGTGAGTCCGTGATGAGTGAATGGGAAGGTCTAGGATGTTACATGACTGTAGACTTTATAAACACTGTATATGTAGTCTACACTAAATTGATTTTTTGAAATAAAGTTAATTGTGCTGCAACATTACAATGGCTATAGGGTCAGTAGGTGAGGACTATTGCAGTTCCATTATAATCTCATGGGACCACTGTCGTGTATGTAGTCCATGGTTGACTAAAACATCGTTGCAGCACATGACTGTATAACCTTCCTTGGACAATCTCCTAGCATTTTTTGATTATTTATTTATTTGAGATGGAGTCTCACTCTGTTGCCCAGGTTGGAATGCAGTGGTGCGATCTTGGCTCACTGCAAGCTCCACCTCCCAGCTTCAAGCAATTCTTGTGACTCCCCTTCCTGAGCAGCTGGGATTACAAGTGCATGCCACCAGGCCCGGTTAATGTTTTTGTAGAGATGGGGCTTCACCATGTTAGCTAGCCTGGTCTTGAACTCCTGACCTCAGATGATCTGCCCTCCTCGGCCTCCCAAAGTGCTGGGATTACAGGCATGAGCCACAGCACCTGGTCCCTCCTAGCACTTAAGAGAGGGCATATGCATGAATGTGAGTGCCAGCACTGCCCAGTGGAAATAGACTGCAAGCTGTGTATGCAAGTTAAAATTTTCTAGTAGCCACATAACATACAAAGAAATAGATGAAGTTAACTTGAATAATATGTTATTTCACCTAATATATCCAATTACCATTTCAATATGTAAAAAATACTAGCAAGGCATTTTAGTTCTTTTTCTGTCTTTGAAATCCGATATCTATTTTACAGCAGATTTCAATTCAGATACTAAATTTTCAGTACAGATACTTGATCTGTATTGAGATTTCACAAAAATTTACAGTTGAAAATATAGATTCCACACACCGAAGTTCTAAACATTCCCAAATATTTTCCCACAGCTAAAATGAGAGTTGTTTCAAAACTTAAATCAATGAGAATCAAAATGAAAAGTTCAGTTCCTCAGTTGCACTAACCACATTCCAAGCACTCGGTGGCCACCTGTGGCTGGCGACCACTGCATTGGTGAGCACAGTCTGGACCCTGTGCCGAGGAGGGCTCTCCCCAGCCTTGGGCAGATGCCAGCCTCCCATTGGAGCTCCTGTGACTTGGCTTCGTTTCGGGGATCCCAGGGACTGCCTCCTCTGAGCACTCTTTCAGACCTGTCACCTTATGCCCAGTTTTCCTCTCTGCCAGGGATCTTTCTTGGGATCTCTGGTTGGCCTGCCCTCAGCTTTGCCCCAGCACTGGCCTTCAGATCTCCAAGCTCCATAGGCCTTGAGCTAGCCCATCCTTACCCCGCTGTGAGTCCCAGCCCCAGAGCCCTGGCCCCAGTGTGGTTCAGGCACCCTGCATTGTCTGGAAGAGGTAGTTGGGTGATGCTGTGTTCTCTGGTATACAAAAAAAAAAAAAACCAAACTGGAGTCGGCAGTCTTGGGGTGCATCCAGCGATGAGCCATTTCCCATTGTTGTTTTGGGAGAAGGCCCCTGCCGTGTTCATGCCCCCACAAGGCACCACCAAGACTGCACTCACCCATCACCGTGGGTAGCCTCTGCTTTCCACTTGGAGAAGCGCTTTGGCCTGCTGCTCCCTTGCCTTCCCTGGTCCTTGCGGTGTGTTTACCCTGACCTTTGGTTCTCCTTCTTCATCCGGCCTCCAGGTTGGTGCGGTGTTTGTGGGGGCTGTGCTCAGTTGTGACTGCTTCGCCCCTTCAAACCACCAGATCCCCAGCAAGCCATGACTAGGCGATCACATGTTCTTTCTCCCTGAGCCCCAGGCTGCGCTGCCCCCCATCCCTGGGATAGTACCCCAGGCCTCCCACACTCCCTGCATTTTCCTATCCAGTGAGAACTTCCACAGGGAGGGGAAAAGATTACTTCCAAGCAAATAATCAGGTCACAGACGTGTGAGGCGTCAGAAGCGGAGCCCCCTGGAGCAGACCGCTCACCTGGCAACTTTGGAAGGCAACTCGGGTTGCCTCAGTGGGCTGTGGCAGCCCAAGGCCAGCTTCCCTTACTTGACATGAAAGACCTTGAAGTAACAGAAGCCCTCCCCTACAGTTTGTTTAAAGAAGCTACAGGCAGAGCTGCTGTGAGAAGATGAAGGGATGAAAATCTGAACTTTGACAAGCAGCATCTCACCGGGTGCGACTGCCAGGGGATTGGAACTGTGTGTGACCCAAACCACAGAAAAAAGGTGCCTGCAGCTTGCCAGAGACACACGACACTGTGTCATACCAGTCACCTGGGCACTGGGGGAGCCACTGAACCTCAGAGGACACACCTCAGAAGGGCCCGGCAGAGCTGTCTGCCTCCTGAGGGCAGCCCCTTTTATCCACTGCCTGCCCGAAAAACAGCTGCACAGTGCCCACTCCCACCCAGCAGTGACTACCCGCCCCACACGAGTGCCTGCTCCGTGTCTCAGGGAAGGCCCCGGAAAAATTCAGCCTGCAGGGGGTCTGCTCGAACAGAGGAAAAGCTGTGGGGAGGGGCAGGGATTCCAAGTTCCTGCATTGCCAGAAAACAATTTCCAGAGTCCCAACTGTACCAGAAGAGAACACCACGAACCAGACAAGGAGACAAAGGCGGGTTTGATCAGGTACCACCATTCAGAGGAATTCTCCATCCCACACAAAACTCTCCCTCCAGACAGAGTCCTCCCCAGCCTGCCCCACTCCGATATTTCAACAAGGCCTCCATTATCTGTTCCCTTTTACATCGCTTAGGGCACCAGCACCCTCCACCAGCCTCACATCGCACACTACGCCCCCCACGCATACATCATACACACACACACACACACACACAC
>NW_012106931.1:682603-690842 GCF_000951045.1 Mandrillus leucophaeus | reverse complement strand
ATACATCATATACACACCACACATACCACACACACTCACACATACAACATATAACACACATACATACAAACCCCACAAATCACACCCACACACTACATACACACAAACCTCACATCACACACACCACACACACACAAACCCCACACACCACACAATACACTACATACACACAAACCTCACATCAAACACACAAACCCCACACATCATATATACACCACACATACCACACACACAACCCACATCCCACAAACATATAACACACATACATACAAACCTCACAAATCACACATACACACTACATACACACAAACCTCACATCACACACACCACACACACCACACACACACAAACTCCACACATCAAATACCACACACCACATACTACATACACAAACACAAACCCCACACATCACACACACCAGACATACCACACATACACATACCACACACACACACTACACCACACACACAAAGCCCCATATATCACACACACATCACACATTCCACACATACCCATACAACACAACATACACACTACACATACACATACCACAAACACCACACACCACATATACCACACACAACACACATTGATCCCACATTATAAGGAAATGAAGTGTTCCAAGACACAGAACATTTTCCAACGAACCTACACTTACCTCCTTAAGAACCAACACTTTTATACACACACATATCCTGCAAAGGAAAAAAGTCTTAAAAAAAGAAAAAAGAACCAACACTAACAACTAAATTTGAGCATCTTGCTGGAAAATTTTCTGAAATGAATGACACAGTTCCCTGATTTACCAAGCCTGTGCACCGAGTGGAATTTATCACTTCCTGATGATTCAGGGACGGATTTCTGAGCCTATCTTTACCACAGTCTGCAAGGCCTAATGGTCTGGCCTCTGCTGTGGGCACTTTTCCTCCTGCTCCAGCTGCCCCTCTAAGCACACACTCTCCGGGGATGGCGCCCTGGCCTAGGCTGTCTGGAACACTATCTTCCTAGAGGTCCGCATGGCTCACTCTCTTTGCATGCCAATGCCATCTCCAATGAAGTCTTACCAGAGGCCTTTCCTGGCCATCCTTTTGCCATCTTTCTGCCCCCTTATGCTGCTTTACTTTCGTAGTATTTGCCACCACCTAATATATCTTTCTCTGTTTATTTTCTGCCTCTCCCTGCTAGAATATGAGCCCCTTGAGAGCTTGGATTTTACCTGGTTTGTTATTTCCAGGCCTGTAACAGTCCTAGAACATAGTACGTGCTCAGTAAATAATTGTCAAGAGAATGAATAGATGCTGCCTTCAGCATTCTGATCTTGTGTGTATGTGGAGGCAGCAGGGGCCGGGGCCACTCCTACCTCACACAGCCCTTCCTGGCTAGGCCTTTGCTATCAGCTGTCACTTCTCAGTGTGTCAGCAGCTCCTAGTAATTCCCTCATCTTGCTTCATCCAATCTACTATATTTGTAACCTAGGAAAACTGAAAGTTGCCAGGAGATGACCAACCCCCTGAACTACTGAAATCAATTGTTATAAACAATGTTAATTTCCAGACTGTGGCCTATGGGCGATTCCATGCCTGTCTTCTGAGTAAAGTCCACGGGTGTTGTGGCTATTTATGCTCTGCAAAGGGGTCTTTGTAGCTTCCTTCTGGTCTTCCGAGATTGTTGAGATATCTGAAGTCTACTTGTAGACACTTCTGTATACATGCCTGTGTGTTCTCAGACACACTCACAAATATCTTAGGCTTCTAGTACAGCAGGCAGGGAGCTGCGTAACTCCATCAGACCGTGTTTCAAGGGAAGAGAAAGGGGAAGGAGGAGGGCCAGTTTATTCCTTATGAGAATTTAAAGGTTACAGCCCTTCTCAACACATGTGGTCGAGGTCTCTGTACACCTCACTCTCTGGTCTTAGTCTCCTTAATTCAAGCACTATCAGGACTTAAGCCCTGGCTGAAGGCCACCTCACTTTTGTGTGAGAAGTTCAACAAAGTCCAAGATGATGTCAGCTGATAGGGACCTCCGACATCCTGTAGTTCAACCCTCACCTGACAGATGAGGAAACTACGGTCCACAGAGTGGAAGTGACTCACCTAAGGAAACACAGTCCCTTGAGGGCAGGGCTGAGCCTAGAAGTGGGATCCCTTGGCCTTCATTCACATCCTCTCTCCATTCCCTCTCTCCATCCCCTGCTGACAGCCAACATCTGTTTCCATCCTGAGCCACTCCATTCTGCCTGGCCCATCTAGGGGCCTAGGAAAATCCTGCAACAGCACAATTCACATGAAGGCATGTCACCCGCCTCTAACTCTGAGACAATGTTGTCCCTGCTCTACAGAGAGCTACACCTCACTTTGTGAAACAGCAAGAAAGAGGAGCTGGTGCTCCTCAGCGAAATGTGAAGTTATTCCTAATGGGTCTGGAAAAGTGGGAAGGCAGTACCTGGGCAGACCTGCCTCAATGCCGCCTCAAATTTTGCCTGAGCCTTATCTTCCCTACATAATATGATCGACAAGCTTCTTCCAGTCGCCCCCTCTTTCCCAAAGTACCTCTGGCCTGCCACTCCTGTCTGGTGTGAAACGTTCACAAAAGTCCCCTGAGTGACCATACTGTCTCTAGCCAGATACAGTTCAAGGGTGCAGCCGAAGTTTAGGGGTGTGGGGAGACAAGCAGGCCAGGGCTGTGGCTTCTCCATAAGCACACAGTTCAGGGGCACTGCCAGCCAGCGCCACCCCAGGCAGCAGCAGTCAGGGCCCTGGGAGACAGGACAGGTAACCTGGAAATCACACCTGGGTTGGATTGGGAAAATAGAAGTGGAATATGGGAAGAGTCAGACTCAAGGTGCCTCCACCAGGCAGAAACACGTATGCAGGCCTCAGTCCTGGGAGAGGAAAGATGCTAAAGACCAGTGCCTCCAACTTTGCAGCTTTGCCTCTGACCAGCCTTGGCTTCCTCTCTCTGTCCTTGCTTGGCAGCTCCAAAGGAACAGGGCAGAGAGGAGTACAGCAGAAGTTATGCATTTCTGGTCATTACCCTGTCCTGGGCTGGCCTCAGTGCATGGGGCCCGCCCATTTCCCAGGGTGCAGGGCTCTCGCTGTGCAATAATTGGGCCCTATTTCATGACAGAGAGTCTTTTTTCTCCCTTTCCCGCTGCTGTTGGGTGCACTTAAGGGCCAACGGGGAGCGTGGAGAGAAACCCTGGCCGGGCTTTGGACTGCTCCGATGTTGGATGGTTCTGTGAGAATGTTTTCCTTCTGCTGCAAAGAAATTTCTCTCCCTGCATCTTTCACCTCCTGGCTCCAATTCTATTCCTTGGAACCCTACAGAATAATTCAAATAAAGTCTCTTGCCTTTTCTGAAAGTTGGCTCAATGCTAAGTTTTGATGGGGAGTCAGAAGTGTGAGATGTGGTTAAGAAGGTTATACTTTGATTTTGGAGTCAAGAGTGATCTTAAACAGTCATCAAATATGTTTTTAAAATAATTATCTTTGTTGGTTTGAACACTGTCATGTCAATGGGTGCTTATTACAGAAAATGTGGGGGTAAAAACCCAAAAGATGGAAGGAGGGATTGCCCATAATCCTGCCTCCCTACTGCCAACATTTTGTTCTGTATGGTTTTTGCATTTTTTTCCCCAACAAATGTTTGTGGAGTGAATACAAAGCAAGGTGCTGATTCAGGTGCCCCAGAAAAGATGCACTGATAGACTAGGCTTGGATCTTGCCCAGAAGATGCTCCAGGGGAAGGAAGACACGAGCCTGGGCTTTGGAGTCAGAAACACCTAGTGTCAGGCACACTTACTAGTTGTCAGAGCATGAGTAAGTGTGTTTACTCGTATGAGAACTTAACAATGGCACCTATCTCATTAGGTTGTTGAGGGGATTCAGAGAGGTAAGCTTGTAAAACACACAGCATCCAGGTCTCCAATGAATGTTGTCACCATCAACATAACAGAGTATACAGTGACTATGGAGGCTAGACAGGTAAGCTTTCAGAGAAGCGGGACTAAACCACTTGACACCATTTTCAGAGTGGGCTACACACAGTCGGTGACCATACCAGGCAAGCACACTGATTAACTGAACCGAATTTACTGCCCAAGTATAATCAGCGTTGACTCATGTCTGAAAGCTTGGCTCCTCTGTTTCTCTCCACATCTGTTTAGCCTCCTGTGTCTTTGCTTTACGGTTCATGGGGAAGGTGCTTAAGGTCTCCTCAAGAAGCAGACAGGGTATAAATCTTCAATCTTGTAACTGTAATGACGACTTGGCTATAGGCTCCCCTCTAACCTCAGGGAAGCTTCCTCCACTACAGTGAGACAGTCCCGTGGGCAACTCAGCCTGGTCCTGGTCTACCAGGGTCCCCCTACCTCTACCTTAAATGGCATTTCCAGGCCTAAGGGTTTCCTCTGCCTGCAGAGAGGACAAACACAGCCACCAGGGAAGGAAGCCATGCTCCCAAAGCTCTTGGAGCAGTGGGTGGGGGGAAATGCTGTTACAGCACAGAAGTAGAAGACCTGCAGA
Organism: Mandrillus leucophaeus; assembly: GCF_000951045.1. Classification (NCBI taxonomy): domain Eukaryota; kingdom Metazoa; phylum Chordata; class Mammalia; order Primates; family Cercopithecidae; genus Mandrillus; species Mandrillus leucophaeus. The sequence goes on along the minus strand of NW_012106931.1, from coordinate 686,319 downwards.
AGAATGAGCAGCACCCTAAAACTAGTCCTGCACCCTTGGATCTCTGGCCTTCCAGGAAGGTAACTCTCGGGCTGGCAGCCGAGAGTTACCAACAAAGACCTCCCCACCCCCAGTCTTTGTTGCCTCTGGGCTGACCCCGTGTCCCAGAGGCAGGTCTCGAAAGGGCCCAGGAACAGACCCCATTGACAGGAAATCAGGCCCTTTGTATCTGAACATTTTTGGCTGGGCACGGTGGCTCATGCCTGTAATCCCAGCACTTTGGGAGGCCAAGGTGGGAGGATCCCCTTGAGTCCAGGAGTTCGAGACCAGCCTGAACAACATGGAAAGACGCTGTCTCTACAAAAATCATAAAAATTAGCCAGGTGTGGTGGCACACACTTGCAGTCCTAGCTATTCAGGATGCTGAGTAGGGGAATCGCTTGAGCCCAGAAGGTTTCAGTGAATCATGACTGTGCCCCACGGCACTCCGGCCTAGGTGACAGAGTGAGACCCTGTGTCCAAAAAAAAGAAAAAAAAAAGAAAAGAGGAAAAAAAAGAAAAGAAAAAAATCCGAACATTTTGACAAAGGGAATTGTGGGTGTTTGTGCTTCTTCCTCCTCACTGTCTTTCTCGAGTGTGGTACCTAAACCAATTAAATACGAAATCACTTTCTGTTATTATATTTAGGCAAATCATATTCCCACAGTTCCAAAATGCACACATTATAAATAAAATATAAATTCTTCTAGATCTTATTAAAGCATCTGCTCTCTGAGAACACTACCAGAAAAGCCATCATTTGCATCCCCTTCTGCTAGGTAAGCGGGGGCTTCCTACAAGGCCCCAAGAGTTCCTGTGGGAACTTCCCCTGACAGGAGCATGTCCCTCCATAAGCAGAAACTTCACAACACCTTTCAGGAGAACTCCCTTAAAGCCATGTATTTATATCTAGAAATGGAGCTATCATCTGCTTATCTCAGGGTCAACAAACCTTGCACATCATTTAACTCATCTTCAGCAGACAAAATAACCAAGGTCCAGAGATGTTAAGTATTGTGTCCATGGTCATTCAGCAGTATCCCAATTTCAGGCTAAGAAACTCCAGTTTAAGAAAACTCTTGCCTAAATCTTTCACAATTCTAAATAGGAGACTGTTGACGCAAATGAGTGCACCTATACCGAAAATGAATAGTCTTTTTAAAAATTGTAAAGTGAAATTCCATGTAACACCTTAGCCTCCCACCCATGCCTGTTAGCGAACTGGCATATGGAAAACCTAAGTCCCAAACCAAAACAACCACAAATGTTCTTCCCAACTGTGAGGACTGAAGACTCAAGGCCAGCTGTGTCTGCCCTGCCTCCCAGTTTGGCTGCGGTCCTGTCCCAGCGTGCATCAGTGTAGATTCAAGGGGGTGTCCCCAGATCTACTGCCTCGCCCATCAAGTACAGCATAGAAAAATCACAAACCTTGCCACATCGTAAGCAGTCATATAGGGATGGAATCAGTATCTCCCTTTAGCTTTACAGATTCCATAGCCAAATTTTTCACATCAAAATTGGTGACACATGGGCTGACAGCAGGACAGAATATTAAAAATCAAGACCTCCTTGAGAAATCTGGCCATACGGTTGCCATGCCGACACCCTATAATGCCAAACAGGCATCGCCAAGGTCCAGAAGCAACTTGGCTGGCTTCGAATAGTCCAGACATTGTGAAAGCAGAGCTGCCTCCAGGTCCAGGCGCTTCTGCAGACCCTCCCTTTCCCAGCTCAGCTCTCTGACTCCCCAAGGGAGTGATGATGACGCCTGTCTGAATTTGCCAGTCTCTGACAGCAGGGCTAGCCACATCATTCTCTAAGAATCTGAAAATCCACATGCAGCGTCCTGGCCCAACTAGACAGAGAAATGTTTCTGAATAAGTAGTTACCACAAATTGCAGGGAGAAAGTAAATTCTCAGCTGCACCTGCCCCTTTTAAGTTGAATAAAGGGTTCAATGCCTGCAGAAGCTTGAACATACATCCCCCTACCTCCTTACTTAGAGCCAGGTTACAGTTGATAATAAAATATTAAGGTGATATGAATACAATATAATAATATTAAGGGCATGTGAAGCATTGACTGCTCCCAGAAATGGGTGAGAATCCTATTTCACTCCTTTAAGAAGCCTTGCTGTGCACTTTGGGAGGCTGAGGCGAATGGATCACATGAGGTCAGGAGTTCAAGACCAGCCTGGGCAACATGATGAAACTCTGTCTCTACTAAAACTACAAAAATTAGCTGAGAGTGGTGGCGCATGCCTGTAGTCCCAGCTGCTCAAGAGGCTGAGGCATGAGAATTGCTTGAACCCGGGAGGTGGAGGTTACAGTGAGCAAAGATCATGCCACCTCACTCCAGCCTGGGTGACAGAGTGAGACTCCATCTCAAAAAATAAAAGAAGTCTTGCTGTGTGCATCAATGTGGAGATGCAAGGAGCTTCCAGCATAGTTCCTGCATGCGTTACTTACATTCAGCTGTGAATCACATGGAAGTGAAATAACTGGAAGAGAGGAGTACAATGATACAATGCAAGGCAGTTGTCAAAAGTGGTGCATGACTAGGGGGTCAGTGCTGGTGGAACAGGCATCTAAAGCTTAAGAACAAAGAGGGAGCTGGCTGTGCCCCTAAGTGGCCACAGAAGGCTCTGCCACTCCCAGGGACTTCCATCCTCCCTTTCTTCCTGCACCTTCACTTCCCAGCTCCCAAGTATCTCCCTGATACTCCTTCATACTTTAAACTTAGCTTCCGGCTCTGAGACCTTTTCTTACCTGCAGCAAGTCAAACCCTGTGGGAATAAGCATGGACAAGAGGATATTTACTGGCGATTCTCATGACCTCCAATTCCCATCCCTCAAAATCAGTGCTGAATCCTTCCAGCAGGTCCCCTACACCATTCTGGGACTCTTGAGAAATGTGAGCGGCCCTCCCAATGGATCTTGCAGGACTCTGGAAGGAGCGGGAGAGAGGTGCATGGGCCAGGTCAGGGTTTAGGTTCCGGGTTCCGAAGCAGAGGCTCTGAGCAGCAGTCCCCTGTGCTCTCTTCCTTCTTCTCCTCCCTGCCCAGCCTCTTTCTCCTCCCCTTCCAACTCAGACCCTCCTCCCATCACCTCACCAGAAAGAGGGACACAGCACTAGGGCTGTTTCTGTCACAGAGTATGAATGTGGCAGCTTGGGCTCCTGGGGAGGAAGCTCCCTGGGGTCTGGAGGCCACTGCTGGTTTGGACAGTTCCAGCTCCAATCTGTCCCTCTGCTCAGATCATAACACTCTGGGGTCTCAGCACAGGAGGCTTTTCCTCATCAGCTTTTTGTCCTGGGAGGACAGCCCAGAAGGGAACCTAATCAGGCTTGCCCCCAGAGAATTCACCCAGACTGGTAACTAGGACAAAACCCACAACCTCACCCCCCCACCCCCCAGGTCTCCTCAGGCAAAGCCCTGAAATAATGGTTCCTTTGCAGGGGACTCGGAATCTGGGGTAGGATGGGAATATGAGGGGACACTCTCCAGTGAACTTCCCGATATTCCTGGGGTTCAGATCCGCGTCTGGATGCGTTTCTCGGATTCGGCTCCACACATGCCTCAGCCCTCCGGACCTTGCACCTCCCCTGCAGAGCTCCTCACTCCCCCGCCCCCAGGCCCAGATCTTTCCTTGTCGGAATCGCCACGCTCTCTCCCTCCCTTACCCCCGCCCCACTCGGCTC
>NW_012106931.1:666424-680923 GCF_000951045.1 Mandrillus leucophaeus | reverse complement strand
CGGACCGAGCGGCCCTGAGTCACCGACTGGAGACGCGCGACCCCCGACCTGGGCCAGCGCCGCGGAGCTGCAGTTCCGGGCTGCGCTTTGGCGCGGGATTCAAGGTGTGTTCGGCGAGTCCTTGGGTAGGGGCGGCTGGGCGGGGGAGAGTCCTGAGTTTGTACTGGAATCTGCAGCCAAGATTAGCCAGACAGGGCCCGCCCAGAGGAGGGATTGGAAGCTGGTGCACTTGACATTCGAGGAGAGCGAAGGGGAAACGACGCTGCCTCACAACCAGTGCTAGGAGAGTGGGGGTACAGCCATCCCAATTTTTCACTGGCCTGGGGCTCCCGGATTTCACGATGCTTCCCCCTATCCCGCCCCATAGACCCTGGACAACCCCGAAATATCATCGTCAGCATTATTTCATCGGAAAGAAGGGAAGCAAGAGAGGCCGGATGATTCTCCCAAGGCCACACGGCTAATTAGTGGGCAGAGCCCAGTATGGAAGCCATCTCTCCATCTGACACCTTTCGACAAAGTGCAAAACGTGGTGGTGAGAGACGAGGACACAGACGCTGAGATTCCGCTCCAGCCCTAGAGGCACTGGGAATCAGGCGTGAACTACTCTTCAGGCAGAAAGCAAGTGACTTAGATGAGTTTTAGGAGACTAGCACAGTGTCAGGCACAGAGCGCTCAATGAATAGATGTGTAACAACAAAGTAGGGATCCAACAGAGGAAGAAATAATTTATTGTAAAGTGGTCTTTGGGAAAGCTCCCAGAAAGGTGGATGAATCACTTAAGAGGCAAGGAAGGGGGAGGTGAGGAAAGGGGAGGGAATGCAGGAATAGGCCTTGCAAAGATCCAGAGGATGGGAGAGCTTGATGTGGTCAAGAGAGAGAGCTGCAGGGCGTTGCAGGAGGCCTAGGATTTGATGGGAGTTGAGGTTGGCCAGGCTGGGTGGGTCTGAACTCAGGAGGTCCTTGAATGCCGGGGCAGAGTTGGTGAGGAGTCTGCTTCCTGCTGGCACTGCTGGACACCATGGCTTCTCCGAAGACCCACATAGGGTCCAGCCTCTAAATGAAGCCACCTGGGGAATCAGGCAAACTGAGGTCACAGCATCATGCCCCCCACAAGCATCCCATGAGCACCACCCTGACAGATAGAAGTAAAATCAGATGGCTTTTCTCCATTTCTCCAGCACTCGAGACTAAACTGCACACATAATAGATGCTCAATACATTTCTGTTGAGGTGAAGAAACCCCTAGTTGGGTTTTTGCCGCGGAAAACCCAGGGTCATCGCTGCAATACGATATCCTCACTCAGAAGACTAGTTACGAGGACACTGAGATAAGTCCAAAAGTGACCCAAGCGGGAATGGGCCTAGAAAGAAGAGAATGCACGAAAGAGGGCCCCAAAAGGGTCTACACAAGTAGCAGGGAGTTTCAGGCATAAGGTGTGGCAGTCACAAGCAACAGGGGCAGGGGTGTGGAGACACCAGATGCTCTCCCAGGTGGTGTCTCTCCCCTGGGGAGTTTAATAGTGCGCCAGGGGCCAGGGCTCGTTTGCATAGATGGAGAAAACCAATGCCAAGCCACCATCTGGTTTCTGCAGGAATCATGGGGCAGATCCAGTGGTCATGCCATCTGTGGGAGGCCAGGAAAGACCTTGCTCCTTGGTAATTAGGCTCCACAGGCCTCTCAGGTCAACCAAGAAAATGTAAGGGAACTACGTAATCTCCTGGTGCCCCCATTTTCACACATCTCTCAGGTGAGCCAGGTAAAAGACTTGGGGAGTAGCCCTGTTGTCATAGGCTGCTCCCCTCATCCCAGCCTGGTGTGTGCATATCTAGTTGCCTTTGGATGTGGGATCCGAAGACATCATATCACCTATCACTTCCTGGTGAAAGGCTCCAAACTCACCCCTCGGCATGGGGATGAAGCTGGACCATGCTGACTGAAACCAGGCGGATGGGGCTTCTAGTGACTCCAAAAGGAAGGCTCCATGGGGAGAAGGAGGGAGGGGAAGGATGGGCTAGAATGTGGCAGGGTTTCTCACATCTCACCACTTACTGCCCAGGGCTCAGTGGTGAGGATGCTATATTTCTGCCCCAAATGGTCACTCCTGGTAGTTCTGTCCCTGACAGAAGGTTTCCTTGGCCCCCACCACCAGAAAGACTGCACAGAAGTGAAGTGTAGCCTCTCTAGATGACTTTACCACAGCTCTTCCTTAGTTGGGCACTTCCCTGGGGGATGACAGGGGTGGGGTGGGGGTAAGACAGCAAGTAATTACCGTGCTCATTTGACTTACAGGAATTCCACATAGACAGAGGTGGAGTAATGTGCCTGAAGCCATAGGCACTCTGGCAGAGCTAGACACCAGGAATTGCCACCTTGGCCACAGTCTGTGGTCTTTGTTTCAGATTCTAATCCCAAGTGGGTGCAGAACTGGCCCTCCCTGGGATAGGTTTCAATGCTCAGAAATGACCATGAGTATTGTTTCCTTTCTGGTACTAGGAATGGATTCCAGCAGCATCATAGAATCAAAGCAACACCTAAGGAATTCACTGTTTCTTCACGTACTTTGAACTTTGAAAACAAGAGTCATCATAATAGCTACAGTTTACTCAGTACCTACCAGATGCCAGTCACTGTGCCACCACTTCACCTATACTGTCTCTAAAGCCCATACAACCCTGAGCTAAGGATGATCATATCCCCAACTGCAGACGATGACACTGAAGCCCAAAGGCTACTCGACTTGCCTGGAATTCTACAGCAAATAAGTGGTGAAGCTCAGTTTAAGTCCCATGCCATTTTCAACGCTTGTGTCTGGGTACGAGTGCAGGACTTCTGACGCCCTGGGAAATCTGCAGTGTGGTCTGAATTTCTGTATGCAGGAGCCTCACTTCCCCTGCCCACAGTTCTCCGTTTTCTCATCCATAAAAGGAGGGATAGGAGATGTCCTGGGGGAAGCGGGGGGTCCCACCAACTGTGCCACTTAGAACTTGCATTTCCTCCCTTTCAGGATTTCTCTTAGGCACATTGTTTTAAAGCTGTCAAAGCCAGCACTCAGGGTAAGCTGGGCAAAGTTCCACAAGCCCCTGGGGCTCCCAGATGCCCCAGGGAGCTCTCCGCCTCTGCCTCCGCCTCCGCCTCCGTGCCTTTGGTGTGGGGGTTGTAGAGGAGTGGATAACCGAGGGGGAAAGGGTACAGCTCAGTGCAAGGCCCTGGCTCTGGGGCTGGACAACCTGAACTTGAATGCTGATCCTGTCACAAATTAAGAGAGTGGCTTAGGCAAATTCTTAACCTCAGTTTCCTCAACTGCAAAATGGGGCACTGATAGCTCTTACCTCACAACTTTGTTGGGAAAGATAGGATGAAATAAAGTCATATAAAATCCAGTGCCTAGTAAGCACCCCAGTCCCCTGGGGCTCTTTCCTGCAGGCTGTTGCTGGCTGCTGGAGGTGAAAGGGGCCTCCTGAAAGGGATTGCTCACTATTGCTGCCAAGAACAGATCTGACGTGAGCCTCTTTGGCCATGGCTAATGTCCAGCATTCATAGACTGTCCTGCCCGTGGGTGGTGGCTGCCCCTTCCAGAGCCTCTGCTCAGCAGGCTGGAGGCAAGGCAGGGGACAGGCACAGAGCAGGGCCCCAGCCTCCCATTCATTACCTTTGAGGTGCTGGGCCAGCTCAGAAGCTCTTGCTCTGTCTGCAGCAGTAGGGCCCAGAAGGTAGGGAAGGGACCTGACTGGATACCCTCACGGGCCCATATCTGCTCTAAGCAGGAAAGGCAGGGATGGTGGACAGAATGTATGTTACCATGCAACAGGCAATGTGCTGACACAGGATCTCAGAATACTCACAACGACCCTGTGAAGAAGGCGCAATCATCCCCTTTCCACAGGGGAGGATACTGATGCCCACGGAGGTGCCAGCATAAAGTGGAGCATGCGCTGCCCGCTGCCCACTGCCAGCTGAGGGCACTCAATGCACCCATCGTCTCTAAGGAAAAGATGTTTATAAGGTGAGTTTCTACAAACCATTATATATGGAGGAAAGGACTGAGCTCTTTGAAAGGAACTTGGCAGCTTTCTTATTGTCAATCTTCCTCCTCCTATTTATCTGATAACCGTGGTTTATTACTTATTAGTTTCTGCCACTGGAGTATGTCTTCCAAGAGGACTGGGATTCTTGTATATTTTGTTTACCACTGTTTTCCCGGTGCTTATAGTAGTGGCAAATAGTACATGCTTGTTAGTGTGCAGTATTTGGTTTTTGTTTGTTTGTCTAAAGCCCTTGGAATGCGATCTCATAGGTATTTGTTGATGGAAGGAAGGGAGAGGAAGAGGGAGGGAGGAGAAAAGGCAGGGTAGCTTCATGAAAAATGCACTTCTCTCTTAAGCCAAGCACTTGAGAAATGAGTACAGGACTAGAGCACAGACAAAGCGGGTGACTCATCTAGGACCAGGACGGACCAGTGTAGTGAGTCCCCTGCCAGTGCTTCCTCCCCAAGTCATGGAGCCAGGGCCAAGCCCTCCTGCCGCAGGATAAGTGGGGAGAGAAAGTCCTTTGTGGTCCCATCAGAAGTAGCAGAAGGAATGACCCCAATTCTGGTGGACAACTGCAAGAACCATAAATGTTACTAGGGATCATGAAATAACCCAGGTGTTGCATTTGAGAATAATAGCATTGCAGAGGCTGCAGGCTAATTAGAAATGTGTCAAATGATTTTCATTAACAAGCAAGGAATTTGTACAAAGGAGAAATACATAAATAAAACCACTCCTCAGCAGAACTGATCCCAGAGGCAGAGCCCTTTCCAAGGCCTCTCTGACCTTCCCGTCTCCATTACCTTCTCCTGAGCCCCTTCCCCTTCTCCGTCGCCTCTGCAGAGTTGAGTGGCCAAGGTCCTCAGATCAGACTACATGACCCAAGAGGCCAGGTTAGTGCCTGCCACATGCCTGTCTCTCCCTTGAATGGGAGCTCCTCTGAGCAGAGCCTGGCAGCCTCCTTTTATGTATCATGAGTTTCTAGCACAGTGTTGGGCATCTTGGCAGCACTCACTAAATATCTAGGCAGAGTAAATGAATGAATGAATATTGAGGGTGGCAGCTGCTGCTACTCCCCATTCTGTCCCATGAAAATGCCAAATAGCCCACTCAGACTGTAAAGCCAGTGCCTGATTGCCCATTGGCGTGGAATTTTCACTCCCTTCCTTTCCTTTCCTTCTTGAACACCTACCATGCCAGGCAATTCTAGGTACTGGGGATACAAAAATTAATAGAATCTGGTTGTAGCCTCTGAAGAGTCCAGTAATTGACAATGGGGAAATAAACACAGATAATCACAAGATGAGTCCGGGTGTGGTGGCTCGTGCCTGTAATCCCAGCACTTTGGGAGGCCAAGGCAGGAGGGATGCTTGAGACCAGGAGTTCGAGACCAGCCTGGGTGACATAGTGAACTCTCATCTCCACTAAAAATTTAAAAATTATCTGGGCATGGTGGTGCATGCCTGTAGTCTTAGCTATTCACGAGGGTTAGTTGGTAGGATAGCTTGAGCCTAGGAGTCTGAGGTTGCAGTGAGCTATGATCATGCCACTGCACTCCAGCCTGGGTGACAGACCAAGACCCTGCCTCAGAAGAAAAAAAAAATCACAAGATGATATAATAGAGCTCCACAGAAGTACAGATTAGAGCAGTAACACTGAAGCAGAAGAGAAAGAGGGTAAGATTTGGTGGTGCGTTGGAGGTGGATTGAGAGAAAGGATTTGAGAATAGCATGTAAGTTTCTTGCTTAGGAGACTAGTGCTTTGGTGTAATGTAACCATTAACTGAAATGGGGAATATAGGATGAGGAGCCAATTGGGGAGGTGTGTTCAGTGAACTTGAGTTCTCTGTGGTCGGTCCAGGAAGGCATCTATAAATCCAGATCTGGAGCTCAGGGAGACTAGATGGCGCCAGTCAGGTAGAGATGAGAAAGCCAGAAACACAGCTGGGGCGAATATGTTGCTGGGTGGCTGCCTATGTACCCAGCACCTAGGCATGGCAGAAAGGCCATGTTGTCAGAGATGAGGGCTTCCGGATGCCTCGTGTGAAGATGGAGAGACAGAAAACTGGCATTTTTTTCTGCCTCTGTCAAATGCCTTAATTCAAGTCCCTGGACCCAGGCTCTTAGGAATACTCATTGCTTTATTGGGCATCTCATCTGGTACATATCAGGATGGACCCCTTGACCTAGGGTTTGAATAAGATTTGGCTCAATATCAAAAAGGTCAGGTGACAAGACCAAAGAGAATTTGAAGAGAGATCCATAGTCCTGGTCCTGCATTTCCCTCAGTCTAATGGTGCTTATAATTGATATCTCCATTTTCCTTGTGAAACTGGGAAGTAGAAATTAAAGCAATGTTCCCGGGATTGGTACATATTTTGAAGCTCTCAGCAAGGCTGAAAATATCCATCGATATATTTTGAAGTGTAATTTCTACTCCCTTACCAGTCAAAATAATTGAACGGGAAGAAAAAGCTGTTAATGCAGGAGGCATATAACATCAGATCCACATTGCCTGGAAATTTACCATTTCAAAGCAATTGAAGGCTTTTACAGCCAATGTTTACAGTCCTACATGTCCCCTTCTCACTGAAGCCACCCTCTGAAGCCATCAAAAGGCCCATCAGTCTGGCTTGGACACTGAAATTGCTCACAGTGTCTGGAGCTGATGCCAAAACAGGGAGGATTTTAAAATATCATCCTGCCATTTTATCAGCATGTAAATCTTATGGCGTTTCCTCCTGGTAGGTGGTAGGAAACAGCTAGGGCTGTCTGTCAGTGCTCATGGAGCCAGTGGTGGCAGAGCTCCATGGTGGCATGGCCAGGCACATCCTCCCCACGCACAGCTTGTCTTCTTCGTTGTCTAGTCTAAGTTGACATTTCTCCCTTTCGCCCAACAAGAAAATACCTGCCCAGTGACAGTAAGCCAGAGGGCTGCAGGTTTTTTGGCAGAGGGATGGCACTATGCTGCCTCTCACAGCCTCTGCCTGGACCCTGAATCTCAGCCTGGAGCCCAGCAGGATAGACAGACAATAGACTTTGCCGGCAGTCATCTTCTGTCTTCTGCCAGTACTTGTGTATGGGTGGGCGGGCGGGTGCATGTGTGCGCATGCTCTGTTTTCAATTGGCATTTGACTTCGGGCTTTTCCTGGAATTACTAATTTCTTTTCTCCTATTTGTGTCCACCAGAGGAAATTTCTAAATCCATGTCTGATCATTTGTCTTTCCTTCCACCTCTGAATCATCACTTATCTTTACAAAGACCACTACCTAAAGATGGAGCACTCAGTATTTTCTTGGGCAACTGGGACAATTGGGAGTTGGGAAACCTGGGTTTTAGAAATTATACTTCAGAATGTATCGATGAATATCTTCAGCCTTGCTGAGAGCTTCAAAATATATACCAATCCCAGGAACACTGCTTTAATGTCCACTTTAGTAGCTGATGTGCTGTCAGCTAGCACGGTGACCCTGAAAAAGTCACTTATCTGGGCCTCTTCCTCATGTTTATAGGGAGGGCTTTGGGAAAAAAAAACAGAAGAAAGAAGAGAGGAGAGGAGGGGAGGGGAGGGGAAGGCAGGGGAGGGGAGGGGACGGGAAGGGAGGCGAGGGGAGGGGAGAGGAGAGGAGAGGTACTTGGAAGGTCCTTTCAAGTGCTAGCATTTTAGAATTCTATTTACTTGTTTTAATGTTTTAAACCATCCCCTGCCTCAGCAAGAATAATGGACAATCAACTAGGATACAATTTTCTTTATTATCATTTGATTTCCCCCCCACATCTTACACACACACACACACCCCAACAACTTAAAATAGTCCATTTGATCAAGAATCTGGAAACTTCTGGATTACAGCAGACTAAAAAAGGAGAAATTGGAAGAATGTACAAGAAATTGGTACATCTGGGGATGCCTCTGATGAGGGGAATTTGAGGGGAACAGGAGTAGGAGAGAGACCTTCATTGTATACCCTTTTGTGCCTTTTCAATTTTTTTACCTCTTTACCTAAAATTTTTTTCCAGCAAGAAAAAAGTTTTCCTTCCTCTTTCTTCTACCACATGTCTCTCTGCAGCTCAGTGCCTAGGGGAAGAGGAGCCCAGTGACTGAGCTGGACTCACACACTGGAAGCTGCCTTCAGACCAGGCCCTCCCTAAGGCAAACACCCCTCTCTAGCCAGGCTGGCCAACAGCCTTGCTCCCCTGGCTGCCCCGTGGGCCTGGAGGGGTTCTGTGGGTGCACACCCACTGCTGGCTACCCCTGCCACCGGCACTTATCTGAGCTGTCAAGCTGTGTAGGGACTCCATTCAGAGTGCTCCAGTAAGGGGCCGGCCCCATAGCTCCAGCACCAGATGGGCAAAGAGGCCTAAGAATTCAGCAAAGGGGGAAATACATCCAGCCTTAAATTCTCCAGGCTGTGCCACCCCCTTTCAAAGGCAGACTGCCTTTGTTTGTTTTCTACTACTAATATAACATGAGGACAGGCTCATAAAAAAGAATAAAAGGACAAGAGATGAGTAGGAGACAGGGTCCTCACAGATCCCTTTGCTCCTCGCCTCATCCCCAAACTGCTTGCCTCCATGTGGCAGAGCTGGGCTGCAGGGTCTCTGGCAGGGTCCCACTGCCCTGGTCTCCCCAGTGCCGGCTCCTCATCAGCTTTCCCTCATGACATCCAGCCTCCACCTGACTTTCCTTTTCTGATTCTAACCTTGAATGGGTGCTGGCCCTTCACTTGTGTGTCCTACTTCCCTATGCCCCTCCTCAGATTTCTGATTCCCCCATTACCTGTTTGGCCAACTTATGGCACTGCCACACTGCCAAGAAATAGCCATCATCACTGAGGTCTGCTTCCCAGTCTGGAGCTCTCCCTCTCCCCAAAACCGAGATTGTTCGAGGTAGGAGCCTCTACCCTCCATTCACTTTCCCCACACCCTACCTCTTTCCGGAATCAACATAGCCAATCTCCCCTTAGTAAGTAAAAAATATTCATGTCCTTCCTTTGTATGACCCCTTACTGGGAAACCAGAGATCATGATGCTTAGGTCTTGTAAGTGGTCTCCGTGATAGGGTGGGAAGAGGCCACATTGGTCCTCTGAAGTCCTCTCTCTGCTAAAAGATACTCTTCTGAAAACGGCTTTACGTGCTGCCTATGCTCAATCTGGGGTGTCCTGGCTGTACGTTAGCACTGACTGCTGACCTCACATTGCAGGCCCCAATGTTTGTCACTGCAATGAGCAGACTCCCCTGCCTGTCCAACTGCACACAGGCCCAGATGGGGCTGGGCTGTCCCCTAGCAGGCCACGGGAAGGTGGAGGCAAGAAGATAATCGAGAAGCCATGAGAGTCAGACAAGCAGCAGCAGATGGGGATGTGCACTGGGTGGAGTGAACAAATAGCACGAGGAAAATCAGCTTTGCGGACAGAAAAAGCCAAGTGGAAAGTGTAATAAATACTCAAACCAGAAAAGCCTGAAGAGAGTCCATCTAGGGAGCAGCAGGAGGACGGCTAACATCACTGGACTTTAGGTCGGAGGGGAGGACAGCAGGAGGGGCCAGGGTGGTCAGTATTCCAGGGGCTAGGGGCAAGAGAAATGGCACAACGTAAGTGTCGGGAAGGGTCACTCACCCTCCAAGCTGTTGGATTCATTGGCTGCCACAAGCAGAATCTATTTAAAACACACCAGGCATTTTGCCCCGTTCTGTTTCCCTGCCCAGAAAAGGCTGGAGCCAAAGGCTGAGGGAAGGATTCCAACATCAGGACCCTGAATGGATGACATGGCTGAGACCATGAAGATCCCTGCCCCATCCTGAATGACCCACACTTACATCCCCACCCCTACCCAAGCTGCCAGGCCACTAAACTCCTCGTATATCGAACACAGTCCCAAAGGCAGCTTGTGGTATCCATTTCCACTGGGAAAGACTCAATGGCTTCCTTCATCCTGTCTTCAAACTTGTCAGAAAGCAGATACTGCTCAAATCTGATAGCTGCTCTTAAGGGCACACTCAAACGGCACTCCCTGACCAGTGGGAATATTCTTAATGATGACTGAGAGGCCTTGGGTGTTAAGACTATGGCAAGACCAAGGAGGGAGCATGAAAGGGTACCAAGGGTAAAATGGCCCTAGGGAAACTATACGGGACTTGAATTGGAAAACACCAAGAGCCTCGCTCCTTTCTCTGAACTGTGTATCTTCAGGAAGTTCTAATTTGGAGAAGATCTGACTCCTTATCCACCTGCCACAGAGAAAGTATTAATAGAATATAAGGCTAGGGTCTAGGAGAAGTGGCCCAGGAAAGCCATCTATGCAAATTTTGTTTCCTTCCTACTTGAGAGGGTTGGGGATGAGAGCTCCGCCCTTCCCTGGTTCATAAGCCCATGAGTTGTGTAAAACACTGTTCAATAAGGCAGAATATAAGCGCTCTTCTGCATGAGATTCATATTCTTGAAAGAATTAGTGTATAAATCAAATTTTACCTGCCAGAGAAGCTGGCTTTTCAAACTAAATTGGGAGTCAATCCTATGTTTAAATAGAAGGATGGCTTGTGAAGGTGAATAACCATCCTAGGTCACATTTGCAAACTGGGAACTCTGAATGTCTGACTTGGATGGTGGGGCAGGGGGTTCTGTCTAGAGATTAATCTATAGTTTGCTTCTAGGTTGCAACTAAGCATTATTTTAAAACAAACAGAAGACTGAGTTTTTTTAAAAAAAAAAACATTTTTAATGGAAAATTTCAAATATATATATATATGGAGAGAGAGAGAGAGAGAGAGGGCCCAATATACACAGCTTCAATGATTCTCAACCCATGGCCAATCCTGTGAGAAACATGGACTTTTGAACCAGCTGACAGATACAGAGGATGAACTTCATGGTACAGAACAAAAAAAATTAGTCCTACTGAGGCTGCAGTATCCAAAACGTTTCTGTATAAATGCTCTAGAGTCTAAAGTATGAAACAAAGGGGTGGAGAATATTATTCGTTCGCGACCAAATAAGAAACCTGGGAATTAAAACACAAAACAAAACCGCACATACATACAATCTCTCTGAAGGATACAAATTAACAGTAACACTGGTTGCTTTCAAGGAGGGCGGAAAGACTGGAGCGATTTTCCTTTCATTATATATTTTTTAAAAATTTCATACTATGTGTACGTTTTGCCTATTTTAAAAAATCAACGTACTAAAATCAAACATGAAGTTTTGTAATAACCAAATCCACTAGATGTGACAAAAGGGAAAACTGCCTGGACTCAATATATAAGAGCACTTATATTCTGCCTTATTGAACAGTGTTTTACACAACTCATGGGCTTATGAGCCAGGGAAGGGCGGACCTCTCATCCCCAACCCTCTCAAGTAGGAAGGAAACAAAATTTGAATGGATGGCTTTCCTGGGCCACTTCTCCTAGACCCTAGCCTTATATTCTATTAATACTTTCTCTGTGGCAGGTGGATCTTCATCACATTGTGATCTGGATTTACTGTTTCATAGTAATTTTCTCAGCTAGATGAATGCACAACCTTCCAATCCCAAAATGTACATCATTAGAATAGGTGTTTCACATAATATTACCACTACCAGCCCCTGGTGGTTATACGGATATATGCATTTGTCAAAATTCATTGAGTTGGGTTCTTCAGAGTTGTGCACTTTATCATATGTTACTTATACTGCACTTTATAAAGTATTGCTAAAAAAAAAAAAAAATTCCCAGTCCTTGTGGACAAAGAAGCCAAAAACTCACCACCTAAGAGGTTTGTTGGGTTGGTGGTTCAGAGAAAGCTGCTGTTATGAGGAAACATTATGTGGACTTTTTGCAAAAACTTACTCTTTGGAAACCACCACGACAGCATGTGCTTTTGGTTAAGCATTCCATGACTGAAATGCAACTCTTTGCTGAAATGCCGAGAGGATGAGGCAAAATCTTGGCCAAGGTCAAGCTCTGCTGATGGTGTGAGAGGGGGATGGCAGCCAAGTGCTCTGCACTTGTATAACATTGAAAAAAGAAAAACTAACCTAAGTCATCTTCTGTTCCTTTTCGTAGCCAACTTTTGTCCTGCTCATTGTGTCCAAGAACTCAGAGGGAGCCATATGTGCAACAGCTCAGGCTTACCAAACCTCCAGGGCCAAACATACATATCTTGATTAAGAAATGAAGCCAGCCAACAGGGCTTTAGTTGATTCCATGGGATATAAGGAGAAATTTCAGAATTTTAGATAAAGTTAGGGTCCATCGAGGAGAGGGCAGAGAAATGTAGTTGAGCTTCCTGTTTGGCTAGCTGCCTACTTTTTCTGGAACAAACAACAAAAGGACCCCAATTTGGTAGAAAGCAGGGGCTCATGTCTAGATCTAGGTGACTATTGTGAAAAGAGCTCCAAGATGAACACACTTGGTACAAATCTGTGTTACACAATGAAAAGCCAATCCACTTTGGGACTGAAACTAAGCACAAGGATGGACTAGAAATTGTATTCTCTGTCAGGTCATAGGGGATGGATATATAGAGATAAATGTCTTCAGCAGCTTATAAAATGCAAACTTTAGATTTTGCACATGTCTGTCTAGCTGATGCCCAGGCAAAGGCAAAGGCAAGCAGGACAAAGTCCAAGGCAAGTCAGGGTTATACAAGACAGGCTCCAGAGATGCTTCCCTGTCTCCCTGTGAGTTCTTCATGTCTTAGGACTCACGGATGGATAAGAACGTGTTAACACTATGGATGCCTCCAATGTTCTTGGGCTGTCACAATACTGCACACAAAACACAGAAAGAGTATTTTTACTTACTGGTTTAAAGTTTTTTTTTTTTTTAAGTACCCAATTCAATTCTCCATTAC
Source organism: Mandrillus leucophaeus (assembly GCF_000951045.1). Lineage (NCBI taxonomy): Eukaryota > Metazoa > Chordata > Mammalia > Primates > Cercopithecidae > Mandrillus > Mandrillus leucophaeus. The sequence continues at coordinate 668,053 of NW_012106931.1, read as the reverse complement.
ATACATATATACACACATATATACATACATGTATGTGTATATATGTGTATATATGTAATGGAGTATGTGTATATGTGTATATATGTATGTATATATGTGTATATATGTATACATGTGTATGTATGTGTATATGTATGTTATATATGTATATATACATATATGTGTGTATATACATATATATATATATAATCTTAATTTATTTACCCTTAAAATGAGAAACAGTCTTTCCCCACCCAATATCCTCCCATCTACAACACCTGGCACACCTGCCTCATTTCCCTTTTACACTTATCTCCTATTAAATCCTACAGCACTGGCAATATGGTTAAACATACAGATTTCCCTTCTCTCTTTCTGATTATTCAGTCGACTGGGCGACAGGGAAATGTGAGTTCCCTAGAGCCACACATCTCCGGTGAGACAGGTATTCTGACACCAGATGGAGAGAGCAGGCTTCTCCCTAGCCAATGAGGCCATGGTGTGGCATCCTGCTTCCCTCATTACCCTTCTTTCCATGCAGTCTCCATTCCCAGTGCTGGGGGTAGGACGAGAGTGTGCAACAAAGCAGAAAGTACACAGTACTCAAGGGAAAGGGCCACATAAGGAAACAGTGGGGTGGATTACAGAATGCTACAGCTAGGAGGGCCCTTACGGCACATCTAATTCAAACCTCTATAGATACAGAAAGGAGCCCAGAAGAGTGATCTGTCCAAAGGCACACAGCTGGTGGCTGGAACCAGAACCTCAGTCACCAGACACTTTTCTCTGATCCTCCAATACATAACAGAACTAGGTACAGGAAAGAGCAAAATTTAAAGTTCAGTTCATGAACAAGCTCCCAGCCCACTCCATCCCCACTAAACAAATAAATGTACCTCCTTTAAAATTATCCATGTTTCAATCTCATTCCTTTTCGCCCCCTGTAGCTTACTAAGCTCAAAATTCTGTTTCTTATCCAGGACTTAATAGATACCCTGGTGGCCTGAGTAGCTAGAATCTTAACTCTACTTTGGCATGCTGCAGCCTGAGAAGGGAGATCTTTAGGAAGCAGAAGTAGGGGCCAGGCGCTATGGCTCACACCTGTTATTCCGGCACTTTGGGAGGCCGAGGCGGGTGGATCACCTAAGGTCAGGAGTTCAAGACCAGCCTGACCAACATGGCGAAACCCCATCCCTACTAAAAATACAAAACTTATCTGGGCGTGGTAGCGCACACCTATAATCCCAGCTACTTGGGAGGCTGAGGCAGGAGAATCACTTGAACCCAGGAGGCAGAGGTTGCAGGGAGCCAAGATCGTGCCACTGTACTCCAGCCTGGGTGATATGAGCAAAACTCTGTCTCAAAAAAAAAAAAAAAAAAAAAGGCAGCAGCAGCAGTAGATTCTAAGTAGCCATTTCAACTCAGGAATATTCTGAACCCAAACATCATGCTTATAATAATGCTGCCTATAAATTCGGCAGCTTTTGAAGCTTATGCTGAGAGAAAGGCAACAGGCTACCCATCCAGCAAGAGAGAAAAAATTTGAGAATAACAAATAACAAAAAGCAAATGCTTTGAGTTCAGTCTGGAGGGTATGACATTATCTCCATTCAGTCACAACACAAAATGACCTTTGAGGCAGCCTGCACC
>NW_012106931.1:664796-665264 GCF_000951045.1 Mandrillus leucophaeus | reverse complement strand
TTACCCAGTTTCTAAGGCCCCCCAACCAGAATTGGCCACAGATAAAGCTGGTTAGAAAAAAAACCAATGATCTAATGTACTTCCCACCTTTCCAAATAACATGTTAGCATTTAAGCAAGGCCTTGCTTCCTCAAGCAAAGGGAGTGACTAACACACTTTCTAGCAGGCTGGTGGAATAGGTACTTTTGAACACATAGGCTGTGTGGCTGCATGTCATCCCTGCTCCATCGCCTGATGCAAAACTACTCCAGGACTGGGACAGGAAGAAGTCGCTGGGCTTCTGCACAAGGGACATCTTGGTGAATGCCTGAAAATTGTATCTGAATTCCGAAACAAAAGTATTTGGGGGCTGGGCACAGTGGCTCATACCTGTAATCCCAGTACTTTGGGAGGCTAAAGTGAGAGGACAGCTTGAGGCCAGGAGCTTGAGACCAGCTTGTGCAACAAAGCAAGACCCTCTCTCTACAA
>NW_012106931.1:634819-664484 GCF_000951045.1 Mandrillus leucophaeus | reverse complement strand
AGGATGGTCTCGATCTCCTGACCTCGTGATCCGCCCGTCTCGGCCTCCCAAAGTGCTGGGATTACAGGCTTGAGCCACCGCGCCCGGCCAAAACAAGAATCATTCTTATGCCCTCTTTTAGTTTATCTCTTCCACAAAAACTGATGCTTAGTGTACTCCTGAGGGGATTAGGTACGCTCGAAAAATGACCATCTTATAATAGAAAACATAAAAGACCAGAAAAAAAGATTCATTTAAAATACATAATAATTAGTAAACTAGCAAACTGAGAAAATATCTCCTTTAAAAGAAAAAAATGATACTTCTTATAAGGCTGAGACATAAGGAAGGGGAAAAAAGGAAGAAAGGATAAATGAATGAATGAAAAATTGAGAGGCAGGGTACACTAAGAACTTAACTCACAGTCAAATGTTAGGGCCCCAAACTAACAGGCAGAATAGGAAGGTGAACAAAACCTCTTTCTGTCTGCTGGATTCTTGAGAGTTTAAAATCCAGGATTAAAATGGCTTTATTTCAACAGAATACATTTTGTCATCTCATTCTATCCGTGACATGGATAAGAATAAGTAACTTATGGCTGTGCTCTTAAGCGGTAACAAAGCCCTGAATATTGTGCCTCATTCACTTTGGGATGGCAAATCACTAATTGTTTACGTAGCAGGAAAAAAACATCTGCCTATAGCCTTTATTTTAAAATTTAAAATTTTATTTTTTTACTTTTTTACATTTTTATTTTAAAATAAATATAAACAGTATTTCTAAAAACATTGACTACAAGGAGGAAATGAGGCAATAAGGTTGGAAGACGGGAAGGACTCAAGAAGAGATGCTGAACCTGCAAACACAAGATCAGGGAGCATGCAGAGAAGCCCTTGCTGTGACACCGTCCTCTCACTGCTACTCATATGAAGCTCAGTGACTATGCTGGGACACTGGAGCTAAAGGGTCAAAGAGAAGCATTTCATTCCTAAAAGGTGATGTCAATTTGTACTCAACCCTGGCAATATGAGTTCCCCTCTTCACAATCCAATTCTAAGATTCTAGTTTTAAGAAATTACCAAAGATAGAGCCAAAGAGATATACACAAGAAACTTTATCACATCATCACTGATAATAAAAGTATCTGAAACAACCAAAATTTTCAACAGTATGGGGATGGATAAGGTAGAACCACTAGAAATCTATTTTCAAAGATTTTAAAACATAGGAAGTTACTCGTGATACCATGTTAATCAGAGGATAAAGTTAGGATACCAACCTGTATATATGTATGACCTTCAATTTTGTTTAAATATTATACACCTTATATGCACTTTTTAATACTGAAAGGAAATTCATAAACATATCAGCAAAGTTTAGCTCTGTTCCAGATGGAGAGAAGATGGCTAATTTTTATTCTTTGTTTAGACTCTTCTGTAATGAGCATTGTTACTTTCATATCAGAAAAATAGACATTTACCATAAAATAAGTCTACCCTCAAATCTCTCATTTACGATGACAATTGTCAGTCTTAGGAAAAGCCTGCTGAAGTTCAAAGCAGACTCAAAGAAAAAAGATTCAAATCTACACAGTAACTCTCTCCTGAAAAGGATGAGAAATCTTGTGTGACGGAGTCTGGCTTTTTCCTCTACTTTGCTGCTGGCTCTATTTTACTGCGCCTTACAGAAAGCTCCATGGGAAAACCCATTCCTTAGCACCTTAAATGACCTAAGTGTTTCTTACCTCTTAGCACAAGGATTAGAAGGAAAGAAAATGAAACCGCCCTACTCCCTTGTTTCAAAGGAAAAATTTTTCTTGCAAAGCTATCAAAATGACTTAAAATCAGGTATGCAAAATTTGAAACATAAGTCATGGGTTATGTTCAGTAACCAGTCGCTTTTTTTCGCAAGAATGAATATAAAAACAAATCTATGAGTGCCCTCTTGTGGCAACCCTGACTATTACCACAACCCAAGTACCAGCCTCTCCCCATCTATTTCCACAGCTCCACTCCTGGGCTCCGCATAACACAGCCAGGAGGCAGAGACCCCATAATAACCCACTAGAGTGAACGCACATTCCTCAAAGTGGCTGGTACTATTTGTTTTGAAGGATTTCTAGTTTAGATCCCAGAAATGCCTGCTTGAAGACAAATGGGAATGAAGGGTCAGAGGAGCAAGATGCAGGATGTGTATGTAAGTTCGTGGGCTGCCACTGATGGCCGATGGTGACTGTGTATGGTATATCCATGCACACATACCATGGCACTGCCAGGAGGCAGGGACCTGTAGGATAAATAGCCCCTTCCCTAGGAACACTTACCAGTTTTATAAAGCCGTGAAGTTTTACATTCACATCCAGTGAGCCTTGTGCTTACAAGTAGTTTTATTTATCAATTTTAAAGCAAACATCACCAGCTTGGGCACAATTCCAAAATAGAGCTCTTGTTGGATTCTGGTCATAAAATTCTTTTTTAAGCTTGTTAAGATCTTATAAAATAAGAAAGTTTTCCTAATACTTTAGAAAAAATACTAATCATTAATAAGTCAATTTTATACTCAAAGTGATGGCCTAACATTTTGAAAGATGAAACAACACTCCTCTTTTGAACATCTAATGTATTAAGTAACCTCAGTGTCCCAGGCTTCAGAGGAGACAGAGAAGTCCTCATATTGCAACCTGACCAGATGACTCTGGGAGTGAATTAAATGCTTAAAAGAGGTCAGTCTTGCAAATTCGATGAAGCACAGAATATAGGGAAATTGATACTGATTCGGATAAAAGATAACATTCCCCTCAGAAAGTGGTGAAGCTAAAAATCTTGCAGTTCTGGGGCAGGAGAAGTGCAACAAGCAGGCAACAAACAGCATGAAAGGAAAAGCTGAGTGAATTTCAAAGTTCTATTGGGAGATGGAGTTTGTGGTTCTTTCTGCCCCACCCTGGTCAAAGGCTCATTTCCAGAAAAGGATTTCTCCATAGGGTGGAAGCATGTGGCAGGAATTTGCTGTTTGGTCCTGAATGTGTAAAGGAAAGCCTTTTCAAGTATGTGAAGTAGACTGAAGTGACCCAGATGGGATGGATCTCAACTACATGAGTTACGGGAGAGCATGAAGCCAAATAAATGATAATGATGAGGTTGAACTGGGAAAATAAATTTGACTCCTTGCTCACTTCTCCAGCCTTTGGAAGAACTTTTTCTTCCCTCTTAACGGGACTGATATACTGGACAGCCCCTGTTAGAGATAAACTGAGGCACCAGACAAGGAAGAAATGCATTAAAAACATTTTTTGAAAGTCTTGACAAGTCACTTCTGGGAGAATTCTTCATTTTTCCTCTGCACAGGGACAGCAGAAGAGGGAGAGTAAAAATAAAGGCCAAGGCCTCTCTTGTCCACAAAAATAAGAGAGGATAAAAGACCCTGCCCGCTTAAAATCCAAAACCATAAACTCTCCTTCAAACAATATCTTTGCTCCAGCAGAAGCATCCTAGGATTAGTCTAGGTTAGTATTCTGATTCGTGTCACCCAGGTTTTGACAATTAATGATGTATTAAAATGGGAAGAGGCGACTCTTCAACCTTGGCTCCAGCTTCCCACCTGTCCTAACTGGGAGGAAAGCAGCTATCACGACAGCTGGATGGGAAGATCTTCCCCGAATTTCCGGAGCAGCTTCTGATGGTTGTGGTCCACTGACCACTGCTGGGGCAGGTGCTTGGGCTGCATGGAGTCCAGGAAGTGCTGACGCCAGCGGCTCTCCAGCTGCATGAGGGAGCGCAGCCCACCCTGGCTGTGATACTGCACCACCTTCAGCCCATGAGGAACATAGTTTTCATTGGAGATTCTGCCAAGACACGAAAAACAAAGGGTCTGAGGGAAACAAGCACAGGATGGCCTCACAGCTTCAAATGCTGCAGGCCAAGGGTAAATGGGGAGGTTGAAGGACTCCTAACGGGTTACTCTGGTGTTTTCCAAACATCCTCTTTCTTATCTCTGCCCTTTTTTATAGACTGAACATACAACTCACAATCCCAACAGAAGGTATTCCAGGGTTCTGAGCCCTACTGACAGGAAGGCCACTGCATAATGTTCAGCTCCCACGAGAGGGGCCCTACCATCCAGCTGATAATGGATGAAGAATGCTGGTCTTCCATTTCTTCCAGGATTACCCAGTGACCAGTTCACCCCTCTTTTAAGTTGTTCATTCTGGGACACAGTATTTATATGAGGCTGTTAAATTAGCCCACATGTTACACTTTTTCACAACACAATTTAATAACTGAATGTAAAATGCAAGGTAGCATATTTCTTTAGAGCCTTCTTTCTCACAAAAAGATGCCAAGCCACAGTGGTGAGAAGTGTTTTGGTCACAGTGAAATGCTACCATGGTTGCTCAGTTGTGCAAATGGTGCCATTAAATGAGATGAATCCCTCCCTCCTTCCTAAGCAGAGTCCTTCAAAACTGCTCCAATGCCATGTGAATGGTGCTTTCACCTCCTGTGAATAAAGATGGCCTTCCTCAAGGAAGTACCCTGCCCACACACACTCTTCTCTCCCTACATTCATACCTCACTTTCAATCCTCCCTCCCAAGACGCCCACCACCCCAGCAGTGTTGGCGTCTCTGGGTATCTGCAGACACTTTATTATTAATATTTAGCTCATGCGCTTCCCACTAACTTGTCTGTCTCCAAACAACTGTTCTTCTCAGTCACAAGTCCAGCATTCATCTATCCAATTCAGCAAGATGAATTTGTTAGAAAAGTCTGTGGCTGAAAGGGGAGGTTTAGCTGCTTTAGAAAACATTGGCGGCTGGGCATGGTGGCTCATGCCTGTAATCCCAGCACTTTGGGAGGCCAAGGTGGGAGGATCACTTGAGGCCAGAAGTTTGAGACCAGCCTGACCAACGAGGTGAAACCCTGCCTCTACTAAAACTACAAAAATTAGCCAGGTGTGGTGGCACACACCTGTAATCCCAGCTACTTGGGAGGTTGAGGCAGGAGAATCGCTGGAACCCAGGAAGTGGAGGTTGCAGTGAGCCGAGATTGTGCTACTGCACTCCAGCCTGGGCGGCAACAGAGTGAGACTGTCTCAAGAAAAAACAAAAGGAAAACAAAAGAAAACATATTTGGAAATGGGTCAAAGTAGTCAGTCTCTCTAATTTGTAATATATATGACCTTGGCAAGTTACTTAATTGTAATCTCAGGGTATCCAACAAAAAACTTACAAAACAACATCTATTCTACAACCTCACAAAATAGCTATGGGGATAAAATTTTATAATTCTTTTAAAACTTTGAAAGATTTTTAAAATTTAAGATATAATAGCAGTTAACCAGTAAGAAATCTAAATCCTGCTTTGTCGGGTTGTCATGAGAAACAATTAAGGAAATTTATGTGACGTTTATTAGCTGGTTTGCTGCAAGATTTAGTATATCTATAAATATCTGTTCAATAAATATTTGCAGTATCTGTAATGGATCAGTAGCATGAGTAAAACAAATTTTTGTTTTCTAAAAAAATTAAATATTTGCTTATAATTAGAGTTACTTTTTAATTTTTCAGTTAACAAAAACCCTATAGGCAACCAGCATCACTCTCAAGGTTTTGTGAACTTATCAGTTCCCTTATTTTTCAACTCCTAGTCCTGTTGGAAAAAGTGACAGTTGGGAGGCAGAACTGCACATGGTAGCCCAGAGTTCTTACCATCTGAGCCATGTGCCCATTCATTTCTCATTTCAGAACACTACATTGTGTCACATGAATTCAACTATGTACTCATGGAGAAGGAGGGAGAAAGCAAGGAAGGAAAAAAGAGGAAAGTAATTTACAGAGTAACAGCAATTCTGCTCAACATTCCATTCAGTGGGCCGATACCCTGGAGTGCAGGTGAGATAGGAACTATGAATTCATTAGTCACAGTTCTCACAGACCTGTATAAAGTCAGAGACACAAAACCACACATAGAATTGGCCCTCCATCTTTGTGGGTTCTGCATCTGTGGATTCAAACCTCAGATCAAAACGACTTAGGGCCACGCACAGTGGCTCATGCCTGTAATCCCAGTTCTTTGGGAGGCCAAGGCAGGTGGATTGCTTGAGGTCAGGAATCTGAGACCAGCCTGGGCAGCCTGGTGAAACCCTATCTCTACAAAAAATACAAAGATTAGCTGGGTATGGTGGTGCATGCTTGTAGTCCCAGCTACTTGGGAGGCTGAGGTGAGAGGATCACTTGAGCCTGGGAGGTGGAAGTTACAGTGAGCCAAGAGAGTGCTACTGCACTCCAGCCTGGGTGACAGAGCTATATACTATCTCAAAAAAAAAAAACAAAACAAAAAACACACACACACACACACAAAACTATTTGAAAAAAAAAAAAACTATCTGTACTATCTGTACTGAACACATACAGACTTTTTTCTCATTACTTCATAAACAATAAAATATAAAAACTATTTACATAGCATTTGCATTGTATTAGGTATTGTAAGTAATTTACAGGTGATTTAAAGTATACAGGAGGATGTGTGTAGGATATATGCAAATGCTATGCCATTGTATATCAGGCACTTAAGCATTAGTGGATTTTGGTATCCAAGGGAGGCCCTGGAACCAATCCTCCATGGATACTGAGGGGTGAATGTACTGTATCTCATGGGGAACTTCAGAACTTTGACGGTATTATTGGACTATTACTTCATCTCATGAGCTGGCATGAGGATTTACGTCTGCATAGAATGTGTAAGATGCAGCTCCACCACAACTGCACTCTCATGCTAATCACAGAAATGACTGAACTTAAGTGTATGATCTTAAAAAAGGTCAAAGATAGGGACCTCACAAAAAGCAAGTTTCCTATGGGAAGGAAATCCTCAAGTAGATTGTTCTATTCCACTTCTAAAGTATCTTAAACTACTAGACACCTACTAGGTGAAGCATGAGGCTAGGCACTGTGCCTAAGCAGCCAATGCCCCCTCCCTGGCAAGCATTCTCACTAAGTAATGAGGGTTAATGTCCCTGGTACATCCCGTACTCCCTTCTCTGACCAGATCTGTGCTTTGTACCTGGTCTCCAGGCTGGCAGCCTCTTGAAGCATCTCCTCTGTGACCGTGTCTGTGTTATAAAACTCTCTGAGTGCTTGCAGCAGCTCCTCCTTTCGATGAGCAGGCAGGCTCTCCGCGTTGAGTAGGGCCCTGGCCCCAGAACGCACCTGCCGACGCTCAGGATCTTCCAGCAGGCGCAAGCCCTCCTCAGAGCCAATGGGGGCCTGGAATTCCTTGGCCAGCTGCTGCTTCAGATGGTTGTCATAGTAGTTGGAAATGGCATGGCAGGAGGTGCAGAGCAGCAGCACATCGTGGGAGTTGTGGTCCTTCATCTCGATGGGGAAGTGCTTCCGGTACTCATGTGGAATCACGTTCTTCCTGGAACAAGCCCAGCCAGAAAGCAGCGCTCATGAGTGTATGACAGAGCACACGGGAAGACAGCAGACAGGCTACTGGGGTTCTAACTGGGGCCTAACCATGACTGGGAAGCCTTGGGCACCACCGCCCAACACAGATCACAGAAAGGCAGTATCACCTATTCCACTCTCAGCCCATCTATGTCTTAGCTTCCTCTCTCCTGCAAGTAAGTACAGACCACCTGCTGTGGGCTTCAATGGAGGGCCAGTGTAGCAAGAGGTTAATAACAACCTCTGAGAGGGCTGCGCTCCCAGAAGGGAAAGTCTCAGAGAACTGAAAAGATACTCTAATGGCCTTTTGACACCTGGACAACAACTCTCTCAAGAAGGCCTAGGAACCTGAAAAAGCCAATTTCCTTCATCTGAGAAGCAAATACCTTACTCTATTTCCCTGCTTCACCAGGGTCCATCATTATTTTCTAAGGAGAACTAAGCTCTCAGGAAAAACTCTTGGCAGCAATGACTTTGTCTCACTTCGCAGGGGAGAAAGGAGGAGAGTGAGTGACTCCACAGAAGCCAGGGAGAAAGCCCAAGTGTCTGGGCACTCAGGCGTAGTTGGCAGCCTCACTCTCACGGTGCAGGGACCCTGATGTGAAACAGTATTACAGCACAGGGCAGGCTTCAGGACATCTGGATACTCCACGAACAAAATCATGGCTCAAAAAGCTGGTGAGCCAGTCAAGAGAGGATGAGAAGGACACAGCTTCTGAAGGAACTGGTCTTCAGTCTTTCATGAGCAAAAGGGAACCACTTTCCACATGACAGACCATTACTGAGCATAGTGTTGCACTCCAGAAACTGAGAAATGGCTCAGGAGGGGTAAAGGCCACTATAGCAAGGGCAGCAGAATACCAAAGCTCTTGGGGAAGCTGGTTGCCAGGGACAAGCCTCTCAGCCAAAGTGGACAGACTCAGTCACAGCCCCCAAAGGCTCCGCATATGGCTACAAAAGCAATTTCCATCTGCCACAGAGAACCAGGGTGGCCCAATGCCACACTCACCGAATGTAGGAGTCTCTCTTGCCACACACTACACATAGGTTCTCTTTAACCATCAAGTAATAGTCTCCAGGAGATTCGGGCCTTCCTGCAGGTTCAAACCGTAGCTTCACCACAAAGGGCTCTTCACTCACCAGCTCTTAAGAGAAGAGACATCAGTGTTTGACTGTTCCCCCTGCCCCCACCACCACGCCCAAGAAGCAGCACTACCTTCACTGTTCTCTGCTATGGTCTGGCAGAGAACAAGATTTCTGGGTTGTGCCTACCCAGTCCCATGCAACTCAAGGTCTCTCTGCCTTCCTCCATCCCTCCCTCTTCCTTATCTCACTCCCCACTCCTGCCAGCATCCAAAGCACCTAATTAGAGATAAACAAGGACAGCTGAATCTCATACCACCAATGCCTTTGTCCAGGTACCACTGAGCTTTTCTTCTATCACAAGTGCAGAGGGGCTGTCCATCAGGAGCATGGAGAAAGCAGTTATCATAAAGAGGTGATTTTCTGTGGGGAAAGGAAAGAGAAATCTCAAACCGAAAGCTAACTGTGGGTCAAAATGTCTGTTGCTTTCCCATGCTCTCTTCTGAGTGACTCAAACTATTCTCAACACTAAGCACTAAGGTCAAACACACCACTATGGAAAAAACAAACAGAGTGATAAACCATGTTTAATCCTCACCTGCATTGGGCTAGGAAACAGAACTAAAAATGAATTAGTTTATGCCTCTAGTTTTTAAACTTAAGGATTAGGACATTAGGGAGTGTGTCGGGTGGTTTACACGCAGCTCTTCTGTGAATGCAAAAAAGAATCAAGCAACAAGAAAACTGCCAAATCACTGGGTGAAAACAAAGTAAATTAAAAATTTTAAAGTTGAAGCCAAAGTAATGAGGGCCATGTGGATTTACTTCTAACTCACATGCAATAACACTTCCTTCAATTTAATCATCCAATTAATTCCTTAAGGCATTTTGCTACAGGGACCAAATTTATGCTCCAAAGTACTTATTAGTCATCTTCCTACAATAGAGGAGTAAGTTATACAGGAAATTTTTCATTGGCTAGAGAGTAACATTTTCTTGGAGCTGGATGTCATTCTAAATAATTAATTAACATACGAACAAGAAATCAGATGATGCATGTCTCCTGAAAAGTATGAGGCACTACGTGTTATTTATTTTCGTAGCTAGCCTGAAACAAGGAAGGAATGATAATTATACCCCCATTTACAGTTGGAGAAGTTAAGGCCTAAGGTCACATCAGGGTCAATGACAGAACTAAGCTAAGCTTTCCTCATTTCCACTCCAACTGTCAAAAAATAAAAAAGTAAAAGAGGGGAAAAGGAGAAAAATACATAAATAAAGCAAAGGAGAGTCCAAACGTCTCTGATGGAAAGAAAAAGCAAGATTAACCCCTGGAGAGCTGCTGCTCCCCTACTACAAGCCTTCTCCCCAGACCCAAGGGAAGCACCACACCCTTTGCTAAGGCTGGGACTGACTCTTTACTAGACAGGGAGTGACTCAGTTACCTGGCAGAATAGCCCACCCCTAGGGGCTTTCTTTTATGTTTTCTGGGGTCTCTCCCTTGGTGGTTGCCTGGCACCATCCCATCCATCTTAGACTTCTTATGTTTTGGCTTCTGCTGAGATTCTGTTGCTTCCCCATTAACCTCTTCTCCCAATCTGCTCATTCCTTTGCTTCGAAATGGGATGTCGACCACACCCTGGCATTTTTCCAAGACTTTTCTCCAGCTACTGTGGTCGTTTTTTTCTCCAGGTGAATTCCTAGAGAAAGGGTATCCAAGAAGATGAAGAAAGAGAGCCACTGAAATCTGGGCATCCCTGGCAGCATAAATTACCTGAAGAGAAAAGTCAGAGATCAGTGGAATCTGGAAGGCAAACCAGAGAGAGCAACTTCAAAGTCAATCACAAAGAAATAGATAGCTCTTAGGATGCTAATTCAAAATGTACGACAACCTGGGCACCATATACTTCCTTAAAACTTTTTATTATAAAAATTTTCAAACTATACAGAAGTAAATTGAATAGCATGATTAACTCTCATGTTCCCTATGTTTTTCACTAAAATAGCTAAAATAATGACTTACTCTAAATGCTGGAAAATCCTCACCTATATAAATCAGTGAAGTTTCTATCTGCTACCAAATTGCTGGACAGATTTCTCTCAACTTTAGGGGAAGGGTAGTTAACAAAGGCCTGATAACTAGTACATGAAATTCACTTTGGAGGCAGTCATCCTCTGGAATAGCTAAAATCATGATTCATTAAGAGGTCTGTGTGACTGTCAATCAGAAATGACCTGCCATATCCATTAATAAGATATTGAAAACAAATAGGTTTCAAACATGGGCCTCAAATCAAAGTCACAGGGCCCATTCTTGGAATTTATTTATTTAATAGTAGTAAGTCATTCTCCTAAGCAACTGATGATACACAAGCCGGTCATAAAGAAAAGTACTGTGGGCCAGGCACAGTGGCTCACACCTTTAATCCCAGCACTTTGGGAGGCCAAAGCGAGTGAATCACCTGAGGTCAGGAGTTCAAAACCAGCCTGGCCAACATGGTGAAACCCTGTCTCTACTAAAAATACAAAAAATTAGCTGGGTGTGGTGGCGGACACCTGTAATCCCAGCTACTCGGGAGGCTAAGTGAGGCAGGAGAATCGCTTGAACCCAGGAGGTGAAGGTTGCAGTGAGCTGAGACCGCGCCACTGCACTCCAGCCTGGGAGACAGAGCAAGACTCCATCTCAAAAAAAAAAAAAAAAAAAAAGGGAAAAGTACTGTGGTCAAAACTAAAATTCAGCTGGGCGCGGTGGCTCATGCCTGTAATCCCAACACTTTAGGAAGCTGAGGCGGGCGGATCACTTGAGGTCAGGAATTCGAGACCAGCACAGCCAACATGGGGAAACACCATCTCTACTAAAAATACAAAAAATTAGCTGGGCGCGGTGGCACGCACCTGTCATCCCATCTACTCGGAAGGCTGAGGTAGGAGAATCGCTTGAACCTGGGGCTTGAACCCGGGAGGCAGAGGTTGCAGTGAGCTGAGATCGCAGCACTGCACTCCAGCCTGAGTGACAGAGTGAGACTCCATCTCAAAAAAAAATAAATAAATAAAATAAAAATTTTAAAAACTAAAATTAACAGGTTTTCCCAACAAGTATAAGGACTTTAAAATTCTATTACTTCACCTTTAATAACCAAGCCAGTGAATAATTCTATTAGTAAGGATCATTTATACTTTTAGAATAAAACAAGTGTGGATAACATTTTCCACCTGGATCCAACAATCTACATATCTATTAGCAGACTGTTTCCCACAGAAGAATGTGTACTTGAATGCAAAGACTTCAGAGTTCTCTTTAACACATTATTTTCTAATGATAAAGAAACAAATGGTACTAGAATGACTGGAGGTCCACATGAGAAAGAGTGAATGTGGACCCCTATCTCACAAGACACACAAAAATTAACTCAAAATGGATCACAGACTTAAATGCAACAGCTAAAACTATATGACTTTTAGAAGAAAACATAGGAGCCAATCGTCATGACCTTGGATGAGGCAATGATTTATTGACTGTGACACCAAAAGCATAAGCAATTAAAAGAAGAGATTTTTAAAAAGAAACTGATAACTGGAGCTCATCAAAATTAAAAACTATTGTGCTTCAAACAAATAATGGAAGAAAATACTTTATAGATCATCTATCGGAAAAGGATCTAGAATATCCAAAGAATTCCTAAAACTCAAAAATAAAATAACAAATGACCCGATTAAAACATGGGCAAAGGATATGTATGAATACACATTTCTCCACGGAGGATATACAAATGGCCAATACGCACATGAACAGACACCCAGCATCATTATTCACGAGGGAAATGTAAATCAAAACCACAATGAAATACCACTTCATACCTACTAGGATGGCTCTAATGGAAAAGACTGACAATAACAAATGTCAGGAAGGATGTAGAACACCGGCACCCTCATACACTGCTGGTGGGAATACAAAATGGTATAGCTACTTTGGAAACCAGTTAACATTTCTCAAGGATGAACAAGTGGTAACTGACCCAGCAAACAAGGTTGAAACTAGGCCTATGCAAGTGGTATGGCAAAAAGCCTAAGTTCTAATGGGTTTAAGCCACAGAACCAGGAAAGCATGAGGAATGGAGACACCAGGTATCTGTGAAGGCAAGGGTGAAAACAGAAGGGTAAGGTGAAATCTCCACAGAGAACACTTACACCCCGCTCTCCTCCTTTACAGCACAGGGCCAGACAACTATCCCTCCCCTAGCCCAAAAGACAGTAAAAGTTTAAATCATATAATGGTTAAACCACAGAGGATCTGGACCTGGTAATACCACGCACAACTGAAGGGAGGGACGAAATGTCACCTGAAGAAAGGGGGATTAAGGGAGAGATTACACATTGAATGTTAAGACCACTGGCGCCTTTCCCCCACTCAGTGACTGGAATATAGGTAGTGGGGCTTACGCTTCTTGAATAGAATACTAGAAGATTCATCTCTGGAGAAACTAAGTCACCTGAGAGAAAAGACAGTTACTGACATTTTTTTTTTTACTTCTCATGCTCCCTTTCTCAAGAAGCTGTTATGAATGTATTCCGCCAAAGTAAGAAAGGAAAAAGACATGGAATTTAAAAAACAGAGGATCTACTATGAAAGAGAGAGGTGAAGGGAATTCCAGGCTGATGGTAAATGCAAATTCCAGGATGAGAGTTGGGCAGCAGGCCTAGGGTGCAGTCCGTCCTGGGAGGAGCCAGATGAGAGAGGGCTCTAGGAGAGAAGGCTCCAAGGGAAAATGAAACAAGTAAGTGACCTGATGTGTGTCTGAACCAGCCCAGAGGAGATCCATAGTTCTGGTAAGGAGTCTGGGGTGGAAACAATAGGTACATGGACACTATGCAAACAAAATACTAATTATTAATCCTGGGAAATAAAAGTAACTGCAGTTTACTATGTGACTCAGCTATAAATAATACAAATACTGGATATTAACCTGATAAAAATGATGATTTGCCTAAATTGGGAGGATGGGGAAGAGAAGTATTTGTCTAGGGGCAGGGGAGCTGCAAGAGTACTAAACCATATCTTCCATAGTATGAAGTCAAAAGATAATATATATAGATAAGGAAGAATAACGCATGCATGTAATTTAGAAGTATAATGATAATTACCAGAAAGAAATGAAAGTGGTTGCCTCTGAGGAGAAGAAGGAAGAAGGATTAGGAATGGGGAAAGGTAATACAGGGAACTATTTACTGCTTCTTAAAATAAGTTATAACTCCTACACACTTATAACACTG
This sequence comes from Mandrillus leucophaeus, assembly GCF_000951045.1. Taxonomy (NCBI): domain Eukaryota; kingdom Metazoa; phylum Chordata; class Mammalia; order Primates; family Cercopithecidae; genus Mandrillus; species Mandrillus leucophaeus. The sequence continues at coordinate 650,705 of NW_012106931.1, read as the reverse complement.
TTTTTTTTAAATTATGCATTTGTATTCATAAAAAAAAAAATCCCTTTTTCTGAAATGCCCAACATATAGTAAAAGGTCAAAAAAATCAGGACTCTTGACCGGGTGCAGTGGCTCACACCTGGAGGCTGAGGTGGGCGGATCATTTGAGGTCAGGAGTTTGAGACCAGCCTGACCAACGTGGTGAAACCCCATCTCTACTAAAAATACAAACAAAATTAGCCGGGCATGGTGGTGCACGTCTGTAATCTCTGAGGCAGGAGAATTGCTTTAACCCAGGAGGCAGAGGTTGCAGTGAGCCAAGATCGTACCACTGTACTCCAGCTTGGGTAACAGAGTGAGACTCCACCTCAAAAATGAAACAACAGCAGACTCTTATCTTTTATTTAAGTGATTATTTTATTGTAGACCAGTTAACTGGATTATCACCAGAGAATGAATCCATTTTAAGGCATCTCTATCCAATACTTATACTATATTTGAGAATTTTAATTTTGTTTTTTTTTTTTTTGAGATGGAGTTGCGCTCTGTGGCCCAGCCTGGAGGGCAGTGGCGCGATCTCTGCGGACTGCAAGCTCCGCCTCCTGGGTTTACTTACGCCATTCTGCTGCCTCAGCCTTCCAAGTAGCTGGGACTAAAGGCACCCGCCACCACGCCTGGCTAATTTTTTGTATTTTTAGTAGAGACAGGGTTTCACCGTGTTAGCCAGGATGGTCTCGATCTCCTGACCTCGTGATCTGCCTGCCTCGGCCTCCCAAAGTGCTGGGATTACAGGTGTGAGTCACCGCGCCCGGCTGCGCTTGGCCGAGAATTTTAATTTTATAAACAGTTATACTTCAGAAACAATGACCTTCCATTCTTCAACTACTCTGATAAGAAGTACCTGGTCCTCTGTAAGAGTCTCAGCATCCCAGTTGCTGCAACGAAGTAGAAGGGACTTGTCAAGGGGAAAGTTCAAAACAGTCTCAGCGAGGGATTTCAGGCTAAGCCCATTACAGAGCAAATTGTTTCTAAAAGAAAGAAAGAATAAAACCATGCATCAAAAATGGGCAAAGGACATGAACAAGAAAATCAAAAGAGACATATAAATAGCCAATAAACAGAGATAACATACTCAATCTCACTAGACATCAAAGAAAATGGTAATTTATCTACTTGTGAAACACTTTATAAATCCTTTCTGTAGTTTAACTCATTTAATACTCACACCAACCCCGAGAGGTGGCTACATTATCATCTCTACTTTACAGATGAGGAAACTGAGGAACAGAGAGGCTTAGTACTGTGCCAAAGGTCATACAGGTGGCAAGTGGCAGCCCTGAGACTCCTACCCATGCAGTCTGCTCCCAAGTCAGCTTTTAGCCTCTATCCACACTGCCTCTAACAGCACACAGTGACAGTGGCACCTCTGGGGAGCTGCTGCCAAAGAAAGGAGGGCCTGATGAAGGGAGGCTTTTACTGTTATACTCCATAGACTTTCACAGTTTTAATTTTTACAGCAATATCTTAATGTATTACTTTAAAAAATTATACTTCACTTATAAGAGCTTTATATAAGCCAAACTAACAAACTAAAATAAAATTTCATTTTATACTAAAAAATTATGGTAAGCACAGATTTTAATCAGGCCTTCTCTTAGTTTACCAAATCTCCAATCTTTTAGTGACTCTGTCACTTCAGGCAGGGCAACAGGCTGTTTCAGTCCACGATGTTATAAATGAGGACCCGTGCATAAACATGAGGAGGTAATTATGACCCCCCGCCCCAAAAAGACAAGCTGAAATCAAATTTCCATAGGAATAAAATTCTAAAGGAAATCTCTCTTCCTCCCAGATAAGGGCCGGTCTACCATCATTTTCGGCCTAAAGCAGGGTCTGTAAACGCAAACGCTTATCAGGAGGAGCCAGGGTAACAATGGAAGTGGTGGGGACTCTGGCAAACTGAACAGAGCATGCTCATCTAAAGGGCACATATGCTACCCAGCCAAATGCTGCCATCTAGAACTGTAGACTCAGTGTAGTCAGATTACCTAATTTTTCAAGAGAAGCCAGAAATACAGATTTTTACATTAAATCTTCTTGATTTAAATAAAAAGTTCCAAAAATATCATACGGGAAAAAAAGAAAACCAAAAACCCTTTGCAGCCATAATTTAGCCAATGGGACCACCAGCTTTTAGCCTGTAGCTGTGAGATACCTCAGTAATGTTTGATCTAAAAAGACTAATTCTAGGTAACCAGAGTTTCACAGAAGTTGGAATGTCTTCTCACAAATTCCATATGCATCTTAGAAGCCTGTAGGCTCCTAGACAATTTCACATGTTTCACTACTGATTCCCAGGCATCTACAAATCTGGCTAAAATATTTGTCCCACAGCTACAGGAATCCCAGCATTCATACAAACCACACCTCTGCCGCATGGCTAGGTATCGGAGGTCCAGGCACCCCCTAACAACAAGGCCATAATCCTGCAGAAGCTTGCTGGCATCTTCTGAGCATCCCACTCCAACTTTCAAAATGGTGCCATCTGCCAAAATATTCAGTAATGTTCTCGGTAGTGTTTTTCCTCCACAGATTAGCTTAGGCAGGCGAATCAAGACACAGAGGCCACTTGGGGAGGCCATTTGTAGAAGTGACAGAGGGCTGGCTTTGCCTTCCAAATTTACCTGCAACAGAGGAAGACAGGGTTGTGGTTCACACCTGAGCACAGCAGCAAGCACAACATATAACTGTGACAAAAAAGTCTAAGAGGTACATCCTTAAATTCCCAAAGGGAGCACCTGACCAGGTTTTCGTTTGCATCTACGCATAAGCCTACAGTAACGAATGCAATGGACTTTGTGAAGCAGCAGCCTAAACAAAGGTTACCGAGAACCCCAAACACCAAGGCCTGAAATACGAGTGGTCCATAAACAGTGACCATCCGACACAGGGGAGCTCTGGGACATACACTGGCAGTCATATGGAACATGCTGGTTTTACAAGGCTAAGGAGGCCGGGCATGGTGGCTCATACCTGTAATCCCAGGTATTTTTGGTAGAGTTGTAACCCCAACTCTACCAAAAATACAAAAATTAGCTGGGCATGGTGGCACATGCCTATAATCCCAGCTACATGGGAAGCTGAGGCAGGAGAATCACTTGAACCCAGGAGGCAGAGGTTGCAGTGAGCCGAGATTGCGCCACTGCACTCCAGCCTGGGAGACAAGAGTGAAACTCCATCTCAAAAAAAAAAAAAAAAAAACAGCTAAGGAAAAAAGGCTAAGCAGTAAAGTGTGAAATGATAAACATCCTCTTTTCATTATCCAGCCTCTCTAATGTACACGCAGGTAACTCTAGTCATTTGCCTTATCATCACTGACTCAAGATCCAATTTTTAAAAAGAGGTAGGAGATAAGTGGTACTTGATAATATAATAAATACCAGTAGCACAAAGTGCTTTCTCAGCATTTTCTAGTCACAAATGGCGTTCATAAAAAGAAAAAAATATATATATATTGAGCATAAGTTAGGGCCTTTAAATCTTAAAAGATACAAAAAGCTTTATACAATAAGTGATCAAGGTTTAATCTTTTTTCGAGACAGAGTCTGGGTCTGTCGCCCAGGCTTGAGTGCAGCAGCTCAATCTTGGCTCACTGCAACCTCCGCCTCCCGGGTTCAAGCAATTCTCCTGCCTCGGCCTCCCAAGTAGCTGGGATTACAGACATGCACAGCCACGCCCGGCTAATTTTTGTATTTTTTGTAGAGATGAAGTTTCACCATGTTGTCCTGGTCTCGAACTCCTGACCTCAAGTGATCCTTCTGCCTCGGCCTTCCAAAGTGCTGGGAATTCTCCTGCCTCAGCCTCCTGAGTAGCTGGGATTACAGGCATGCACAGCCATACTCAGCTAATTTTTGTATTTTTTGTAGAGATGAAGTTTCACCATGTTGCCCTGGTCTCGAACTCCTGACCTCAAGTGATCCTTCTGCCTCAGCCTTCCAAAGTGCTGGGATTACAGGCATGAGCCATTGTACCTGGCTGAGGCTTAATATTTTTGGGGTCATAGAACGTTTTGAAAAAATGCTGAAAGTTAAGGATGTTATTCCTAGAAAAACGTATACACAAAACTCACATACATTTTCAAGGGATTAAAGTTTCCCTAAAGCTATCCACAGAACCCAGATTAAGTACCCAATAAATTCCAATCCTTCTCACTTGTCAGGAGAGGAATATAGGTGAATTAGTTTGACCAAATATGGTGAGATCATGGCAAAGCTAGGACTATCACACTATCACCTAAAGTTCCCAGTCCCTAGAATAGTAGTTCTCAACTGAGGGTAATTTTGTACCCCAAGAGACATTTGGCAATATCTGGAAAAATGTTTGGTTGCCACAAGTGGGGAGGAAGTACATAGGCATCTAGTAAGCAGAGGCCAGAAGGCTGCTAAACATCCTACATGTACAAAATAGTCCCTTAAAACAAAGAATCATCTGCCCAATATGTCAATAGCGAGGAGGCTGAGAAACTGCTCTAGGGCAATGTGGTCCTCTCCCTACTGTGCTAGCTGCCTGCTGGGCCTGCAGTGCCACAGTTGCATACAAAGTAATGGAAGACAGCATGCTAATTTAAAGAAATTATAATCTTATAGGAAGAGCAGGATGGATACACATAAACACAAGCTCACACACACAGAAAATGACATGGTAAATGCCAAAGGAATGTTTCAAGCAAAGTGTCACAATTAATCAGAGGAGGGACATTGCATAGTTGAAGTGACCAAAATCACACAGAGGAAATAGTCAAGATCACGAAAGAACTGCTGTTAAAAAAAAAAATTGGGGAGGGCTCTGGCCCTCAACTTTTTTTCCAAGTCTTGCTCTGTTGCCCAGGCTGGAGTACAGTAGCACAATCTCAGCTAACTGCAACCTCTGCCTCCCGGGTTCAAGTGATTCTCCTGCCTCAGCCTCACGAGTAGCTGGGATTATAGGCACCTGCCATCACACCTGGCTAATTTTTGTACTTTTAGTAGAGACAGGGTTTCACCATATTGGCCAGGCTGGTCTCAAACTCCTGACCTCAAATGATCCACCCACCTCAGCCTCCCAAAGTGCTGGGATGACAGGCGTGAGATACCTCTAGCCCTCAACTTCTTTTCTAAGGTGGAGTAAAACCATGATCTAACCACAAAAGACTTAGGCTTCCTTCTTAGGCCTGCTTTGTCAATGAGGGCTATTTCCATATCCTCACACGAAAGCATGCCAGTTTGATCTCATTGTCTATTTCTTGGGGCTCCGCCAAGGTTAAAAACACCTATAAAAAACTCGACTACTGGGGTTCCTGTTCTCTAATAATTCATCTGGATGTGACCAAATCACCTTTTTAAAAATTAATGAGTAGTTCCTTCCCTCTGTGATACCAGCTTTCTCCAAGAAAAAGCTATAAATCTCTACTTCTAATAGCTAGTACTGCTAATTTGACATAAAACTCACTACAAATTTCTAAGGTTGGATATTTGTACCTCTTTACAGTCACGCCTCATTGTCTACTATACATTGATTTCCTTGCTAATATAGTGGTGAGTAAAAAGAAAAGAAAAAGATAAAATACATTAAATAACTAGATAAATAGATAGATAGGTAAATTGAGTTGTCTTTAATGTTTCTGGATTGTGCTTAAGATCCAATATACTATAATCAAAGTTTTCTCACTAGGAATCCAAATGTTTATGATTCCTCTAGCTACATAACTTATATTGAATATATAATTGGAAGAATAATGGTTCTAGGACAGTCAATTTAGCTTAAAGAATAAGATACCTAGTCTTTATTTCTCATATTTCCCCCCTTTTGCTTTCTAATATCTTTTTGCCCTGACATCACTACTCATGGAAAACAAGAAACCCTGGCTTATCAACATCATTAAAAACACGTTTTTATTCATTAGACACGTTTTAATTTCATTAGCATTATTTAATCCAGTGGTCTTATTAGCATTATTTAATCTAGGGTTTTTAAAATTAGTCAACATATATAAAAGTTTGAGACATATACTACATATTTATAAATTACACACATATATTATTGCATTAATGTGTTATAGATACACAAAACACAAAGTTTAACTGAGTAATACCAACAATCATTACAGATAGAATTTGTAACACTCTGCTGTTTTAGTGATTCATTTAGCGAACACTGGGTTAGAGTCCTCCTTCCAGAAGCCAGGGGATAATCCATTTTGGCTTCAGTATTCTTAAAAGAAAAAAACCAACAAAACGAAACAGCATTCTTAAAAAATAGTTTCTGGAATGGCCTGTGATTCTTCAAATGACTTCACAAAGGCAGCAAAGAATGACATGGGACCATCTTCTGGGCTGGAATAGGTTAATTAATGAGCACCCCTAGTTTGTGGAGTTTATGTATCAGTTAAATTTAGGCCAGGGTTTTGAGATAGGAATGAGTTTACCCTGTTCAGGCAACAGAACTAAGGCCCAGTGTGGCTAGATGCTGGTAAGAGTAGGATGGGAAGAGAGTAGGAGGAGACAAAATCAGAGATGCTGAAAGAAGCTACAGCAAGTAAGACCTTAAGAGCATGTAGGTAATTGAGACATTTGCGTTTTATTCTTTTTTTTTCTGAGACGGAGTCTCACTCTGTTGCCAGGCTGGAGTGCTGTGGTGTGATCTCAGCTCACTGCCACCTCCGCCTCCCGGGTTCAAGCGATTCTCCTGCCTCAGCCTCCCGAGTAGCTGAGACTTCAGGTGCCTGCTACCACGCCCAGGTAATTTTTGTATTTTTAGTACATATGGGGTTTCACCATGTTGGCCAGGATGGTCTCGATCTGTTGACCTCGTGATCTACTCGCCTTGGCCTCCCAACGTGCTGAGATAACAGGCGTGAGCCACTGCACCTGGCCATCTGCATTTCACTCTAAGCAATTGAAAGATTTTGGGCAGAGGACTGACACAATCTGATCTGCATTTTTGTTAGTTACTGTACAGAGAAAGGATTGCTACATGTGCAAGAGTCAAAGCGGGAGGCTGGTCAGGGGAAGATTTGCAATAGTCCAGGTGAGAGATACTTGAAGCTTAGACTCAGGAGGTAGTAGGGATGTGATATAGTTTGGATCTGTGTCCCCACCCAAATCTCATGTTGAATTCTAATCCCCAATGTTGGAGGTAGAGCCTGGTGGGAGATGACTGGATCATGAGATGGAGTTCTTATAAATGCTTTAGCACCCTTCCCCGTTGGTACTGCATACTGAGTAAGTTCTCAAGATAATGGTTGTTTAAAAATGTGTGGTGGCTGGGTGTGGTGGCTCATGCCTATAATCCCAGCACTTTGGGAGGCCAAGATTGGCGGATCGCTTAAGTCCAGGAGTTTGATACCAGCCTGGACCACATGGGGATGGGTATGGTGGTGTGCGCCTGTAGTCCCAGCTACTCCAGAGGCCGAGGTGGGAGGATCACTTGAGGCTGGGAGGTGGAGAGTGCAGTAAGCCAAGATCACGCCACTGCACTCCAACCTGGGTGACAGAGTGAGACCCTGTCCCCCCCCCCAAAAAAAAAAAGAACAAGAAAACACTTTTCATTGCTAAAACTGGCCCCTCCTTGTCATTATTTTCAGTGTGATCTGAAAAAAAAAAGAAAAAAAGAAAAGTGTGTGGCACCTCCCCGCCATCTTGGTCCTGCTCCTTCCATGTAAGGCACCTGTTCCCGCTTTGCGTTCCACCATGAGTAAAATCTCCTGGAGGCCTCCCCAGAAGCAGATGCTGCCATGCTTCCTGTACAGCCAATTAAACCTCTTTTCTTTATAAATTACCCAGTCTCAGGTATTTCTTTACAGCAGGGCAAGAATAGACTAATACACTGGGTCTACAGGATGATGGTTTTGGGAAAATCACCTTGCTCAACCTTTATTGCATCAATTATTTGTACCTGTTATGCAAGGAAATATGTAGCCAGAGTCTCCAGAAAGGACCAGGCAGGAGTCAGAAGACCAAAAAGGTATTTAATGTCTCCACCTGCCTCAGGAGAAGGGCAATAATAGCTTCTAAAACATGGCAGGATACTCATTTTGTACTGGTGATTTATCCACAGTTACACCTCATTATAGGTAACTCAAAGAAACCTATACCTCTTTGAGATAGCATGCTGTGTTATTTCCTGCTTTGTATAACCACTTCTTTGAATTTGCATATATTTTACCATTAAAGAAATTTAACATATTATAACTGTCTGTTTATCTCTGACTTTCAATCATATCACCATCCTGTTGGACAACCCTCAGAGAGAAGAATGTCTCACTGATTTTAATCTTAAAGGTGGGGAAGACTAGGGATAACAAGTTTGGGAAGAAAAATCAAGAATGAGTTCTGTTAGGAACATGTTAAGGTTGAGATGACTATTAGACATTCAAGGAGAGATGTCAAGTAGGCAGGTGGATATGAAAGATTGGCATTCTGATTTTGAGAGTAATCACCATATCAATGGTATTTAAAGCCATACAATTAGATGAGAATACAGGAAAGGAATGTAAATTAGAAGACATAAATTAGTGGCCCACGGATCCATCTGCTGACTCACAGACATGCTTTTATTATAATATTATTTTTGATCTCCAAGTATTTAAAAACTTATGCCAGAATTTTAAAATTAGTAGAGTCACATTTTAAAAAATCCATACTCCAAGTTTCTTTTTAAAGAACTGGACAATCCAATAACAGTTGGCTTGAACTATATGGCAGCTTTCTCATTCATATGAGGCATGAATTCTCTAATTCACCAGGATGTCTTTTCAACTGAAGCCAACTGTCATCTTCCACTTCCCATCATATTTGTACACAACCATTTTTCTAATACAAAGAAATATTTCTCAGGATCTATGCTGCTAGTAAAACCACAAAAATGAAAGACCCTAGAGGCCTTATGTTTAAAGAAAAAATGAAAAGTAATATATTTCTTTATGAATTTGAGAATATTCCTATGTATTAAAAAATGCAAACAATAACTCTATATCATTCATTTACGGAATCTGTTTGGCTCTTGTAGGCATTTGAGTTTGTAATATCTGGGGTGGATACAGAAGAGACCAAGCCTGATCCATTTCAATATTTAGATATCAGGTAAAACAAGATAGGAGACAGAAGAATGTGAGTGTGATGCTTTTGGGAGCAAGAATAATGAGTCCAAATAAGTGTCCACTGGACTAGAAAACAAGAAAGCCATCAACTTGATCAGTTTCAGTGGAGTAATATGGAAAGATGTCAGACTAAAGTTGGTTGAAGAATAATGAATAAGAAATCATACCCAAGAGAACAGAAGGAAAGAAACAATAGAAATAAGAGCAGAAATCAATTAACCACAAATATAAAGAAGATCAACAAAGTAAAAAGCTGGTTATTTGAAAACACTAATAAAATTGATAAACCCATGGAAGGGATTATCAAGAAAAAAGAAAGAAGCACAAGTAAGCAAAGTCAGGAATGAAAAAGAGACATTCCTAGATATCTACCAAACGGGGAAAAAATTGTCAGAGGATATCATAAACAAACATATGCCAATAATTTTTTTTTTTTTTTTTAGACAGAGTCTCACCCTGTCACCCAGGCTGGAGTGAAATGGCACAATCTCGGCTCACTGCAACCTCTGCCTCCGGGTTCAAGCGATTCTCCTGCCTCAGCCTCCCAAGTAGCTGGGATTACAGGTGTGCACCACAACGCCTGGCTTTTTTATTTTTTATTTTTTTTGTATCCTTAGTAGAGACGGCGTTTCACCACGTTGGCCAGGCTGGTCTTGAACTCCTGACCTCGTGATCCACCTGCTTGGCCTTCCAAAGTGCTGGGATTATAGGCATGAGCCACCTCGCCCGGCCAGTCAATACTTTTTTTTGGAGGGGGAGACATGGTCTCACTCTGTTGCCCAGGCTGTAGTGCAGTGGCGTGATCATAGCTCACTGCAGCCTTGGACTCCTGGGCCCAAGCCATCCTACCACCTTAGCTTCCTGAGTATCTGGGACTACAGATTCACACCACCATGCCAGGCTAATTTTTAAAATTTTTTGTAAAGACAGATTTTCATTGTGTTGCCCAGGCTGGTCTCATACTCCTAGCCTGAAGTATGATCCTCCCGCCTCAGCCTCCCACAGTGGTGGGATTACAGGCATGAGCCACTATGCTTGGTTTATGCCAATAATTAAACATTTTAAAAGATAACATATTTAGATGATAGATGAAATAAATAATTTATCAAAACTGAGACATTAATATAAAATATGAATAGCTCCATAACGATTCAAGAAATTATATCCATAATTCAAAAAGTCCCTTAAAAGAAAACTCCAGATGGCTTCACCAGTAGATTCTAACTAAACATTTAAGTAAAAAAGAAAGACAATCTTACACAAACTCTTCCAGAGAACATAAAAATAGGAAACACCCCTAATTTGTTGTATGAAGCTAGCATAACTTTTTTAAATCAAAGCCTGACAATGGCCAACCACAGTGGCTCACACCTATAATCCCAGCACTTTTGGAGGCTGAGGCAGGAGGACTGCTTGAGCTCAGGAGTTTGACACCAGCCTGGGCAACACAGCGAGACCCCCATCTCCACAAAAAAATAAAAAAATTAGCCAGGTGTGGTGGTGTGTACCTGTAGTCCCAGCTACCTGTGAGGCTGAGGTGGGAGGATCGCTTGAGCCCAGGAATTTGAGGCTGCAGTGAGCTATGACTGAGCCACTGCACTCCAACCTAGGGAAAAGGACAACGCTATCTCTTATTGATTGACTGATTGATTAAGAAAGAGTTTCACTCTTGTTGACCAGGCTGGAGTGTAGTGGCGCAATCTTGGCTCACTGCAACCTCTGCCTTCAGGTTTCAAGCGATTCTCCTGCCTCAGCCTCCCCAGTAGCTGGGACTACAGGCATCCGCCAGCAATCCCGGCTAATTTTTGTATTTTTAGAAGAGACGGGATTTTGCCATGTTGGCCAGGCTGGTCTCAAACTCCTGACTTTGTGATCCACCCGCCTCAGCCTCCCAAAGTGCTGGGATTACAGGAGTGAGCCACTGTACCCAGCCCAACTCTGTCTCTTTAAAAAAAAAAAAATGCCGGGTGCAGAGGCTCATGCCTGTAATCCCAGCACTTTGGGAGGCCAAGGCAGGCGAATCACCTGAGGTCAAGAGTTTGAGACCAGCCTGGCCAAAATGGTACAACCCTGTCTCTACTAAAAATACAAAAATTAGCTGGGTGTGGTGGTACACATCTGCAATCCCAGCTACTTGGGAGGCTGAGGCATGAGAATCTCGTGAACCCGGGAATCAGAGGTTGCAGTGAGCCAAGATCGTGCCACTGTACTGCAGTCTGGGTGAAAGAGCGAGACTTCGTCTCAAAAATAAATAAATACATACATAGCCTGACAAGGCAATTTTAAGAAAGACAAATTATAGGCCAATATGACTCATAAAGATTTTGTTTTAAATCCTCTAAAATACATTAGCAAAATGAACTTAGCAATGTATAAAAAGAATAAGACATCATGGTCCAGTTGGATTTATCCCAGGAATTCAAAAATCAATGTATTTCAACACAATAACAGAATAAAGGAGAAAAGATATATAATTATCTCAAGAAATGCAGAAAAATTTGATTAAATTCACCAACTGTTCATGATTTAAAAAAAAAAAAAACCTCTTAGCAAACCAAGAGTAGAAATGAACATATTTAATCTGATAAAGGGATCTACAAACCTACTGCAGACATTATACTTGAAGGTGAAATGTTAAAAGCTGTCATTTTGAGTTAGGGAATAAGTCAAGGATGTCCACTATCACCACATCTACTGAACGCTGTACTGTGATCCTAGCCAGGTACAACAAGGCAAGAAAAGAAAGAAAAAATGTCAAGGACGGGAAAGAAATAACATTGTCATTTTCAAAGATAATAATCTATATAGAAATCCAAAAGAATCTACAAGTAATTAGAATAAGTGAGTTTAGAAAGGTTCCTTAATACAAGAGAAATATGTAAAACTCAATTGCATTTCCATGTACCAGAAACAGAAAAATGTTTAAAATCTCCATTTATACTTAAATTTAAAAATCACAGAAAACTATAAATACATTATTAAGAGAAACTAAAGGTCTAAACAAATACTTAGATTCAAAAACTCAATATTGTGGTCTAGCAATTCCACTACTGGATATATACTCAAGTGAAATAAAATTAGTATGTCAAAGAGATAGTTGCACACCCATGTTTACTGCAGCACCATTCATAATAGCCAAGATATAGAATCAACTTAAGTGTTCATCAACCGACGAATGGATAAAGAAAATGTGATATATATATATATATATATCTTTCTCTCTAAAATGGAATACTATTTGTCCATAAAAAATAATGAAATCTTGTCATTTGTGACAACATGGCTAAACCTGGAAGACATTATGTTGTTAACTGAAATAAGCCAGGCACAGAAAGATAAATACTGCATGAGCTCTCTCATATGTGGAATCTAAAAAAGTTGATCTTGGTGGGCATTGTAGCTCCCTTCTGTAATCCCAGCTACTCGGAAGGCTGAGGTGGAAGGATCACTTGAGGCCAGAAATTCAGTACTAGCCTAAGAATCATAGTAAGACCTCATCTCTTAAAAAAAAAAAAAAGAATTAGCCAGTTGTAGTAGTGTGTGCCTGTAGTCCTAGCTACTTGGGAGGGTAAGGCAGGACTGATTGAGCCTAGGACCTCAATGCTGTAGTGAGTTATGATCACGCCACTACACTCTAGCCTGGGTGACAGAGCGAGAACATGTCTCTAAAAAACAAAAATAAAAAATAAAAGAGTTGATCTCATAGAAGTAGAGTAGAATAGTAGTTACCACAGGCTAGGATGGTTGGGAGGAGAGGAGGATGAGAAAATGTTGATCAAGAATATATAATTACAGTTATATAGGAAGAATGAGTTCAAGAGATCTGGTGTACAGCATGGTGACTATAGTTAATGATGATATATTGTATTACTAAAATGCAAAGACAGTGTATGCTAAGTGTTCTCATCATTAAAAAATGATAACTATGTGAAGTAATGCATTTGTTAATTAGCTAGATTTAATTATCCCACAATGTATATATGCATGAAACATTATATATAATACATACAATTTCATGTCAATTTTTAAAAACCCTTCAATAATATAAAGGAGTCAGTTCCCTACAAACTTATCTATACAATACAATCTCAATTAAAATTTCAAGAAAATTTTATAGGACCTGAAAATTGATTCTAAAACGTATAAGAAAATGCAAGCCAGGTGTGGTAGCAGGCACCTATTGTCCCAGCTACTCGGGTGGCTGAGGCAGGAGAATGGCTTGAATGCAGGAGGTGGAGGCTGCAGTGAGCTGAGATCGTGCTACTGCACTCCAGTTCGGGTGACAGAGTGAGACTCCATCTCACAAAAGAAAACGCAGAGTATCAAGATTATCCAAGATATTGTGGGAAAAGAACAAGATGGCAGGTCTTGCTGTCCCAGATATCCAGAGTTATTTTAAAGCAAAGGTAAATAAAAAAATATATAATAATTGGTGGGAGAATAGAAAAATAGACAATCAAGAAGACAAAAACAGATCTAGACACATACAGACACTCATTTTGTGATAAAGTGGCACTGCAGAGCAATCAGGAAAGGTTTATCTTTTCAATCTGTGATTCTAGGCAGATTGGCTATCCCTTTGGGAGAAAAAATTAAACTTAACCCTACTGCACATCATATACAAACATACCTAAAAAATCAATTTCAGGTGGATTGTAAATCTGAACTGCCAAGGTTAAAACCATAAAACTCCAAGAAAATAACATGGGGAGAATATGTTCATGACTGTGTATAAGAAAAGACCTGATAAACTTTACTACACAGATCTTGTTTATCAAAAGAAAACATTAAAAGAATGTAAAGGCAATTCACGGAATGGGAGAAAACGTTTACAACATAAATTTAACTCCCAGAGGGTTCATATGTAGAATATATAAAGAACTTCTATAAAGATAACTCGATAGAAAATGAGGCAAGAAAAAAAAAAGAAAATGAGGCAAGAGACTTGAACGGACACTTCATAAAGGATATCTAAATGACCAATAAAATACAAAAAGATGTTCAATTTCATTAGTAATCAGGAATATGCAAATTAAAATAATAGTGAACTATTACTACAAGCCCAACAGAATGGATAAAATTTTAAAATGTGACAGTACCACATGTGGACAAGGATGTAAAACAAAGGCATTTTTCATATGTAGGGAGGTTAAATTAGTATAATCACTTCTCAAAACAGCTGGAAACAATGGGATCATTCATATGCTACTGATGGGAAGGTAAATTCATAAAAAGATCTTGGTAAACAGTTTGGCATCATTTATAAAAGTTAAAGTTGTGCGTGCACATGCACACACACACAAACTCCATGACCCAGAACTCCACTCATAGACACATATGCCCAATAATGAATGTAAATGTTCAGTTGCACCATTCTTTGCAAGAGCCCCCAAATGTAAATGATATATTGTATTATATACACACACACACACACAAACACATATATATATACTTTTTTTTTTGTTTTTTTGAGATGGAGTCTCGCTCTGTCACCCAGGCTGGAGTGCAGTGGCACAATCTCAGCTCACCGCAACCTCTGCCTCCTGGGTTCCAGCGATTCTCCTGCCTCAGCCTCCCGAGTAACCGGAATTATACCTGTATGCGCCACCACACCTGGCTAATTTTTGTGTTTTTAGTAGAGATGGGGTTTCACCATGTTGGCCAGGCTGGTCTTGAACTCCTGACCTCAGGTTCAGGTGATTCACCTGCCTCGGCCTCCCAAAGTGCTGGGATTACAGGTGTGAGCCACCATGCCTGGCCTATATTGTATTATATTTACTCTATACACACACACACACGTGTATATATACATATACCCTATATATATACTATATATTACATATACACTATATATACACACATATGTGTATATATATAGATACATATATGTGTGTGTGTATATATATAGATACATATGTGTATATATGTCCAGTAATAGAATGGAAAAATAAGTCATGGTATATTTATACCATGGAATACTATATGGCAACAAATCATAGTCACACACGACACAGGTAAATCTCGCAATGTTTGGAAAAAGAAGCCAGACCAAAAAAGAGCACATACTCGATGATTCATTTATACTAAATTTAAAAAACAGATAAAATTAAACTACAGAGCTTAGGGAGGCATGCCTAAGTAGTAGAAGTATAAAGAAAACAAGAAAGTAAATACCATGAGACAGGATAATGGTAACCCTTAGAGGGCAGTGAGGGGACAATGATTGCAAGGGGGCACAACGGGAGCTTCTGGAGTCCTAGCAATCTTGTGTTTCTTGACCTAGTTTCTAGTTACACAGCTGTTCTCTTTACATAAATCATTCAGTGTTTATTTTTGTCCCAGGCACTTTTCTTGATGTGTTATATTTCACAATAAAAAAGTCTAAAAAAAGACTCAGGGGCAGGTTAAACAGATTAGACAAAGCCAAATAAAGAAAAAGGGAATTGTAAAAGAGACCAGAAGAAATTGTATACAATGAATCTAGAGGGACTAAGATATGTTAAATATTAAATTCCAGCAAGAGGCTGGACACGGTGGCTCCCGCCTGTAATCCCAGCACTTTGGGAGGCCAAGGCAGGCGGATCACAAGGTCAGGAGATCGAGACCATGGTGAAACCCTGTCTCTAATAAAAAAATACAAAAAAATAGCCGGGCATGGCGGTGGGCGCCTGTCGTCCCAGCTACTCGGGAGGCTGAGGCAGGAGAATGGCGTGAACCTGGGAGGCGGAGTTTGCAGTGAGCAGAGATCGCACCACTGCACTCCAGCCTGGG
>NW_012106931.1:631221-633806 GCF_000951045.1 Mandrillus leucophaeus | reverse complement strand
AAAAAAAAAAAAAAAAAAAGGCCCAGCATGTTAGCTCACGCACACCTGTAACCCCAGCACACTTTGGGAGGCCAAGGCAGGAGAATCACTTGAGCCTAGGAGTTTGGGACCAGCCTGGGCAACACAGCAAAATCCTGTCTCTATGAAAAAGAGATGGGGTGTGGTGGCTCACACCTGTAATCCCAGCTACTCAGGAGGCTGAGGAGGGAGGATCACTTGGGCCTGGGAGGTTAAGGCTGCAGTTTGCTGTGATCGAACAACTGCATTCCAGCCTGGGCAAAAGAGTGAGACCCTGTCAACAAAAAAAAAAGAAAAAAAAAAAAAGAAGAAGAAGAATACAGGAAGGTAAACACTTTGGTAAATCTAAACAAATATTGACTATAAAGCAAGAACATAGGCCAGGCACGGCTGCTCACGCCTGTAATCTCAGCACTTTCTGGGACCAAGGCAAATGGATTGCTTGAGTCCAGGAGTTTGAGACCAGCCTGGACCACACGGCAAAACCCCATCTCTATGAAAAATACAAAAAAATTAGCCAGGTGCGGTGGCGCACACCTATAGTTCCAGCTACTCGGGAGGCTGAGGTGGGACAATCATCTGAGCTCAGGCAGGTCAAGGCTAAAGGGAGCCAAAATCCCACCACTGCAGTCCAGCCTGGCTGACAGAGTAAGACTTTGTCTCAAAAAAAAAAAAAAAAAAAAAAAAAAATCAACAACCATTGGAACCAAGTGACAGTGGTGGCACACACCTACAGTCCTAGCTACTTGGGAGGCTGAGACAGAAGGATCATTTGAGCCCAGGAGTTCGAGGTTGCAGTGAGCTATGATAGTACCACTGCACTGCAGCCTGGGAGACAGAGTGACACCACCCTGTCTCTAAAAACAACAACGAAGAACAAAACTAATAATCGAATAAGCATTTACATAAAAGTGAATGAAAAAGCAAAACAGGAATGGAGAATAAATAGAGCATGAATGGATGATTTTTCCTTTTATTTTTGTTTTCGTTTTTTCTTTTTTTGAGACAGGGTCTCACTTGCTCTGTCGCTCAGGTTGGACTGCAGTGGCGGGATCTCAGCTCACTGCAACCTCCACCTCCTGGGCTCAAGCGATTCTCCTGCCTCAGCCTCCCAAGTAACTAGGATTACAGGTGCCTGCGACCAGGCCTACCTAATTTTTGTCTTTTTAGTAGAGAGCGGGGGGGGTTTCACCATGTTTGCCAGGCTGGTCTTGAACTCCTGACCTCAAGTGATTGCCCGCCTGGGCCTCCCAAAGTGCTAGGATTACAGGTGTGTGCCACCGCACCCAGCCTATTTTTGTTTTCTATTCATCTCTTAAATGTATTCTATCTTATTTTTACAAGGAAAGAAGCCATGAATGACTTTCTCATTGAGTTTTTTATGACAGCAATCAGGAAAATGCAGTCATGCCTAAAGGGAAATGTGGCATTCAACCTGAGTTTAATACACATCAAAAGTCAAAATGAGGTGGGGGTTAGATTATTTGCCACTTTATCTATGCCTCTGCTATAGTAATTAAAGTGTTTTTTTAAATTTTATTTTATTATTATTATTATTATTATTATTTTGAGACAGAGTCTTGCTTTGTCGCCCATGCTGGAGTGCAGTGGCGCGATCTCAGCTCACTGCAAGTTCACGTCATTCTCCTGTCTCAGCCTCCCGAGTAGCTGGGACTACAGGCGCCCACCACCACGCCCGGCTAATTTTTTTGTATGTTTAGTAGAGACAGAGGTTCACCGTGTTAGCCAGGATGGTCTCGATCTCCTGACCTCATGATCCGCCCGCCTCGGCCTCCCAAAGTGCTGGGATTACAGGCGTGAGCCACCACACGCAGCCATTAAAGTGTATTATTAGATCAATTACTATTCACTTCAGTCTACCCTGTTGTTGCTCAAGTTATACATTGTTTAGTTGGAATAATCCAGGTGCTTGGCACATGTGAATTTTCCTAATCTGCTAAAGCTTACTACTTAAACCCTGTTTTCTTTTATTGTTGCTGATGTAAACAGTTCTAAAATGATGTAACTTTTTATACAGAACAGATTAAAATCACTGATCCTTTCTTGATGGCCCAAGGTCATTGGTGTAAACTACTACTACTATTGCTGATATAAAGAAACACCCTCAGTAGCTGTGGTATAAGGGCTTTTGTGACTACAAAGCTTTCCCCACACTGTCAGGTGTTCTCTTTTTGGTCATCACAGTGTTGGCATCTAGTAGCCTCTTCTACCAACCTGTGAACTGATTTTGCGGAGCCATTCTGCTTAGGGACTCTTTTTTTTTTTTTTTTGAGACGGAGTCTCGCTCTGTCGCCCAGGCTGGAGTGCAATGGCCGGATCTCAGCTCACTGCAAGCTCCGCCTCCCGGGTCCACGCCATTCTCCTGCCTCAGCCTCCCGAGTAGCTGGGACTACAGGCGCCCGCCACCTCGCCAGGCTAGTTTTTTGTATTTATTTTTTTAGTAGAGACGGGGTTTCACTGCGTTAGCCAGGATGGTCTCGATCTCCTGACCTCGTGATCCACCCGTCTCGGCCTCCCAAAGTGCTGGGATTACAGGCTTGAGCCAC
>NW_012106931.1:628197-629206 GCF_000951045.1 Mandrillus leucophaeus | reverse complement strand
AAAAAAAAAAAAAAAAAAAATCCAGCAAGAAAGAAGAAAGGATAAAGACAATCTTCAAAGAGAAATTTTAAATTGATAAAACGTATCAGTCCTATTATCCAGATATTTTTCTGAATCCCAAGCTAGAAATAAAACACCTAGACTCATCACAGTGAATCTTCAGAACCAAAAACCTAAAGAGAAGATCTTAAGAAGAGATACGAATAAATTACATTACTTACAAAGAATCAAGATATAGACTGACAAGTTATCTTCAGCAGCAATAATGGAAGCCAGAAAGCAATGGAATACTATCTTGAAAATGATAAACTGCCAAGCCAGAACTTTACACCCAGAGAAAATCTCTTTAAGATTAAAATCAAAATAAAGACATTTTCAAAATGACAAAGTTCATTATCAATGGGCCCTAAACTATTAAAGAATGATTTTAAGGAAGATGACCCCAAAAGAAGGTCAGAGATATAAGAAAAGGTGAGCAAAGAAAAAGGTAAATACAAGGTCAGGAGATCAAGACCATCCTGGCTAACATGGTGAAACCCTGTCTCTACTAAAAATACAAAAAATTAGATAGGCGTGGTGGCGTGCTGTAGTCCCAGCTACTCAGGAGACTGAGGCAGGAGAATCACTTGAACCCGGGAGGAAAAGTGAGCCAAGATCACGCTACTGTACTCCAGCCTTGGTGACAGAGCGAGACTCTGTCTCAAAAAATAAAAGAAAAAGGTAAATACAGCTGGGTGCAGTGGCTTATGCTTGCAGGAGGACCAAGTGAGAGGATCACTTGAGGCCAGGAGTTGAAGACCAGCCAGGGCAACACAAGACCCCATTTCTACAAAAAAAAAAAAAAAAAAATTAGCCAAGTGCAGTGGCACATGCCTGTAGTCCCAGTTACTCAGGAGGCTGAGGCAGGAGGATCACTTGAGCCCAGGAGTCTGAGGCTGCAGTGAGCCATGATCACACAACTGCACGGAAAAGCAAGACCTCATCTCTTAAAAAAAAAAAAAAAAAAAAA
>NW_012106931.1:612182-622927 GCF_000951045.1 Mandrillus leucophaeus | reverse complement strand
GTTAGCCAGGATGGTCTCGATCTCCTGACCTCGTGATCCACCCGTCTCGGCCTCCCAAAGTGCTGGGATTACAGGCTTGAGCCACTGCGCCCGGCCTGCTTAGGGACTCTTAATTACATTTCCTGGATAGAGCAAGATAAAGAGAATTAGGGGTGGAGACTGAAGATGTTATTAAACTGCTGCAATCTCATGATAAAACTTTAACAGATGAAGAGTTGCTTTTTGTGGATGAGCAAAGAAAGTGGTTTCTTGAGATGGAATCTACTCCTGGTAAAGATGCTGTGAACACTGCTGAAATGACAAGAAAAGATTTAGAATATTCCATAAACTTAGTTGATAAAGCAATGGCAGGGTTTCAGAGGACTGACTCCAATTTCGTAAGAAGTTCTACTGTGGGTAAAATGCTATCAAATAGCATCACATAGCAGAGAAAAATCTTTCATGAAAGAAGAGTCAATCAACGTGGCAAACTTTGTTGTCTTATTTTAAGAAACTGTCACAGGCACTCCAACCTTTAGCAATCACTAACCTGATCAGTCAGCAGTCGTCAATATCAAGCCAAGACCCTCCACCAGCAAAAAGATTACAACTTGCTGAAGGCTCAGATAATTTTTAACAATTTTTAGCAATAAACCATTTAAGTATGTACTTTTTAAAGATATAATGTTAATGCACACTTAATAAACTATAGTATAGTACAAATATAACTTTTTTTTTTCCCCCTGAGATAGGATCTCCCTCTGTCACTCAAGCTGAAGTGCAGTGATGTGTTCATAGCTCACTACAGCTTCAACCTCCTGGGCTCAAGCAATCCTCCTGCCTCAGTCCAAGTTGCTGGGACTACAGGTGGGTGTCACCACACCTGGCTAATTTCTCTTTTTGTAGAGATGGGGTCTTGCTATGCTGACCTGGCTGACTGGTATTAAACTCCTGGCCTCAACTGATTTTCCCCACCTTAGCCTACCAAAGTGCTGGGATTACAGTCACGAGCCACCACCACACTCAGCATAAGCATAACTTTTATATGCACTAGTAAACCAAAAAACTCATGTGACTCACTTTATTGCAACATTTGCTTTATTGCCATGGTCTAACATCGAACCTGCAATATCTCCAAGTTATGCCCATACTGTGAAAATTAAATGAGATGATGCAAGCAAAACATACAGTACATGGCTTAGAGTAAATGATGTTTCAAATGTTAACTGTTATCTTTTAAAATCCTAAGTAATAATTTCCATTTAAGTAGACTTCCTTATTTTCTCCATGGCATCCTAATGAAAACGCTACTACAAATATTAACTGTAGCTAATATTTCATGAACACTTACTACTACATGTTAACACTGTGCTGAATCCTTTCTAGGGGTTATTTGAACCCTTAGAAAAGCCACTGGAGGTAAGTACCATGATGTTCCTATTACAACCCAACCAACCAACCAAAGACTCAGAGAGGCTAAATAGCTTGCCCAAGTTCACAGAATAAGTGGGGAAAATAGAATTCATATAGGTTTGACTCCAGAATCCATAATTGTAAGTACTCCCCCATCCTGAGAGGAACAGCAGCTTTGTTTTCTCTGCTAAAATCTGCTTACAAGCAAGTTGAGAACAAGCTAATTCATTCTCCTTTAACCTTATTTTCTACTTGACTGTCCAAGGTCCCAGTTGGAAAAGCAGAAGTTGTTTTTTTTGTTTTTGTTTTTGTTTTTTTAACGTTTGCTTTTTAACTTACCCACTCACAGTCAATTCCAAGTACTGGAAAATCTTCTAATTCACTTCTAAGCAAGGGCTCGATTTGATCCCACTCTGCCTCCTGAGACACCGTCACCACCTTTGCTTTAAGGATCTGTTCCTCCCACGAGGATCTGGGGGCACTGGAGTGCAGCTGATCATCTTCTGGAGGGGGCAGCTCTCTACTGCCCAGCACTTTCTGCTGTGGCTGTGGGGTCACAGGGCTCGTTTTACTCCTTCGGCGGCGCTGGATGCCTTTCCAGAGGACAAACCCCCCTATAGCCACACCCAGAAGGGTAGTCACTGTCAAAGCCACAAAATTCTGTCTAGACATCTTCGACTTTTCTACTCTTTAGAAAAGCATATCACTAATCCCACAATCTGCAAAACAAATGGCAAAAATACATTTATATACAGAATATAAACCTTTACATAAACAAGTTTTCCTCTAAAAAAGTCCCATTTACAATATCCGTGCCCACAAACTGAAAGAACTGCTATAAATTTCCATGTGAAATAGTATAATAGTTTAATTTCTTCATCTTTATAATCTCTGTATTCCGTCTCTATCTCCATCCTCACCCCAGGAAATCTCCCTGCCCTCTGACAGTTCCCTAGGGCTCTCTTAATGACATAAAATCATATCAATCAAAACAACAGGCTATCTGCACAATGAAGTGTGATCTAGGAAAAAAAAAAAAAACAATAAGCTAGACTCTCACCTCTAACTGCTGATTAATGAATGAATTTTTTAGTTAATGGATCTTCTTCAAAGTATTTTGCATTTTAAACCTTTGATCACCTAACAGTTGAAGGAAAACTTTTGCTTCTCAATTAAAAAAAAATGTAATCCTCAGTCAGTTGGTAGGGAGATTTTTTTTGACTTCTCTGGAAGGTGGGGCAGCGAGGGAGTGGAGGAAACAGGCTTGAGTCAACACTTTCTGTTGCTCCAGAAGGCTCAGTAGTTCTTCATAGAAACTGATTCGGTTATCGTAGGGTAAGGCAGGGGGATATAAAAGAGAAAGGATAAGGAAAGAAAAAGAAAAAGGTAGAACTTAGAGAGATATCCAAGATGCATAGAAGGAGGTTGCAAACTGAAGTGTTCACAGCGCCAGGCAGGTTAATGTAAATAAATAAAGCAAGCCACAAAATAGTCCCTTTTTCGTTTTTCTATAACATGTGGCTTTCTCCATGTAGTTTCTGTTTTCCTATATGTGAGAAAGAAATGAGTATACAGCACTATTTCTGTACTATTAAAATAACAGTAAAAGTACAACAGTAAATAGTAAGTGGCCTGGTCAGGTGTGGTGGCTCATGCCTGTAATCCCAGGACTTTTGGAGGCCGAGGTAGGTGGATCACTTGAGATCAGGAGTTTGAGAGCAGCCTGGCTAATATGGTGAAACCCCATCTCTACTAAAATTACAAAAATTAGCCAGGCGTGGTGGTAGGCACCTGTAATCCCAGCTACTCAGGAAGCTGAGGCAGGAGAATCACTGGAACTTGGGAGGTGGAGGTTTCAGTGAGCCGAAACTACACCACTGCACTCCAGCCTGGACAATGAGAGTAAGACTCTGTCTCAAAAAACAAAAAAAGTAAATGGCCTTTGGTCTTAGGGCCAGGGAGAAAACATGGGGCAGCAACCATTCGGCACAAGCTGATGACCCTGTGCAGAAAGAAGGCCCAGAGTGGTCAAATACTTTGCTTATTTAAGAGAAGTCAGGAATCTGAATTTTATATGAAATGTCACCATTTTAAAATGCTGGCAATAAATTTACAGTTTTAAAAAATATTGTGCCAGCCAAACAAAAACACACTAGGCACCAGGCTACCCATCCGTGGCCTCTGGCCTAAAAGCTAAATTGCCCAAAGACAGAGCAATCAGCTGCACCCTGCCTACACTTCTCTATGGCTGAAGGTTACCCACTGAATGTATATGGTTTTTATTACTTTTTAAAAATTTCGTCAATAATAAAAAAAAATTTTTTTTTAATTGGAGGGAGTCTCGCTCTGTTGCCCAGACCTGAGTACAGTGGTGTGATCTCGGCTCACTGCAGTCTGAGTACAGTGGCGTGATCTTCGCTCACTGTAGTCTCTGCCTCCCAGGTTCAAGCGATTTTCCTGCCTCAGCCCCCCAAGCAGCTGTGACTACAGGGGTGTGCCACCACATCCAGCTAATTTGCATATTTTTAGTAGAGACAGGGTTTCACCATGTTGGCCAGGCTGGTCTTGAACTCCTGACCTCAAGTGATTCACCAGCCTCAGCCTCCCAAAGTGCTGTGATTACAGGTGTGAGCCACTGCACTGGGCCAAAAACAATTTCGTATTTACAACAACTTCTGGATTATAATCATGCCTATATAGATATGTGAGTATTAGAGAAGAAAAACTGAATCACAGCAATTATTACAGTAATAATGAAAAGTGGTAATAGCTATGCTGTTTTAAAAACATTTACTTTATTCCAGAAACTGTGCTAAGAATTTCATATGTTATTTTCTCCAGTGCTTTTATTGAAGAGGAAACTGAGGCTTAATGAGATTAAATAACTTGTGCAGAGAAACTTCTGATTAAAGTAATCTGAGAAGACATAAAAGTCCTTCCCTTTTCCACTCTAACCAATGCAAATGCTGGAGAAGCCACTGAAAAGATAAAAATGTAATACACAGGCCGGGCGCGGTGGCTCAAGCCTGTAATCCCAGCACTTTGGGAGGCCGAGACGCGTGGATCATGAGGTCAGGAGATCGAGACCATCCTGGCTAACACGGTGAAACCCCGTCTCTACTAAAAAATACAAAAAAAAAAAACTAGCCGGGTGAGGTGGCGGGCGCCTGTAGTCCCAGCTACTCGGGAGGCTGAGGCAGGAGAATGGCGTGGACCCGGGAGGTGGAGCTTGCAGTGAGCTGAGATCCGGCCACTGCACTCCAGCCTGGGAGACAGAGCGAGACTCCGTCTCAAAAAAAAAAAAAAAAAAAGTAATACACAGTTAAGCCCCCAAAAGAAAGAAAGAAATCATCATGTGCCAGAAAAGGAAGAGGAAACCCAAAGTGGGTGGAAGGTTGAGTGCAGTGGCTCATGCCTGTAATCCCAGCACTTTGGGAGGCCAAGGCAGGTGGATTGCTTGAGCCTAGGAGTTTGAGACCAGCCTGGGAAACATGGTGAAACCCTGTCTATACCAAAAATACAAAAAATTAGCTGGGTGCGGTGGCACATGCCTGAAGTATCAGCGACTTAGAGGGCTGAGGTGGGAGGATAGCTTGAGCTGAGGAGGTCAAGGCTACGGGGAGCTCTGATGGTGTGCCACTGCACCCACTGCACTCCAGCCTGGGTGACAGAGTGAGACGCTGTCTCAAAAAAAAAAATAAGTGGGTAGGTGGGAGATGAAGCTGGGCAGAGACCAGAACTCATATCAGACCCAGAGCTGGAGTTTATCAGCAACCCAGAGGCAGAACTCTAGGCCACAGGCCCAGGACACAGCTGGAATCCAGGAGAGTGCCACACTATCCACAAACCATAAGTATTTGCCCACCTTGGCCCGGGCAAGCCACCTGTCCCAGGCTAAAGGCATGAACAGAATCCCTCGAAAGAGGACAAATCCTCAGCTGGGTGCGGTGGCTCACACCTGTAATCCCAGCACTTTGGGAGGCCAAGGCGGGTGCACAGCTTGAGCCCAGGAGTTTGAGATCAGCCTGGCCAACACGGTGAAACACCATCTCTCTACTAAAAAGACAAAAATTAGCCAGGTGTGGTGGTGCACGCCTGTAATCCCAGCTACTCCAGAGGCTGAGGCATGAGAATTACTAGAACCTGGGAGGTGGAGATTGTAGTGAGCCAAGATCCAGCCACTGCGCTCCAACCTGGGCAATAGAGTGAAACTATGTCTCAAAAAACAAATAAAAAGAAAAAATTAATTAAAAAATAAAAGACAAATCTTCAAGCCTACACTTCTCTATGGCTCAAGCAGAAACAAGGTTCAAGTTCACATTATCCTCATAAAAGGGAAACCTAAGCCAATAAACTGAATTTAAACTGGTGCAGAACTGGTAAATTCTATTGGAACCAGGCACAGTCAATCACAACACACACACACACCCCACTCACTCCACGTCGGAAACATACAGGACTACCATGGAAGATCAGTCCCTCGAAGGGGCTCACAATGAATCACAACAAAACAAAACCCTAAAGCCGACAAAAATAGTGCACAGAGTCGTCAAATATTTCCATACCTGAGATCTGAAAAGGACTTTAAAGAATATTCAGAGATATTAATGAAAATAATAACCAAAACGAAGACAAAAGATGTACAATTCTAGATATGAAAAATAGTTATTAAAAATTTTTTAAAACTCAATACTCAATAGACAAGTTAAAATGTAGACCACACATACAGAGAGAGTTAACGAATTGAAGAAAAAAATCTGAGGAAGTCACCAGAATGTAGTAGACAGATAAAGAGGTAGAAAACATACAGAGGCCAGGCATGGTGGCTCACACCTGTAATCTCAATACTTTGGAAGGCGGAGGTGGGAGGATCACTTGAGCCCAGGAGTTCAAGACCAATCTGGGCAACATAATGAGATCCCATCTTTGCTAAAATTTTTTTTAAAACAGAAAGAATACACAACAAAGCAGAGACATGGCAAATGGACTGAGAAACTCCAGCATTCATGGAATAAAGATTTGGAATGTATGAAAAGGGCCAGATTTTGTACTATTCTCTGAGTCCCAAGCTGGATAAATTAAATCTACTCATAAAAAGACTCATATAAGAATGTTCATAGCAGTTACTTGTTTGTAACAGCCAAAATCTGGAAACAGCCTGTTGGCCTGACTGATGAATGCATGACTGCTGGTTCATTCATTGTCTGTCCATGAGAACAGGAGTCTTAACTGGCTTTGTTACCACCATATCCCCGGTGACTCAGCACAGAGTTGATGATACTCAGTAAATAGTTACTGAATGAATGAAATTCAGCTCAAGGTATTATATGTTAACATTTGTATGATAAATGTCTCTAATTCAATCACCAGATTACAACATTCTGTTTATTCAAATGAAAAAAAGTTTTTCCCCTTATCGAGCCTCGACGTTATAAGGAAGTAATATGGTTCACTACTGGGCTG
Source organism: Mandrillus leucophaeus (assembly GCF_000951045.1). Taxonomy (NCBI): domain Eukaryota; kingdom Metazoa; phylum Chordata; class Mammalia; order Primates; family Cercopithecidae; genus Mandrillus; species Mandrillus leucophaeus. Next base: position 616,072 of record NW_012106931.1, on the reverse strand, counting down.
GGAGCCAGAAAAAAAATCAAACTTTGATAACAGTTTACTCTGGGATCTAAGCTTTTCAATGCCTCACCAAATCTCATGAGTGAAACAAAATGTCATTCTTAAGTTTTTTATATAAATTAATTGAACATAAAACTACTTTTTTTGAGACAGAGTCTCACTCTGTTGTCCAGGCTAGACTGCAGTAGCACAATCACGGCTCACTGCAGCCTCAACCTCCCGGGCTCCCACTTCGGCCTCCTGAATAGCTGGGGGTACAGGTGCACGTCACCATGCTCAGCACATTTTTTGATTTCTTGTAGAGATGGGGGTCTCACTATGTTGCCCAGGCTGCTCTCAAACTCCTAGCCTCAACTGATCCTCCTGCCTCACCCTCCCAAAGTGCTCAGGTTATAGGTGTGAGCCAATATGCCCAGCTAAGTATCAATGGCTACCTAATGATAGTAGGATTATGAACAATTTTTATTTTTCAAATTTTATACGAATATGTACATATTTGTAATTAGAAAAATACACTCTTTTTAAACTGGTGCTCTTTAGAGATAGGCAAGTAAATATCCCACTTGACAAAACACATAATCATATTCTTGGAATAAATCATACTTTAATGAGTTAAATGATTATGTTTAAAGTGTTTGGAAAGTAGTATATGGTAGACAACACAAGCCCTAATGTCAAATAGCCTAGGTTTAAATCCAGCCTCTGTTACTCACTAGCTGTAGGAACTTAGGCAATTTACCAAACTTCGCTAAGCCTCAGTTTCCTCATCTGTGAGACAGGAATACCTATTATGTATGATTACTGTGAGGCTTAAGTAAAATTAATAAAATTCACCTAGTATATTGGCTAGAATATTAGGATTCTATAAATGTTAGCTATTACTACAAAACCACAGAACTTCTATTGAAGGAAATCAAAGAATCAGAGTTAAAATTTTGGAGTCAAGTTCAGCTCCCACCCAATTCAAGAATCCTTTCCATGATAATCCCAACAGATCATGACCTAGTCTCTGATTGAATACTTCCAGTATCTGAGTTCATCACCTTCAGAGGCAGTTTTTGTTGAAAGTCCTTGCGTTCTGTAAAAGCTGCCTACTCACAAATTGCCCTCTTTGATAGCCTCTGCAATGACAAGTGTTTACTCCCTCCTTAAAACCTGTTAAAGAGGTGAAGAGAGCTCTGAGATTCCCCTTATAGTCTTCCTGTGACCTGGCTTATAGACTCTCCTGGCCAAGGCCTTCTGCGCAGTTCCAACTTTGTGAATGTATCTCTTCAAATGTGGCATTTAGGTCTATACGCAATACTTGAGGCCAGGCATGATGGCTCAGGCCTGTAATTCCAGCACTTTGGGAGGCTGAGGTAGGTGGACTGCTTGAACCCCTCCCACCTCAACCCCCGAAGTAGCTAGTGCCAGGAGTTCAAGACCACCCAGGGCAACATGGCGAAATCCCATCTCTACTAAAAAAAAAAAAAAAAAATTTACAAAAAATTAGCCACGCATGGTGGCACACACCTATAGTCCCAGCTACTGAGGAGGCTGAGGTGGGACAATCACCTGAGCCTGGGAAGTCAAGGCTACAGTGAGCCGTGATCACGCCACTAAAGTCCAGCCTAGGCGACAGGAGTGAGACCCTGTCTCAAAAAAACAAACTTGAGACACGGGCTAACTGATGCAGGCTACAGTGACAGTATTACATCCCAGCAGCTGGACCCTATATTTTATTAATGCTGTATGAAATGATATATTTTTTCGTAACAGAATCTCATTGTTGGGTCATATAAAGTTTGCAGTAAATTAAAATTTACTGACGCCAAATCAGGTTCTCCATTTTAAATATTTGTAATTTATATTTTGCACTTAAATCAAAAATGCTTCTTCTAAATTTCATCTTGTCTGTTTCAGCCAAATGTTTCATATATTGAGGCCAATTTGCATCTTGATTATACTTCCCTCTCAAACATAATTTTATGTACAAAACTGAGGATCTGTTTTCAGAGAAAATAACATCTCCTAACATATGCTTTTATTAATTCATTTTTATTTGGAGAGGTTTTGTGAACTGCATGCTTTTTTTCTTTTCCAGCTAGAGGATTCATTCAGCAAACTTTTATATAACACATTATATAAGTCAGACACTGTGATAGACCCTGGGTAAAAAGAGTTGAAAGGCACAATTTGCCTTCAAAAAATTCATGATTTAGCCAAGGAAAAATATACATAATGAACAAGTTGCGAAGACTGAGCTAACACCGTCAGGTGAAGCACATACAGGTATACGCATGGCTTGGACTTGAGGAAAGAGTGGAGATATTGTTTTTATTTTTATTGTTTTGAGACAGGGCCTCACTTTGTCACCCAAGCTGGAGAGCCATGTCACAATCTCAGCTCACTGCACCCTTGACCTCCTGGGTTCAAGTGATCCTCCCACCTCAACTCCCGAAGTAGCTAGCACCAACCACAGGCGCATGACAGCACCCCAACTAACATTTTGCATTTTTAGTAGAAACGGGGTTTTGCTGAGTTGCCCAGGCTGGTCTCAAATTCCTGAGCTCCAACACCCCAGCTAATATTTTGTATTTTTGGTAGAAACAGGGTTTCACCAGGTTGCTCAGGCTGATCTTAAACTCCTGAGCTCAAGTGATCTGCCCACATCAACCTCCCGAAGTGCTAGGATTACAGGCATGAACCACCACACCTGGCCGAGTTTGGGTATATTATTAAGACAAAACACGGCTAGGTGTGGTGGCTCATGCCTGTAATCCCAGCACTTTGGGAGGCCGAGGCGGGTGGATCACCTGAGGTCAGGAGTTCAACACCAGCCTGACCAATATGGTGAAACCCCGTCTCTACCAAGAATTACAAAAATTAGCCAGGTGTGGTGGCATGCACCTGTAGTCTCAGTTACTCAGGAGGCTGAGGCAGGAGAATCGCTTGAACCTGGGAGGCGGAAGTTGCAGTGAGCCGAGACCGTGCCACTGCGCTCCAGCCTGGGCGACGGAGCAAGACTCTGTTTCAAAAAAAAAAAAAAAAAAAGAGAAAACACTTGCTGAGAGAGATAGTGTCTGAGACTGGCATTCAAACAGGAGCAAGAGTTCTCCAGGTGCAGGAGCCAGACAGGAGGAGGGCACTCCAGGTGGAGGGAATAGCTTGTGCACAAATGGGAAGGGCAGGAAGCACCACAGGATAGGTGAAACATTTAAACAAATGTAAAATGTAGGCGGGCGTGGTGGCTCACGCCTGTAATCCCAGTACTTCGGGCGGCCAAGGTGGGAGGATCACCTGAGATCAGGAGTTTGAGACCAGCCTAGCCAACATGGTGAAACTCCATCTTTAATAAAAATTCAAAAATTAGCCAGGCCTGGTGGCGTGTGCTTGTAGTACCAATTACTCAGGAGGCTGAGACATGAAAATCACTTGAATCGGGGAGGCAGAGGTTACAGTGAGCTGAGATCGCACCACTGCACTATAGCCTGGGGGACAGAGTAAGACTCAATCACAAAAACAGAAACAAACAAAAAAACCAAACGTAAGATGTACTATACATGTAAAATATGCACTAAATTTTTGAATACTTACATTTGAATACTTACCCCAGGCTGGAGTACAATGGTGCAATCTCAGCTCACTGCAACTTCTGCCTCCCGGGTTCAAGCAATTCTCCTGCCTTAGCCTCCTGAGTAGCTGGGACTACAGGCGCCCGACACCACACCCGGCTAATTTTTGTATTTTTAGTAGAGGCGGGGTTTCACCATGTTGGCCAGGCTGGTGTTGAACTCCTGACCTCAGGTGATCCACCCGCCTCGGCCTCCCAAAGTGCTGGGATTACAGGCGTGAGCCACCACGCCCAGCCAATACTTATGTTTTAAAAGAATGCTCCCGGCCAGGCACAGTGG
>NW_012106931.1:578726-612132 GCF_000951045.1 Mandrillus leucophaeus | reverse complement strand
TGAACTCCTGACCTCAGGTGATCCACCCGCCTCGGCCTCCCAAAGTGCTGGGATTACAGGCGTGAGCCACCACGCCCAGCCCCATACTGATTTTTATGGTGACTTCTTTACTGTGGTAAAATATATATAACATAACATTTACCATTTTAGCCTTTTTTCTTTTTTTTGAGACAAAGTCTTGCTCTATTGCAGAGGCTAGAGTGCAGTGGCATGATCTTGGCTCACTGCAACCTCCACCTCCTGAGCTCAAGCCATCGTCCTATCTCAGCCTCCCAAGTAGCTGTGACTACAGGTACTCCCCACGATGCCTGGGTAATTTTTTTTTTTTTTTGGTATTATTTTTGTAGAGATGGGGTTTCGCAATGTTGCCCAGGTTGGTCTCGAACTGATGAGCTCAAGCGATCCTCTAGACTTGGCCTCCCAAAGTGCTGGGATTACAGGCCTGAGCCACCACGGCTGGCCCATTTTAGCCATTTTTAAGTGTACAATTCAATAAGTATGTGCACACTGCTGTGCAACCATCACCATCGCCCATTTCCAGAACAACTTCATCCTTGCAAACAGAAACTGTCATTCAACAAGAATTCCCATTCTCTTCTTCTTCTAACCCCTGATAAGCCCTATTATACTTTCTACCTCTATAAATTCCATATTGATTTTTTAATATTTATGTTGAAAAGAGCACTTTGGGAGGTTGAGGCAGGCGGATCACGAGGTCAGGAGATTGAGACCATCCTGGCTAACACGGTGAAACCCCGTCTCTACAAAACAAAATACAAAAAATTAGCCGGGTGTGGTTAGCCGGGTCCCTGTAGTCCCAGCTACTCAGGAGGCTGAGGCAGCAGAACGGCGTGAACCCGGGAGGTGGAGCTTGTAGTGAGCCAAGATCGCGCCACTGCACTGCAGCCTGGGCGACAGAGTGAGACTCAGTCTCAAAAAAAAAAAAAAAAAAAAATTGTATGTTGAAATAATGTTTGGAATATACTGGGTTAAATATAGTCATGGGCTACATAACAATGTTTTGGTCAACAACAGACCACACATACAACAGTTCTACAAAATTATAAGATTACAATGGAGCAGAAAAATTCCTATTGCCTAGTGACATCATAGCCATCTAACCATCCTAACGTTGCTGTACAATGCATTACTCACAAATGTGTGTAATTATGCTGGAGTTAACGAACCTACAGCACAGCCAGTCGTATAAATGTACAGCACATGCAATTATGTATAGTACATACTTGATAATGACAATAAATGACTATGTTACTGGTTTATGTATTTACCATATGTTTTATTTTACAGTTTACTCCTTCTACTTATAAAAAAAAAAAATAACTGTAAAGCAACCTCAGGCAGGTCCTTCAGAAGTTATTCCAGAAGGCACTGTTATCATAGATGACAGCTCCATGCCTGTTATTGCCCCTGAAGACTTTCCAGTGGGACAACATGTGGAGGTGGAAGACAGTGATATTGATGATCCTGACTCTGTGTATGTCTAAGCTAACATGAATGTGTGTGTTTGTGTCTTAGTTTTTAACAAAAAATTTTAAAAAGTTTTAAAAAAAACAATTAAGTTGAAAAGAGCTTATAAAATAAAGAGATAAACATTTTTCTACAGCTATACAACATATTTGTGTCTTAAGCTGAGTGTTATTACAAGTCAAAAAGTTAAAATAATTTAAAAGTTTAAAGTAAAAAAGTTACAGCAAACTAAGGTTAATTTATTACTGTAAAAAAATTTTTAAATAAATTGAGTGTAGCCTAAATACATAGTGTTTATAAGATCTAAAATAGTGTACAGTCATGTCCTAGGCCTTCACATTCACCCACCACTCACTCACAGGTTCACCCAGAGCAACTTCCAGTCCTGCAAGCTCCATGCATGATAGATACACTACATAAGTGTAACACTGTTTATCTTTTCTTGAGAGGGAGTCTGGCTCTATTGCCAAGGCTGGTATGCAGTAGCGTGATCTCAGCTCACTGCAAACTCTGCCTCCCAGGTGCAAGAGATTCTCCTGCCTCGGCCTCCCGAGTAGCCAGGGCTACAGGTGTATGCCACCACACAAGGCTATTTTTTTTATTTTTAGTAGAGATAGGGTTTCACCATGTTGGCCAGGCTGGTCTTACTCCTGACCTCAGGTGATCTGCCCGCCTCGGCCTCCCAAAATACTGGGATTACAGGCGTGAGTCACCATGCCTGGCCCACTGTTTATCTTTTATACCACATTTGTACTATACTTTTATGCTTAGATATGTTTAGACACACAAATACAGGGTCCTGTAGGGTAATGCATGGCCCCCTCATGACTTGTCCTGTATCTACTCATTCTAGGATCGTCTCTGTTTCCTTACTTGCACATTATATTCTAGCACAGTAGTGTCCATTAGAAGTAGAATGTGAGCCCCAATTTAAAATTTTCTAGTAGCCACATTAAAGATATAAAAAGAAACAAGGTGAACTATAGTAATGGCATCACTTAGTGAGAATCTGTTCTGCGAAAGACCTTTAGAAGATTCATAAAGCTGAGAGGCAAAGAATACTCGAATTATGGCAGAGGAAACCAGAATAAAAAGAGCCACGGTTCCTAAACAGAATGGCTGCATCACAACCACCTGGAAAAACAACAAAGTCATCAACCAACTTTTAGAAATTATAAGATAATTCAGAAAGTCTGATGAGTATAAACTCAATAGCTTTCCAAACCTATTATAAAAATGTGAAAAAAGAAATCTCATTCATAATAGCAATATACCTGTACACTACTTTAAAACTACATTAAAAAAACCACATATACACATACACAAGTCTAGGAATAAATTCAACAGGAAATGCGTCAGATCAATACAAAGAGAAACAGAAAACTTTAGTGAAGATCTAGAAGACCAGAAGAGTGGAGATGTATGATAGCAGCTGTCATGTGCCAGGTACTTTACATGTACATATATACTCATGTTAAAGTATTCATTTAATCCTTTCAATAACCCTATGTGGGAGGTACTATAATTATCCTATTTTTGATAAGCAGACAAGATTGTTTTACAGAAATACTCAAAATAATATGTAAATTCAATACAAACTTCATTATTAAAAACTTTTTAAAGAATGAATTGACTGTGTGCAGATGAGAAAAATGGATGCAGCAACATGGATCAGGATCATGGATTGTGGATCATGGATCATGGATTGTGGAGGCCACAACCCTGAGTGAATTAATACAGGAACAGAAAACCAAATACTACATGTTCTCACTCATAAGTGCAGCTAAACACCCAGTACACATGGACATAAAGACGGGAACAACAGACACTGGGGACTACTAGAGAGGAGGGGAAGACAGGGAAGGGGGCTGCAGGCTGAAAAACTACCTATGCTCAGTACCCGAGTGAAGGACTCATCCATACCCCAAACCCCAGCAAAACACAATATACCCATGTAACAAACCTGCACATGTATCCCCTGAATTTAAAATAAAAGTTGAAATTATATATATATAAAAAAAGAATGAATTGACCATTGAGAAAGTGAAAAGACAACCCACAGAATGGGAAAAAAATATTTACAAATCATATTATCTTGGAAGAGTGTGTATCTAGAATATATAAAAATCTCTTACAACCAAATAATAAAAAGACAAACCAATTTAAAAACTGGCTAAGGATCTAAATAGGTATTTCTGTTCTTCAATTCATTTTTTAATATGTTTTTTAGAGACAAGATCTGGCTCTGTTGCCCAGGCTGCAGTGCAGTGGTGCAATCATAGCTCACAACAGCCTCAAACTCCTGGGTTCAAGTGATCCTTCTGCCTCAGCCTCTTGACTACAGGTGTGCTAACTGAAGAGACATGTCCAGCTAACTGAACAGACATTTCCTGATAGAGGGTATACAAATGGCCAATAAGCACTTGAAAAGATGTTCAATATCATGAGCTGTTAGGAAAATGCAAATCCAAACCACAATCAGATACCACTTTACACCCAGTAGGATGATTCTATTAAAAAAAAACAAATAAGGCCAGGTATGGTGGTGCACACCTGTAATTCCAGCACTTTGAGAGACCAAGGTGGGAGGATCACTTGAGGCCAGGAGTTTGAGACCAGCCTGGGCAACATAGTGAGACCCTGCCTTTACAAATAAAAACAAACAAAAAAAATTAATTCGCCAGGAGTGGTAATGTGCCTATAGATTTAGCCACTTGGGAGGCTGAGGCAAGAGGACTGCTTGAGCTCAGGAGTTTGAGGCTGCAGGAAGCTTTGATCACTCCACTGTACTCCAGCCTGGTCAACAGAGTAAGACCCTGTCTCTCAAAAAAAAAAAAAAAAAAAAAAAAAAGTGCTGGCAATAATGTGGAGAAATTAGAAATCTCATGCATTATTGGTGGGAATGTCAAATGGTACAGCTGCTCTGGAACACAGTCTGGCAGTTATATGACCTAGCAATTCCACTGGCAGGTATATACCCAAGGGAAATGAAAACATATGCCCGTACTAAAGTCCATAGCTATTCATAACAGCCCAAAAGTGGAAACACCCCAAATGTCAATTAGTTGAACAGATAAATAAAACGTAGCATATCCGTATGTTATGAGTTGAATTATATTCCCCAAAAAGATATGTTGAAGGTCTAACTTCCAATACCTGTGAATGTGACCTTATTTGGAAATAGAGTCTTCAAAGAAGTAATCAAGTTAACATGAAGTCATACTGAAGTAGGGTGGGCCTTTAATCAAATACGACTGGTGTCCTTACAGGAGGAGGAGAAGAAACAGGTTTACATTGAGCAAATCCAATATGCAGACAGACACACAGGGAAGGTGACCATTTGAAGACAGAGGCAGAGACTGGAGTTATGCAACTGCAAACCAAGAAATGTCAAGGATTGCCAACAACCACCAAACACTAGGAAGAGGCAAGGTAGGATTCTCCCCTAGAGCCTTCAGGAAGAGCATGACCCTTCCTGACACCTTAATTTTGGACTTCTAGCTTCCTTAACTGCAAGAGAATAAACTTCTGTTGTTTTAAGCCACCAGTTTGTGTTACTTTGACCGCAGCCCTACAAAACAAATATACCATAGGATGAAATTTCATTCAGTAATAAAAAGGAATGAATACTGAAACATGCTATAGAATGGAAAAATCTTGAGTACATTATCCTAAGTTAAAGCAGCCAGTCACAAAAGACTACAAATTGTATGATTCCATTTACACAAGACACCCAGATCTAGAAAGACAGAAATATTAGTGGTTGCTTAGGGCTGGGGTCTTACTGGAGTCAGGGATAGGGAGTGACTGCTAATGGGTATGGGTTTATTTTGGGGGTGATAAAAATGTTGTAAAATTAGACTATGGTGATATTTGCACAACTCTATGAATATACTAAAATCCTCAAATTGTACACTTTGAATAATGAATTATATGGTGTGTGAATTACATCTCAATAAAGCCATTAAAAAAAGATTTGGGGCCAGGTGTGGTGATTCACGCCTGTAATCCCAGCATTTTGGAAGGCCAAGGTGGGCGTGTCACTTGAACCCAGGAGTTCAAGACGAACCTGGGCAACATGGTGAAACCTCATCTCTATAAGTAATACAAAAATTAGCCAGGTGTGGTGGTGCACACCTGTAGTCCCAGCTACTTGGGGGGCTGAGGCAGGAGGATCACTTGAGCCCAGGAGGTCAAGGCTGCCATTGCACTCCAGCTGGGTGACGAAGTGAGATCTCATCTCTCTCTTTTTTTTTTTTTTTGAGATGGAGTCTCACTCTGTTGCCCAGGCTGGAAGGCAGTGGTGCAATTTCAGCTAACTGCAACCTCCGCCTCCTGGGTTCAAGTGATTTTCCTGCCTCAGCCTCCTGAGTAGCTGGGATTACAGGCGCACGCCACCATGCCCGGCTAATTTTTGTATTTTTAGTAGAGATGGGGTTTCACCATGTTGGTCAGGCTGGTCTCAAACTTCTGACCTGGTGATCCACCTGCGTCGGCCACCCAAAGTGCTGGGACTACAGGCGTGAGCCACTGTGCCCAGCTCCCCAACTCTTAAAAGAAAAAAAAATTGACAAGCTGACTCTAAAATTAATCTGGAAAATAAACTAATAATAACCAAAAATATTGTTTTTTAAATGAGAGGACACGAGCTGATATAGTATATGACTTCCAATAAAATAATAATCATGATGGAGTATTTACCCTATTAGATGTCAACATATAACATACAGTTTAATACAGGACGTTGTGGTATTGGTCCAGCAAATAGAAAAGTATACCATAGAACAGAAGACAGTCTAGAAACAGACCCTGTACGATAAATGAGTACATGTGGCCAGGTGAGGTGGCTCCTGTCTGTAATCCCAGAACTTTGGGAGGCTGAGGTGGGAGAATCTCCTGAGGCCAGGAGTTTGAGACCAGCCTGAGCAACATAGCAAGACCTCATCTCTATCTCTACAAATAAAAATTTAAAAGAAAAAAAAGAAATTAGTACATGGTAAGTGTGGCATTTCAGATCAATGGCTCAAGAATGGACTGACTATTCGAGGTGACAGTGCTTGGAAAACAACAATTATACATGCACAATTCCAGAGGAATTAAAGGAAAAAAACTATTCCCACAAGAAGAACTTCTAGGAGAAAACAGAGCTTTAGGAGAAAACCCTCCTCTCTCTAAAAGTAGAGGAGGACTTTTCAACTTCAGCACAATTGACATTTTTAGCTGGTGAAATTCTTTGTTGTGGGAAGCTTTCCCATGTGCTATAGGATGTTTTCCATGCACTGTAGGATGTTTAGCAGCACCCCTCACTTTTACTCACTAGATAACCAATAGCAGCACCATCCTAGTGGAACAAACAAAAAACATCTACAGACATTGCCAAATAACCCTGAGAGCAAAAATCTTTGCCATTTAAGGACCACTCAGATTGGGAATGATAGCCACAAAATACAAACACACACAGAACAGACTGATAAATTAAAACCTAAAATTTTAAACTTTGTTTCAACAAAGATGCCATATAGTTAAAAGACAAGCAACAACTTAAAAAAGCAATAAGCAGGGAGTAAATATTATAAACATATATAAATAACAAAAGATCAAAATCCAGAACATATAAAATACTACTATAAATCAGTAAGGAAAAGACAATCCAATAGAAAGAGATGTTTCTCAAAAGAGGAAACACAAATGGCCGACAATCATGAAGATGTTCAATCTCAACAGTAATCAGGGGAATGCAAATTAAAACAGCAATGAGAAATCACTTTTCCATCCATCAGATTGGCAAAAATAAAAAAGATTGATACCATTAAATGTTCGAAAGAGCATGGGGGGCTGGGCACGGTGTCTCACACCTGTAATCCCAACACTTTGGGAGGCCGAGGCGGGTGGATCACTCGAGGTCAGGAGTTCGAGACCAGCCTGGTCAACATGGTGAAACCCCATCTCTACTAAAAATACAAAAATTAACCGGGTGTGGGAGCAGGTGCCTGTAATCTCAGCTACTCGGGAGGCTGAGGCAGGAGAATCGCTTGAACCTGGGAGGCAGAGGCTGCAGCGAGCCGAGATCACGCCACTGCACTCCAACCTAGGCAATAGAGCAAGACTCTGTATCAAAAAAGGGAGAGAGCACGGAGGAAATTATTATACACCGTGGGTAGCAGTTTGGCATTCCTAAATCCCCATACTCTCCCATCCAGCAATTCCACCTGCGGGTACCCATCTTTGAGAAATGCTCACATGGGCACATAGAGGTGTGTGGGAAGGATGTTCTCCGCCACACTGCGTCTGACAAGGAAAAACTGGAAACAATCTATGGAATCTTACATAACCATGGAATTTACAGAGCAAGTAGAAAGAATAGGTAGATCTCTACATACTGACAAAAAATTCCAAGACCCGTTTTTAAGCATAAAACGTCAAGTTATGTAATGCATAAAACATACATATTTGTAAAAGTTTAAGGCGAAATCTTACAAACATATATCATAACGTGCACACACTTGTCAAATAAATGCAAAGAAAAATACACACAAACTGACAACAGTTCTTATTTTGTGAGAAAGGGACTGGTAAAGAAGAAAGGGAGGAGACGGAAAAAAAAATCAAAGAGGATCTGTCTTCCACACTCCCCACCCTCACCACCAAGGAGAACATAAAGCTAAGAAAGATTTGTCTTGTTTAAAATTGTTACATAATTTTGTTACAAGACTTTATGCACAGACTATAACTAGAATATTTTTAAAATACATTTTTAAAACAAGCTCAACTTTACCAAATTTAATCCATCTTCCTCCCTGCGCCCCGACCCGCACTTTCTAATTCCTATGACTAACAAAACCTTTCAATTCCTTCTATCCTTGTAACAGAACTAAAAAAAAAAGTATAATTTCAATTTTGTGTTTTTGACGAGAGGGTATATAAAGGAGTTTGAATGTTGTAATCATATCAAAAGCCTATCAAAAGCTTATCGAGGGATGGGTTTGTTTGTATTTTAAGGAGCAGGTGTCAATTTTATAATAAGTATTGATTAAGGTTCTTAGTTTTGATCCATCCCAGGGATGTGAAAAACCAAAGAGGTGGCTCCCGGCAAGACCCAGAGCAGGGTGTGGTCTGAGAGGACAGGGATGGTAGCGGGGGTGGCGGCTCACACGCATCCAGGGGAGAAAACAGTAGCAGTGGCCGCGTCGAACTCGCAGCGCCCGAGGAGCTACCAGGTGCCGCGGGCGGGGCCTCCTTTTTAGCTGATTGGGACACGCAGCCTCGAAGGTCTAGTAAGGGCTCCCAGAGAGAGGGTAAGGGGGTCGGAAGGAGAGGCCCGAGGAGAGCGTGGGAGGACGTGGGCAGGCGTGAGGCCCTCCTTGCGCACTTGGGTGCTGAACCGCCCCGCCGTGGGCGACGGGGGCGAGGGGGCCACGCTGAGGGGCGGGGAGAGGGGCAGGGCCAACTCGCTCCGGGACAGCGGGGTCCCCGCAATGTCACCCCCGTACACGGTAATATCCCCCGCCCCACGACCCCTCTTGGTCTGCACTGAAAGCCCCTCTGCCCCGCGCACAATCCCGGTGCAAGGCCTCGCCGGCCTCTGAGCCTCACTTACCTGCTGTCTCGGACTGGGCCGCACACCTGCAGCGGGCTCACGGTAAAGTGCTGGAACCTGTGCGGCCGCCGGCGCGCACCCACCCGGATTCACTAGGGCCGTAACCACTTCCGTTCCTGCGGCAGGCCTGGAGGACGTAATCCCAACTGGGGTCTGGGAACGGGCAACGCCATCTTGTACGGAAGCTCCTGGGGCAGGTGATGCCTACCCAGTCTGTCTCCTCTGTTGAACAAAGAATCTGTTAAAATTGGAAGGGCTTAACGTCTTCAGAAAAGTGACGCATTTGTTTCTGGGATGGTATGTTTGTGTTTTGGTTTTGGCTTTGTGTTTTGGGTTTTGGTTTTGGTTTTGGCTGAACTCTCACAAATGTAATATGGGACATCGAATTTTCTTTCTTTAGTATCGTGTGTACTGTTTTTCTGTTAAACAATAACAGTAAATAGAAGGAAAGACAGTGTATTTAAATAATGTAGTCTTCATTAGCAGTGCACATTATCCTATAGCCGCTATAATAATTTTATGCACCTTTTTTTTTTTGGTGGAGACTGGCTCCCTACGTTGCCTAGGCTGGTCTCGAACTCCTGGGCTCAATCGATCCTCACAGCTCAGCCTCCCAAAGTGCTGGGCTTACAGGCGTGAATGCCCAACCTATGCCATCTTTTATAGCGATAATCACAATATCTTCTGTTTATATATTAAATCGTTCATCCAATTAGTCTTCATTAGCAATTATATGTGAGGCAGTTAATGTGTGCTACATGCATGTTTCTCCTTTCTCATGGAATGTGTAAAACAGAAGGAGAAATGAGATGTGCATAAATAACCAATATAAGGTGTAATAATAGCTACCATTTGTTGACTTTGTGCTCACCTGTTGCTAGGAGCTTTGCAAAGCATTTTACTTATTTTTTCTCTTTTAATCCCCATAACAACCCTATGAGGCAGTACTATTATTAGTGCCATTTTACATAAAATGGAAAAAGGTTAAATAACTTCTTCAAGGTAATTCAGCAAGTAAGCACTGGAGTTAGGAATCAAACCTCATACGTCTGATTGCAAAGCATGTGGCCCCATCCTTTATACTACATTGTCTTCAATACAGAGGCAAATATTTTAAATTTCACTGAAGGAGTATCGTTGGGGGAAATTTCCAGCTATTATAGGTGATTAACTCCCTGAATTTTTATCTGTCCATCTTGAAACCCTTAAAAAACAAAGGATAAAGAGGAAATGCAAATTAAAACCACAATGAGATATAGCTAAATGAAAACCATAGAAAATATCAAGTATTGGCAAGATTGTGGAGCAACCACAGCTCTTATATGCTCCTGAAGGGAGCATAAATTGATGCAATCACTTTGTTAAACTGTTTGGCGGTATCAACTGAAGTTGAATACATGAAAAAGCCTTTGTTCCAACAATTTCACCCCTAGGTGGGGCATAGTGGCTCAACGTGTAATCCCAGCACTTCAGGGATTTTCACTGTGTTGCCCAGGCTGGTCTTGAACTCCTGGCCTCAAGAGATCCTCCCACCTTGGCCTCCCAAAGTGCTGGGCATCATGGTGCACACCTGTAGTCCCAGCTACTCCAGAGGCATAGGCAGAAGGACCTCTTGATCCCTGGAGTTTGAGACTGCAGTGAGTTGTAATTGCACCACTGCAGTCCAGCATAGGTGACAGAGCTAGACCCTGTCTCAAAATCAAAAACAACAAAAAAACAATTTTACTCCTAGTTATAAATATGAAACTGAAATGTCTGCATATATTCACCAAAAGGACATGTACATAAAAAAGCTCATACCCATACTTTCAACAGCCCCAAACTGGAAACTACCCAAATATCCCTGCTGTTAGAAGTCACTGTATATAGTGATTCATCTTAGGGTAGTAATAACTGGAAGGGAACGTGAGGAGGCTCACAAAGTGCTGATAATGTTCTATTTCTTAATCTGAGTGCAGCTTTACATGTGTGTTCAGGTTATATTTGTGAGCACTTTTCTGGTTTCATATATACTTCGATAAAAGTGTTTTTTTAAAATGATAGTAAAGGAGTGAAAAGTTTGTTAACCCAAAGAAGAAAGAACAGGAAAGGACATAATACCAAACTAAAAAAAAAGATACAATTTTAAAAGATAGAAATTAGATTAGAATGGCAGATACAGTGTATGCTTGTATCAAAATATCTCATGTACCCCATAAATCTATACATCTGTGTGCCCACAAAAATTAAAAATTAAAAACAAAAAGAATAGCAGAGTGTTGACATTTGGAGGATTTCATAAAGAACTGTCTGGGTTCACAAGCAATCACTCTACATTAAGGCCCAGTCAACAAGACTCCTCTGTGCATACAGAACTTCTAATCAGCTTTTAAAATACAGTTTCTCACTTTTAAATATGAGAAGACGTCCAAGAATCACCAGTCATTATGGGAATGTCTCTGACATAATTAATTAACCTTTTCTAAGAACCATGTGTAGAACTATGTATAGAACCCTCCGTTCTTGAGGAAGACAAAGAAAAGAACTATCTACCCAACGATTTGAGAACACAAATTGTTCTCAAATATACTTTTCACATATTCAGGGAAGATTTAAGAAAATTAATTTTGATTTAGGCCATTGATTATCTAACAGGTTGCTATTTTTAAAATCAAATAAAAATTTTAAAAACATTTTAGGTTATTGAGCACTTTTTACAAATTGTAAAAAATTGCTATCATATAGCTCACATTCTCTGGCTACATTGCAATTAAGTTAGAAATCAATAATGAGGCTGAGTGCAGTGTCTCATGCCTGTAACCCCAGCACTTTGGGAGGCCGAGGCGGGTGGATCACCTGAGGTAAGGAGTTCAAGACCAGCCTGGCCAACATGGTGAAACCCTGTTTCTACAAAAAATACAAAAATTAGCCAGGCACAGTGGCCAGTGCCTGTAATCCCAGCTACTTGGGAGGCTGAGGCAGGAGAACTGCTTGAACTTGGGAGGCGGAGGTTGCAGTAAGCCAAGATCATGTCACTGCATTCCAGCATGGGTAACAGAGTGAGACTCTCAAAAAAGAGAGAGAGAGAGAGAGGGAGAAGAAGAGGGAGACGGAGAAGGGTAGGGGAGGGGAGGGGAGGGGAGGAAAAGAAAAGAAAAGATTATTTTTAAAACTCCACGTACTTGGAAATTATGCCTGTAATCCCAGCACTTTGGGAGGCTTAGGCATGTGGATCACTTGAGCCCAGGAGTTTGAGACCACCCTGGGCAACATGGTAAAACTCCATCGCTACCCAAAATACAAAAATTAGCTGGGCATGGTGGCACACACCTGTGATCCCAGCTACTCGGGAGGTAGATGTGGGAGGATCGCTTGAGCCTCGGGGGTGGAGGTTAAAGAATGACTAAAATGCAAAACACTGCCTACACCAAATTCTGCCAAGGATGTGGAGCAACAGGAACTCTCATTCACTGCTGTTGGGAATACAAAATGGTATAGCCACTTCTGAAGACAGTTTGGTAGTTTCCTATAAAGGTAAAGATAGTCTCAGCATGCAATCCAGCAGTCACACCTTTGGGTATTTACCGAAATGAGTTGAAAACTTAGGACTACACATAAACTTGCACATGAATGTTGACAGCAGGTTTATTTATAAGCTGGAAACAACAAAGATGTCTTTCAGTAGGTAAAAGAATAACCAAACTGGTACATCCTTACCATGGAATATTATTCAGAACTAAAAAGAAATAAGTTATCAAGCCACAAAAAAATAATATGGAGAAATCTTAAATGTATATTGCTAAGTGAAAGAGGTCAGTCTGAAATGGCTACATACTGTATGGTTCCTACAATATGATATTCTGGAAAAGGCAAAGCTGTAGAGGTAGTAAAAAGATCAATGGTTGCCAGGGATTCCAGGGGAGGAGGAAAAGCAGAATATAGCTGGAGCAAGGGGATTTTTAGGCCAGTGAAACTATTCTGTGTGATACAGTAATGGTGGATACATGACATTATGCATTTGTCAAAACCTATGGAACTGTGCAACATGATGAGTGAACTCTAATGTAAACTATTTGGCTAATAATGTATCATTTTGTAGCAAATGTACAATACCCATGCAATATGTCAATAATAGATGAAACTGCAAGTGGTGAGGGGAGGTATGTGGGAGCTCTCTGCACATTCTGTTCAATTTTTTTTTTTCTTTTTTTTGAGACAGAGTCTCGCTCTGTCGCTCAGGCTGGAGTGCAGTGGCAGATCTGGGCTCACTGCAAGCTCTGCCTTGCGGGTTCACGTCATTCTCCTGCCTCAGCCTCCCAAGTAGCTGGGACTACAGGCGCCCGCCACTATGCCTGGCTAATTTTTTGTATTTTTAGTAGAGACGGGGTTTCACCATGTTAGCTAGGATGGTCTTGATCTTCTGATTCGTGATCCGCCTGCCTTGGCCTCCCAAAGTGCTGAGATTACAGGCGTGAGCCACTGCGCCCAGCCTCAAATTTTCCATAAACCTAAAACTGCTCTAGAAATAAAGTCAATTAATGTTTTTTTTTGGAAAAAGGTTATTATGTGAACTATCTGAAATGTTTTATTCATTTGTTTATCCATTCCAAGGACAACTTAATGTCAAGCACTGGGCTAGGGATTCATGGGACATCATATGCAGAAAATTCCTGAGGAACTGTGGCCAGAAGTGCTAGTTGCCCACCTATTATCCATTCTCCTTTTCCACTTAGTCGGGGGCATTAAACAATTGCATTTACAAAATACAATTTTCTGTCTTCATTAGGAGTAGGTGTGGCCATGTGACTAAGTTCTGGCTAGTTATAAGCAAAAGTTTTTGTATGGGATTTTTGGTAATGTTTCTAAAAAGGGGACAGGCTGGGCGGGGTGGGGTTTGTGAATGTTAAATAGCTTAAATTGTGAATGTTATATAACTTCATCTTCTATCTTCCACAGGTAAGGTTCAGCAAAGTCTATGTCATTCTCTAATCCTTTTGATCCAGCGGATTCTTTGGAGGAATTTAAATACATACTGGATTTTGCAACCAGGTTTGCAAGAGGAAAATGCAAAGGTGACTTCTGGGCCTGTTGCCGGGGGAGGGTAGGGGATGGACAGCTGACATCTAGTCACAGAGGAAAGAACACAGAAAGAGATCTCCAGTTAAAGCCGATAGATTGAACCACACACAACCCACCTCCTTCTAAAATCCCTCTAGAACAATGGTTTAAAAAAGCACTTTAACATAAAACTTCAAAATCAAAAAGATAAGGAAAATGATGAAAACCACTCAGGTAAGAAGAGAGGATATTTATGCCGAGGCTGCTGTCACTGGGAGTCCGCCAACATGCCACCATACTTTGGTGAGACTTGAAGGCGGGCAGGGAGTGGAAACACTTTATGCTGTAGTGAAAAAAGGGGAAGGCTTCAGTATACTCTGACTGGAGGTCACTGTCATGGGGAAACTGCAGGTGGGCTAACTAGAAGCTGGGCTTCTTGTGTAATGGTTTGGCTTTCTCTGGTTGGTCTGTGTTGAAAATAGGGGCAAAATATAGGGCAACTGACTCATTGACCAAGCCCTGCCCAGGCTGGCCGATTGCGGAGGTTGTGGGTCAGAGTTCTGTTGTCATATATGGTCTGGCTACTGTCTGTTTATATAATCCGTCTGTCAGAGAACAGTAGAGGAGATCAAATTATTACCATTTTGGAAGCTGGAAAGCAGGATAGTGCGAACTGAATTAGCAGACTTGCCCTCTATCAAAGGGGATGGCCAAAAGCAAGCCAGATTTGCCCCAGAAAACCACCAAATGTTCAAGAATTGGCAGCACCAGGTACCCCCAGAAGCAGGGATAAAGTGGGGGCTTAAATTGGACAGTTGGTTCAAAGTCTATTTCAGAAGCATTAGAACACTGGATTCCTTCCCCAACTCCCAAATGACTGCCTGGTGCAAGACTCAGGACTGATTCCCTGGAGAGGGTAAAGCAGAGGGTTCTTTGTCTAGTTAAGGATGGGGTGCCATAACAAACATGCCAATTCAGTGAAAATACCTACTTTCAAGACTTCTGCTTGACTCCCCTAAATCAGCAGCCAATGTTAGAAGCCAAGTGTTAAAGTTTTTCGGATAATTTTGCTATGAACCTATAGGGAAATTTCATTACCATCTCATAGTAAGGCCTATAGTATAAGAACAGGCCTATAGTAGCATATGGGGGAAAGTCTGAAAGACTTTGAAATGGACCAAAAGATTATTGAGAAATGGAAAACTGCATTGTTTTAAGTATCCCCTTCCAGCTTATCAGATTCTGTGGGGTTTATACCTTTCATTGTCTTTGAGGTATTTAACAATTCTGAAGAGATGGACTCTAACTTGTAGAAAACTAAGAGTAACATAAATAATTATTGTCTTTAGATATACAAATAAATTCTGTTCTGAGAAGTTTCTGTTGACTTCCCTTTCTCACTGTTCTATTCAGAACATTGATTTCAGGTGGGGTGTAGAGGCTCATGCCTATAATCCCTGCACTTTGGGAGGCCAAAGCAGGGGGATTGCTTGAGCCCAGCCTGAGCAACATAGCAAGACCCGATCTCTACCAAAAAAAAAACTTTAATTAATGGGGCATAGTGATGTGCACCTGTAGTCCCAGCTACTAGGGAGGCTGAGGTGGGAGGATTGCTTGAGCCTAGGAGTTTGAGGTTACAGTGATGTATGATGGCACCACTGCACTGCAGCCAGGGCAACAGAGCAAGACCCTGTCAGAGGTGGGGTTGGGGGAAAGAGAGAAGGAAAGAAAGAGAGAGGCCGGGTGTGGTGGCACACACCTGTAATCCCAGCACTTTGGGAAGCTGAGGCTGTGGATCACCTGAGGTCAGGAGTTTAAGACCAACCTGGCCAACATGGTGAAACCCTGTCTCTACTAAAAATGCAAAAATTAGCAAGACCTAATGGCTCACGTCTGTAATCCCACACACCTGGGAGGCTGAGGCAGGATAATTGCTTGAACTTGGGAGGTGGAAGTTGCAGTGAGCCGAGGTTGCATGGCTGCACTCCAGCCTGGGCGACAGAGCAAGACTCTGCCTCAAAAAACAACAAAAAAAAGGCTGGGACCAGTGGCTTACGCCTGTAATCCCAGTACTTTGGGAGGTTGAGGTGGGCGGATCATGAGGTCAGGAGATTGAGACCATCCTACCTAACACGGTGAAACCCCGTCTCTACTAAAAATACAAAAAATTAGCTGGGCGTGGTGGCAGGCACCTATAGTCCCAGCTACTTGGGATGCTGAGGCAGGAGAATGGTGTGAACTGGAGAGGCAGAGCTTGCAGTGAGCCAAGATGGCACCACTGCACTCCAGCCTGGGCAACAGAGCGAGACTGTCTCAAAAACAAACAAAAAAAAATGATTCCAGCATTTCTGATGGGTTTATATAGTTTTCTGGGTTTTGGGTTTCCCTTTGCATTGATTGTAACATCTTTTTCATTATTTAACTACTCATTAATTAGTAAATAAATAAAAATATTTGCCCCGTATTCATTTCATATCTGCATGAGAGTCATCATTTTACCTCTTTTTGTTTTTACTATCATCCTTTAAAAAGTTCAATTCAAATATTCACTTTTGATAGGGATATTTTACAGGAAAAGAGATTGTTGACCAGGAACGATGGCCCACGCATGTAATCTCAGCACTTCAGGAGGCCAAGAGGGGAGGATGGTTCAGCCCAGGAGTTTGAGATCAGCGTGGGAAACATAGGGAAACCTCATCTCTACAATTTTTTTTTTTTTTTTTTTTTTTAATTAGCCAGGCATGGAGGCATGCAAGTATGGTCCCAGCTACTCAGGAGGCTGAGGCGGGAGATCCCTTAAGCCTGGGAGGTTAAGGCTACAGTGAACTGTGATTTATACCACTGCACTCTAGCCTGGGTGACAGAGCGAGATCCTGTCTCAAAAAAAAAAAAAAAAAAAAAAAAGATTGTTTATAAAGTTATTGTTCCATTAGATACAGAAACGAAAAGAGTATTTGGTAAGTCACTCACTGGACTCTTAACTGAAAAGTAAGTGGGTGGATGACTGGTTTCTTAGAAGTTTTAGTCCCATTAATTTATTAGACATTTGTGTAGGCATTTTACAAGAAATCCTAATTTCTTCCTAGAAGGAAGCTTTCAATTACATCATGCAAAAAGATTGCATCCTAGTCCAGGTTTGGAATTTTTTTTTCTTTTGTAGGATGATGACTCTCAAATCTCCAGTCCAAAGCTATATCTCTAAATACTTACTATACCAGTGCTATTAGAAGTACTAGGATGAAGTGAGATAATGACCTCACTCCAGAATGTAAATCAGCATTCTGCTTCCTTCATTGAGAAAGAGAAAATCTTCCTACAAAAATGCTGAGGGAACTAAACATGGTGTTCAGTGACATAGTTGCTTTACATTCTGTGACAAGCTTTTATCTTGTTGAGGATTGATAACAAATTGCACAAAATGTGGAATAAATGCACAATGAAATCTTACTCAGCCTCAAAAAGGAATGCAACTCTGACTCATGCTACAACATGGATAAACTTTGAAGATATATGCTAAGTGAAATAAGCTAGGCACAAAAGGACAAATATTGTATGATTCTACTTATATGGAGTACCTAGAATAGACAAATTCATAGAGACTAAAAGTAGAATAGTGATTATCAGGGCCTGGAGGGTGGAGTTCGTGTTTAAAGGGTACAGAGTTTCAGTTTAGGATGATGAAAAAAATCTGGAGACAGTGGTGATGGTTGCACAACAAATGTGAATGCACTTAATGCCACTGAACTGTATGCTTAAAAACTGTTAAAAAGGGCTGGGCATGGTGGCTCCTGCCTGTAATCCCAGCACTTTTGGAGGCTGAGGAGGGATGATCGCTTGAGTCCAGGAGTTTAAGACCAGCCTGGGCAAGATAGGGAAATCTCATCTCTATAAAAAATTTTAAAAATTAGCCAAGAGTGATGGCACCTGCCTGTGGTCCCAGCTACTCAGGAGGCTGAGGTGGGAGTATTGATTGAGCCCAGGAGGCTGCAGTGAACTATGATCATGCCATTGCACTGCAGCCTGGGTGACAGAGGGAGACCCTGTCTCAAAAAAAGTTAAAATGGAAAATTTTACTTCATGTGTATTTTACTACAATTTTTTAAAAAATTGCAGATTGGCCAGTAAAGAGGCCACATTTTGAGTTGTGCTATATTAGAGTCCAGGCTCTCTAAGTATATCAACTCTGTTGGGGTTGGTATATTTACAACCCCTACAAACTAGCTCTTCTCTACTCCACATACATTCTACCCCTCTCTCCACTATTCATGTAGTTACTAAAGCTAGAAACCTGTGAAATGTCCTAGACTCTTGCTTCTCCCTCATGTCGTTGTATGTAATCTGAACAATGATTGCCTAACTGTGCTGGTTATAAAGAAATTGTTCCGGGCTGAGCACGGTGGCTCATGCCTGTAATCTCAGCAGTTTGGGAGGCCAAGGCGGGCGGATCACCTGAGGTCGGGAGTTCGAGACCAGCCTGGCTAACATGGTGAAACCCAGTCTCTACTATAAATACGAAAATTAGCTGGGCTCCTCCTTCAAGTGTTTGGTCCCAATAATCTCAATCTTGACCTTTTATTTCCCCTACTTCCTACGGTCACTACTTCTTTGTTCCATTTTCCCTTTTTAATTCTCCAATACCTGTGATATCTCTAATAATTCTTTATATTAATTTTGTCAGTTAAGATTGGCCAGGGGGAAGGAGTGGCTCATACCAGAAATCCCAGTACTTTGGGAGGCCAAGGCAGGTGGATTGTTTGAGCCCAGGAGTTTGAGGCCAGCCTAGGCAACATAGCAAAACCCTGCCTCTACCAAAAACAAAAACAAAAAATTAGCCAGGTGTGGTATTGCACACCTGTGGTCACAGCTGAGGTGGGAGGATCACTTGAGCCTGGGAGGCAGAGGTTGCAGTGAACTGTAATCATGCCACTGCACTCTAACCTGGACAACACTGTGAGACCCCATCTTAAAAAACAAAAAAGATAACTCCTATGATATGGCAGTTCCTCAGAAAGTTATAGAATTACCATACGATCCAGCATTCCACTTCTGGGTATATATTCAGAGTCAGAAGCAGGGTGTCAAAGAAGAGATATTTGTTTTTGTCATGCCTGTGTTCATAGCAGCATTATTCAAAATAGCTAAAATGTGGAAACAACACAAGTGTACACTGACAAATGAACAGATAAGCAAAGTGTGGTATATACCGACAATGGAATATTATTCAGTCTTAAAAAGGAAGAAATCCTGACACATGCTACAACATGGATGAACATTGAGGACGTTACGCTAAGTGAAATAAGCCAGCTACCAAAAGACAAATACTATGTGATTCTACTTATATAAGTTAGGACAGTCAAAAATCATAGAGACAGAAAGTAGGATGGCAGTTGCCAGGGACTGGGGGGGAGGGGAAATGAGGAGTTACGGGGTTTGTTTCTTTTATTTTCTTTTCTTTTGAGACGTGGTCTTGCTCTGTCGGCCAGGCTGGCGTATAGTGGTATGATCTCAGCTCATGGCAACCTCTGCCTCCCGAGTTCAAGTGATTCTCCTGCCTCAGTCTCCTGAGCAGCTGGGACTACAGGTGCCTGCCACCACGCGTGGGTAATTTTTGTATTTTTAGTAGAGATGGAGTTTTACCATATTGGCCAAGCTGGTGTTGAACTCCTGACCTTGTGACCCGCCCACCTCAGACTCCCAAAGTGCTGGGATTACAGGTGTGAGCCACCATGCCTGGCCGGAGTTACTGTTTAATGGGTGCAGAGTTTCAGTTTTACAAAATGAAAAGTTCTGGAGATGGATGGTGGTGATGGTTGCACAGCACCATGAATGTATTTCATACCACTTGAACTGAACACTTGAAAATAGTTAAGATGATAAATTTTATTATGTGAATTTTACCACAATGAAAATTAATAAATTTTATATTGAAAAAAATAACTCCTATGGCTTCCATTTCTTCACTGAATCCTGACTAATACAGAAAATGGTTTTCTAGGAGTTATTCCAGGGAACAGACTTTCAGATACAGGATTTATTATAGGAGTTTATTTGGTCATATCCTTAAACTCAAATGCAATGTTGAGCCACTTGTCAATGGGAAATGGAATGTAGTGGCATCACAAATAATCAACTTATCATCTGTAATCAACTGTGTCGAAGTGCTTACTAAAGCAAGTAATTGGGAGCCACATTTAACTGTTTAACAATAATATCTACAACAACTCTAGGTTATCCATGGCTTTATTTGAATGCATCGAGGAACTTATTATAAATTAAAAGTACAGGTTATTAAGCATTCAGTTCAGGCCAGGCTCAGTGTCTCGCTCCTGTAATCCCAACACTGGGAGGCCAAGGTGGGAGGATTGCTTGCACCTAGGAGTTTGAGATCAGCCTGGGCAACATAGTGAAACACAAAATTAACCACACGTGGTGGCCAGTTTGTAACCAGACTCCTTGGTAGTCTCCATTACTTAGGAGGCTGAGGTGGGAGGATCGCTTGAGCCCAGGAGATCAAGACTGCTCTGAGCCATGATTGTACCACTGCACTCCAGCCTGGGTGACAGACAGAGTGAGACCCTGTTGCAAAAAAAGCAAAACAAACAAACAAAAAACATTCAGTTCAAGTCACAGTCAGAATACAAAAACTTCTACAG
Source organism: Mandrillus leucophaeus (assembly GCF_000951045.1). Lineage (NCBI taxonomy): Eukaryota > Metazoa > Chordata > Mammalia > Primates > Cercopithecidae > Mandrillus > Mandrillus leucophaeus. The sequence goes on along the minus strand of NW_012106931.1, from coordinate 591,357 downwards.
CAGCCCTAAAAGAATTCCTTATTTCCTGTACGTCCAGACTTATCTTTCTTTTTTTTTTTTTTTTTGAGATGGAGTCTGGCTCTGTTGCCCAGGCTGGAGTGCAGTGGCCGGATCTCAGCTCACTGCAAGCCCCGCCTCCCGGGTTCACGCCATTCTCCTGCCTCAGCCTCCTGAGTAGCTGGGAGTACAGGCGCCCGCCACCTCGCCCGGCTAATTTTTTTTGTATTTTAGTAGAGACGGGGTTTCACCGTGTTAGCCAGGATAGTCTCGATCTCCTGAACTCGTGATCCGCCCGTCTCAGCCTCCCAAAGTGCTGGGATTACAGGCTTGAGCCACCGCGCCCGGCCCAGACTTATCTTTCTAAAAATCAAACATAAAATGTAATTGTGCAATTTTCAGAGTTACAGTATGATTTGATCTCACATCCTTGCCAGATATCTCTAGTGAAAGGGCACTGATTGGGAAGGGCATGACCCTGAAACTGGGAATGGGAGTATTGGGTTGACTCAAAGAAAGTCGAAGTTCTACAATATCCAATCTCTCTAAACATCTACAAGGTCAGTAGAAGCAGTCCTTCTTCCCTTAAAGGCACTAGAATAGCATCATTTCTGTCAGGCATGGTGGCTCATACCTGTAATCCCAACACTATGAAAGGCCAAGTGGGAGGACACCTTGAGGCCAGGAGTTTGAGACCAGCCTGGGCAACACAGCGAGACCCCCATCTCTAAATAAAAAAGAAAAAAATTTTTTTAATCATTTGAAGGATGTCTGCTTTCCTCTAGTTTCTTTTTTTTTCTTTCTTTCTTTCTTTTTTGAGACAGAGTCTCACTCTGTTACCCAGGCTGGAGTGCAGTGGCACGATCTCAGCTCACTGAAACCTCTACCTCCCAGGTTCAAGCGATTTCTCCTGCCTCAGCCTCCTGAGTAGCTGGGATTACAGGTGTGTGCACCACCATGCCCAGCTAATTTTTGTATTTTTACTACAGACGGGGTTTCACCATGTTGGCCAGCCTTGTCTTAAACTCCTGACCTCAGGTGATCCACCCTCCTCGGCCTCCCAAAGTGCTGGGATTACAGGTGTGAGCCATGGCGCCCAGCCTACTTTCCTCTAGTTTCACTCGAACCACCCGTTGTTAACTGTAGATCAGGATTTCTCAACATGTTGGGCTGGATAATTCTTTGTGGGAGGAGATGTCCCATGTGTTGTAGGATATTTAGCAACATTCCTGACCTCTACCCACTAGATCCAGCAGCACCTTCCCCTCCAAGTTGTGACAATCAAAATTGTCTCCAGACATTGCCAAATGTACTGTGGGAAACAAATTATCCCCAGTTGAGAACCACAGCTCTACATCTATAGCTAGGGTTAGATCCCGGTGTGTTCCACAGTCTGATTGGGAAGAAATAACTTATTCTTTCAATATTTTGCTAATTTTTATCTGCAGAAATGTGGAGAACATGTGAAAGAGAGGATTCTTCCTTTCTAAGACCAAGGAAATAGACCAAGAAGACAGATTTGGTTGAATTGTTAGCATGGGTGCTTTTACCATAAATTCTGGATTAAATGTGTCAGCTTGTGCAGCTGGAAATCTCTCTAATAGTTACTTGGTTGGTTGCCTGAAATTTTATTTCAGCAGTAGGCTGCTTTCAATAGTGTTGAGATGCAAGAACTTTGTGGCGTAATTTAGAAGAAGCAATCCCAAAGCTTAAGGAGATAGAAATGTTAGAGTTCATAACATTTGAATTCATAACATATGAATGGCCACCATCTCACTATATCACCTAAGAGATCCCAGAGGACATGCTCTTCACTAAGGCACTGAGAAATACATTAGCGGATGGGCACCGATATCCCTGTAAATGCTATGGTCGCTGTTTTCTGTAGGTAGATATGGTAAAGGAAGACGTTATAGTTGAGATGAGTTCCCTGATATTGATGGAGGTGATGGGATCCTGGGGTAACAGAGGACAAAGACAGTGTGAGTCAAGAGACAATGTATAGACTCCCTTTCAGAGTATAGTATGAAAAGAAGGGCATAAAGAGTGGCTTTACAGTGTAGAAACCTGACAAACACTACTTATCAAGGCGATAAGTCATGCTGGCAGTATGTGTAGTTGACATGATTTGATGAGAATGGCATTTCACCTGTATGGCTTTCCTCCCAAAAGCACATAACCCCAGTCTAATAATGAAATAAATATCAATAAAAACTCAGCTGAGGTCAGATATGGCTCACACCTGTAATCCGAACACTTTGGGAAGCAAAGGTGGGTGGATCACTTGAAGCCAGGAGTTCAAGTCCAGCCTGAGCAACAGGGTGAGACCTTGGTTCTATAAAAAAAAATTTTAAAAACAATTAGCTGGGCATGGTGGTGTGTGCCTGTAGTCCCTGCTACTTGGGAAGTTCAGGCAGGAGGATCACTTGAGCTTGGGAAGAGGAGGAGGAGGTCACAGTGAGCCAAGATCGTGCCACTGCCCTCCAACCTGGGTGACAGAGTGAGACCCTGTCTCAAAAAATAAAATAAAAAAAAAAAATAAAATAAAACAGTTGAGTGACATGATACCAAATACTTGACCAGTACTCTTCAAAACTGTTGAAGTTATCAAAAACAACAAACATATGGGAACTGGTCACAGCCAGGAAGAACCTAAGGAGACATGATGACTAAATGTAGTGTGGTGTCCTTAATTAGATCCTGGAACAGAAAAAGGACATTATATAAGAGATAAAGTAATCTGAGTAAAGTATGAACCTCAGGTAATAATATTGTATCAATATTGATTCATTAATTGTGACAAATGTACCATACTAAAATAAGATATTAATAATAGAGGAAGCCGGGTGCAGTGGCTCACACCTGTAATCCCAGCACTTTGGGATGCTGAGTTGGGCACGTCACCTAAGGTCAGGACCAGCCAGGTCAACATGGTGAAACCCCATCCTTCCAAAAATCAAAAATTAGCAGGGTATGGTGGCGGGTGCCTGTAATCCCAGCTACTCAGGAGACTGAGGCAGGATAATTGCTTGAACCCAGAAGGCAGAGGTTGCAGTGAGCCAAGATCACACTATTTTACTCCAGCCTGGGCAACACAGCGAGACTCTATCTTAAAAAAAAATAAAATAGAGGAAATTGGGTGTGGGATATATGGAAGCTTTCTATACTCTCATGGCAAGTCTTCTGTAAATCAAAATCTGTTTTCAAATAAAAATTTCGTATCAAAAATTAAAAACACGATGTGGGCATCATAATGAGCAAAAGGAATGAAATGGCATTCAGAAAGTTCTAATATATGAGACTCTTTGGCAGTGTTAATTGATCCTGGTGTCCGTAGTTAAATGGACAGCTTGAGAAAATGTTACTGGAGTTCATTTATTGTATATCCTAGTAAGCCCCTGCTGGACCAAACACAAACTGTACAAAACACACCAGAAAATAACTCTCTGAATGCACCGGATAATGGGCAAAAGTAGATAGATTCTGACAGGGAGTTAACATCTAAAAGAAAGCAATAGCATGGGGTGAATTTTCCATCGTTTACCATCTTTTAGCTTGAGGGCAGGCTTCAGTCAGTGCTACTTGTGGTGCTAAAACACTGATTTAAAAAAAAAAAAAAAATTCCACAGTATTTCTGGCCAGAAAAACAAGAGGCAAGAGTTGGGGGAAAAATAGCTGCTGGATGGTGAGAAGGAATTCAAGAAAGGAGAGACCCAGAGAAGGGGAGCCATATTATTTGCGTTTTAATACTGTTCAGCTTTCTGGAGAACCCCTGAAACACACATGTTTTGGGTACACCTCAAGTAACCCAACCAAAGATGAAAGAACTGAACAGAGATTTGCTGTGCAGCCCAGAGTCAGAGTTTGCAATTTGAGTCCATCTAAATTAATGGCATGCTAAACAAACAAACAAACAACAACAACAACAAAAACAAAAACACGTAACAGGCCAGGTGAGGTGGCTCATACCTGTAATCCCAGCACTTTGGGAGGCCGAGGTGGGTAGATCATCTGAGGTCAGGAGTTTGAGACCAGCCTGGCCAACATGGTGAAACCCTGTCTCTACTAAAAAAAGACAAAATTAGCCAGGTGTGGTGGCACATGCCTGTAATCCCAGCTACTTGGTAAGCTGAGACAAGAGAATCGTTTGAACCTGAGAGGCAGAGGTTGCAGTGAGCCAAGATCGTGCCGCTGCAGTCCAGTCTGGGCAATAGAGCGAGATTCTGTCTCAAAAGAAAAGAAAAGAAAAGAAAAAGCTATTCAACTTTCTGGAGATCTGGAGAATCCCTGAGTCATACATGCTTTGGGTACACTGCAAGTAACCCAACCAAAGATAAAAGAACTGAACTGAGATTCACTCTGCAGCCCAGAGTCAGAGTTTGTAATTTGAGTCCAACCAAATTAATGGCATGCTAAAACAAACATTTAACGACAGGGTCTCACTATGTTGCCGAGGCTGGAATACAGTGGTTATTCACAGGTGTGATAATAGTGCACCACACTACACTCCTGGGCTGAAGTGATCATCCTGCCTCAGCCTCCCAAGTAGCTTGAATTACAGGCATGTGCCACTGCAACTGGCTTTCAACTCTTTAAGGAACATAATAGTATCTAGTGTTCACAACTTAACATTTACAATGTTCAGAAAACAACTCAATTATTAGACAAATGACTGGGTGTGGTGACTTACACCTGTAATCCTACCACTTTGGGAGGCTGAGGCAGGAGGATGGCTTGAGCCCAGGAGTTTGAGACCAGCCTGGGTAATATAGGGAGACCTCGTCTCTGAAAAAATTTTTTTAAAAATTAACCAAGCATGGCGGCACACACCTGTAATCCCAGCTACTCAGGAGGCTGAGGTGGGATGATCATTTGAGCCCAGTAGTTTGAGGCTGCAGTGAGCCATGAGTGCACCACTACACTCTAGCCCAGGTGACAGAGGGAGACCCTGTCTCAGAAATAAACAAAATTATTTGACATATGAAGAAACAAAACTATGAGCACATCTTCTCAAGAGAAAAGATAATCAACAGAGACTGACACTGATAGGACATAAATGCTGCAGTTGTCACGATTTAAAAGCAGATATTGCAACTACATTCAATGATGTAAAGGAAAAAATGATCTTTCCACATGACTCATTACCCAGAAGCATCTAGCCTGGTGGAATGATGGATTAGCCTACTGATGGCTTAGTTTCAGCACTAGCACCTGTTGAGAGATAGTGTCCTGAAAGACTGAAGTTCTGTCTTACAAAATTCCATATATATTCCCGTATATCATGCTGTTTCTCCCACAGCCAGAATGCACAAGTCCAGGAATAAATGGTTGGACATGTAAGTGACTTTTCTCATTCTTACACCTAATAACCAACTTCTGGGATTTTTACTTCCCACGTCTGCAACTTTGAGTTCTGCAGGTTTGAAGAACTTTGTTTCCACAGAGAAATGCTTCTATTATGAAACACAACACTAGCTCCATTGAATGAGAGGCTGAGATACCACCTGGCCATTTTGGGCTCTGAAGAGCCACTGAACCAATAGCCAAGAAGATATTGCTCAACTAGCTGAAGCGATTGATCCTAATTACTGAGAGGGAATTGAGTCTCTGTTACACAATGAGGACATGCACCCAAGAGTTTCTCCTGAATCTAAGAGATTCTCTGGGGAGCCTCTGAGCACTTATATGTTTAATAGGAAAGATTAATGGAAAATTAAGGCAACCAGAAAAAGGCAGAATGCTGAAGAAAATTTAGATCCTTCAGGAATGAAGGTTTGGTTCCCCAACCAGGTAAAGAACCTAGACCAGAAAAAGAGGTTCTTGCAGAGGATAAAGAAAATAATGAGTGCAGAACGAACATGGTGGCTCACCCCTATAATCATAGCACTCTGGGAGGCCAAGGCGGACGAATCACTTGAGCTCAGGAGTTGGAGACCAGCCTAGGCAACACAGTGAAACCCTGCTCTACTATATATGTGTGTGTGTACGTGTGTGTGTGTATATATATATGAAACCTCGTATGAAACCTCGTCTCAAAAAAGAAAAAGAAAGAAAATAATGAATGTATAGTGGAAAACAAGTTATAAATGTCAACTATGACATCATGACCACTTAAAGAAATGAGCACACTAACATCTAAGCATATGGTCTTCCAACTTTTTATGTGTGTACAAAAAAAGGTAATCTCTCTTCTGATTTCCCTTATTGTTTCATAGTAATGATTGCTGGTGATGATTGACTTGACAATTTGTCTTTAGGTTTCAATATATTTGGGTAGGACCTTGGCTGAATTTGAGAAGTATTAGCATTGCCTATATATGAATACTGCAACTGTGACTCAATGGCAAGGACATTTGCACTTGATGTTTCCTCTGCTTGGAAGCTCTTTCCTGGATATCCATGAGTGCTTCTCCCTCACCTCCCTTAAATCTTTATTCAAATGTCACTTTTCTCAGTGACATATTCCCTAACCACCCTATTTAAATTCCATAGTTCTTATCACTACCTAACATATTATAGGCCAGGCACAGTGGTGCACTTTGGGAGGCTGAGGCAGGCAGATTACTTGAGCCCAGGAGTTCCAGACTAGGCTGGCCAACAAAGTAAAACCTCGTCTCCACTAAAAATACAAAAAGTAGCTGGGCGTGGTGGCGCAGACCTGTAGTCCCAGCTACTGGGGAGACTGAGGAAAAACATATTATATGCCAGGCGCGGTGGCTCACGCCTGAAATCCCAGCACTTTGGGAGGCCAAACCAGGTGGATCACTTGAGGTCAGGAGTTCGAGACCAGCCTGGCCTACATGGTGAAACCCTGTCTCTACTAAAAATACAAAATTAGCCCAGCATGATGGGACACACCTGTAATCTCAGCTACTCAGGCAGCTGAAGCAGGAGAATCACTTGAACCTGGGAGGCAGAAGTTGCAATGAGCCGAGATTACGCCATTGCACTCCAGCCTGGGCAACAGAGTGAGACCCGTCTCAAAAAAAACAAAAAACAACAACAAAAAATATATATATATGTATGGTTTTTTTTTTTAATTTTACTTCTTTACCTTAGTTGCTTTCTGTGTCCCACTGCCTTTAGAATATAAGCTTCTTAAGGGCAGGGAATATTATCCATCTTGTTCATGGCCATATCATCAGGGCATAAAACAGTGTACTCAAGAAATATTTATTGACTATGGGACACTATGCTATGCAGGAATTTAAAATAATGAGCTAGATATAGATGGTTTGGCTCTGTGTCTGCACCCAAATCTCATCTCAGATTGTAATCCCCAGAATCCCCATGTGTTAAGGGAGGGAACTAGTGGGAGGTGATTGGATCATGGAGGTGGTTTCCTTCATGCTGTTCTCATGATAGTGAGTTCTCACGAGATCTGATGGTTTTATAAGTGTTTGACAGTTCCTCCTTCACACACACTGTGTCACCTACCTCCATTTAAGACGTGCCTGCTTCCCCTTCCGCCATGATTGTAAGCCTCCTGAGGTCTCCCCAGCCATGTGGAACTGTGAGTCAATTAAATTCTTTATAAATTACCCAGTCTTGGGTGTCTCTTTATAGCAATGTAAAAACGGACTAATACAATATATAAATGCTAAACTGTTAATCATGGTTTCCTCTCAGAGGGTAAGTGGGATTGGGAGAGGGGATAAACTTATTACCTAAGTTAAAAAAATTTTTTTCAATGTTGGGAGACACTTGACAAACTTAACAACTTAAGGAGAAAGGTTAGCACTGGAGTGGATTAATGTATAGTAGAAAGTGGGGATAACTGATGGAATGATTTAATGATAAAATGAGAAAATAACATGAGATGGTTCTTGGATAAGATGGTGCTTGGATAAGGAGTTTTGCAGTGGAAATGACACAGGGCAGGCGAGCCCCAAAGTGAATCTTAGCCTGCAAGAGTTTTTGGCTTTGCTCAGGAAGGAATTCAAGGGCAAGCCAGAGATAGAGAAAAGCAACTTTATTGAAGAGGCAGTGTTACAGCTCTATGACTGCTCCTTCCAAGCAAGGCTACCCCCATGCCATGGGCAAAGGAGCAACCCAGGACAGTTTTGCAGTCATATTTATACCCACTTTCTTTTTTTTTTTTTTTTTTTTTTTTTTTTTTTTTTGAGAGAGAGAGAGAGCCTCACTCTGTCACCAGGCTGGAGTGCAGTGGTTCAAGCTCGGCTCACTGCAACCTCCACCTTCCAGGTTCAAGTGATTCTCCTGCCTCAGCCTCCCGAGTAGCTGGGATTATAGGCACCCGCCACCACGCCTGGCTAATTTTTGTATTTTTAGTAGAGACAGGGTTTTGCCATGTTGGCCAGGCTGGTCTTGAACTCCTGACCTCAGGTGATCTGCCCACCTCAGCCTCCCAAAGTGCTGGGATTATGGCGCCCGGCCTATACCTACTTTTAATTGCATGCAGATTAAGGAGAGGTTTATGTAGAAATTTCTAGGGGAGGGGTAGTAATTTTTGTGTCATTGGGTCATTGCCATGGAAAAGAGTGGTAATGCCAGGGTGTTGCCATGGCAACAGTAAATTGACATGGCATACTGGTGGATGTGTCTGATTGAAAACCGCTTTCACCCTGGCCCCATTTCAGCTAGTCCTCAATCTGGTCCAGTGTCTTAGCCTTATCTCTGGAATTGAGTCCCGCCCCCTGCCTCAGAGAGAGCTGGTTGGAGTCCTCAGCTCATGGCTTCCATGATCCTTGTGAAGCAGATGGGGAGGTCAAGGCTAAGAGCAAGGGCTTGGGTAGTATGCTCAATTTCTGAGGGTTTAGAAAATATGTTATGGTCCTATTAACAAAATTACTTTATGTAATCCTTGCTCAGTTCCATGAGGTATCATTATCTCTACTTTACAATATTATTCTACTCTACAATGTAAAAACAGAAGCACAGTGATTATACAATTTGTATACGACTACTGAGCTGATGAATGATGGAGCCATTTTAGAAAGTTCTAACCCAGGCCTCTCTGACTTCAATTTACCGACCTCATTTAGGCCTCATGTTCCTCCATAATGAAGTATAAATAGTCCAGTGGCCCCGTTTTCTAACACAAGGGTCCCACAGCAGAGTGGGATGGGCATGTCCAGGGTATGCATGATGATCCATTAGGGCACTGGAAGGCAATGTTAGATTTCTATTTATAGTTTTTAAATCTAAAAGAAGTTCAGCTTTGCTAGTATTTAATATGCAGATAGATGCTGGCATCCTTATTTGGTCTGGATGCCAGCTGGTTATGAGTCATTTCGATACTTGAGAGAGACACAGGAGTTCCACAGCACAGATGGAATGATAGTAGTGCTTCCCCATATTATATTTTTTTGTGCCTAAGGGATGACATCAATATGTTAACTTTTGTAGGAATAAGACTTTTACAAATAGCAGAATCTTTATAATACAGTAGTCTATGATGAAATGGTGATTGATGATGAAGATGTTTGACTTCACTCAAAGGTTTGCTTGGTCTTTCTTGTCAAGAGTATTAAAAATAGAATCTATAAATAACTTGCACTTTTCTTTGACAAAAAGACAAGCATTCAAACTGTGTTGCCTTTTTCGATGATACTAAGGTGGCTGTCAGTAGTATGCTATTTATAGATACTAATAAGTAATATTTTAAAATTCCATTTCTTTAAGGTAGGGTTGATATTTTCACAAGTGGGGAAACAACTGCTTTTGGGAAAGCTATTGCAAAATTTTTCAAAATATATATTTGGAAATGTGTATTTGGAAATGTTTCCATTTTGGTGTGACTTTTTTTGCTAAAAATTATATAAGTATGTAACTTATAGCAATGCTCATATATAAAAATATAGTGTTTTCTGATTAATCGCAAAGGCAGCTGACTATCATGGAAGATAAAAATTAGCTGAATTTCAGTAAAATCCTTCACAAATTGGTGAATGAAATTGAAAAACTAATTCCATTATTGAGTAAGCCCCGACAATAATTCATCCATTTAGAGTTCATATTTTTGTCAGGTTTTATTTCCATCAAAACCAAGTAATAAGCTAAACAGATCATAGAAACAAGCCTTTGAAATTATTATTATTATTATTATCATCATCATCATTGAGATTGAGTCTCACTCTGTTGTCCAGGCTGGAGTGCAGTTGTGCAATTTCAGCTCATTGCAACCTCCACCTCCCAGGTTCAAGCAATTCTCCTGCCTCAGCTTCATGAGTAGCTGGGATTACAGGCGCATGCCATCACACCCAGCTAATTTTTTGTATTTTTAGTAGAGATGGGGTTTCACCATGTTGCCCAGGCTGGTCTTGAGCTCCTAACCTCAAGTGATCCGCCTGCCTTGGTCTCCCAAATTGCTGGGATTACAGGCATGAACCACTGTGCCCAGCCTCAAATTATAATATTGTAATGTGCTAAACCACAATATCAGAAATAAAGCAGGGTCAATAAAGTTGCTCTTAAAAATAAATTAGTTACAGCAAAAAAAAAAAAAAAAAAAAAAGGCTTTTTTTGGTTGGGCAGGTGGCTCACGCCTGTAATCCCAGCACTTTGGGAAGCTGAGGCAGGCAGATCACCTGAGGTTAGGAGTTCAAGATCAACCTGGGCAACATGGTGAATCCCCCGTCTGTACTAAAAATACAAAAAGGAGTTGGGCATCGTGGCACACACCTGTAATCCCAGTTACTCAGGGGGCTGAGGCAGGAGAATTGCTTGAATCTGTTAGACAGAGGTTACAGTGAGTTGAGACCATGCCACTGCACTCCAGCCTGGGCAACAGAATGAGACTCTGTCTCAAAAAAAGAGGGTTTTTTTGTACAGATAATAAACATAATTTTTATATGCATACATAAATGTGTATATTTTAAGTAAAGAAACAGGTAACATAAATATATGTATCAACATAGAAATAAAAATTAGAATATGGATGATTTTACATACAATGTTGTAGCACTGTCTGCCAGTCTCTGGTGGTGGTTCTTCACGCAGGCAAGAAGGAAACATGTGTGTGTGTGTGTGTGTGTGTGTGTTTCACACATAAATCTATATATTCACACACACAAATATATATACTATACAATTACATATATGTGTATATAAAATAATATACATAAATATAAATATATGTATAAAATATAGCCAGGCAGGGTGGCTGGCACCTGTAATACCAGCTACTCAGGAGGCTGAGATGGAAGAATCACTTGAGGCCAGGAGTTCTGCAACAGCCTGAGCAACATAGCAAGACTCTGTCTCTTAAAAAATAGATAAGTAAATAAAATAAACATAATGCAACAAACACATACACCAACACACATGCAGATGCACTTACATTTATACTAGCGGCTCTCTTGCCACATACTGGCAGGGAAGGGGAACAAAATGGCCATAGGAGTCTTTCTCTGTCAGTTCCATGTGACCCCACGCTGCTAGCAAACACGAGGCCACCGCCTTTTAACCAGAACCAGCCCAGGTGGCATCACCCTCCAGTGGGAAAGCGGTTCACTTCTCTCAGATCTGACAGTCAGTACAGGTGGTCTTCTTTGGAACACTTCAGGTGGGGTCCATACAATGGTGTCCCAGTTCGGGTGGGTAGAGAAGAGGCTTTCTGTACAGAGGAAGGAAGGCTAGGTCTGAGCCCTCAGAATGTACTGGGGGCAGAGTGAGTGTGGGTGGGGTAAAATGGTACCAGGCTGGAGAGACAGTCAGGCCAGGGTTTGACTGCACTGACAGCCACTGGAGGATTTTGGGGGCCAGGAAAATGAACCTCTGACACTGAAGGCTACACAGTCCTTAGTAAGCCTGTTCTGGCCAGTTCCAGCTGGATCTAGAGGACTCTCCAGGGCTTCAGCAGGGCCAAAGAATACCTGGATTACAGAAACCTGAGGAGATAGGTGCCTGAGGCCTCTTCCACAAGTTTGAGAAGCACAGAAAACAGGTATTTGGCTTGACAAACACCTATGGACTTCAAAGTAGGTGTCAGACAAAGAAAACTAGTTAGAGGCAGACCACTGGGCCCTGCCACCCCTAGTCAATGGATGACACCTGTTCCCAAAGTAGAGCCTGGCTTGTAGGGCAAGATAGGGCCATCACAAACAAAATGTTATATTTTAAAATGCTGTGTTTATTTCGGCATCATCATCATTTTGTCCTTTAACTTTAAAACATTTTTGTCATTTTAAAAGGTATACAACATATTAGGACTGTATTACATGCTTCTAATGTATGAATAACTTAGGGTGCATGTTGAAAAATATTTAAAGGAAAGTTTGTGATTCAATAATGTAGAGATCATTATTCAAATGCAGGGTTTCTCAGCCTGGGCACTATGTACACTTTGGGCTGGAGAATCTTTTGTTGTGAGGAGTTTTCCAGTGCATTGTAAGATATTTAGTAGCATCTTAGGCCTCAACCCACTAGATGCCAGTAGCAGCACCCCCTCCTCTACAGTTTTGACAACCAAAAATGTCTCCAGACACTGACAAATGTTCCCTTAGGTTAGGAATGCCAGATTTAACAAAATGAAAAAGTGAAAACAAAAAATCAGAACACATTTATAAAAAATTCTTTTTTTTTTTTTTTTTTTAATTGAGACTGAGTCTCACCCTCTATTACCCAGGCTAGAGTGCAGTGGCGTGATCGCAGCTCACTGCAACCTCCGCCT
>NW_012106931.1:553202-578086 GCF_000951045.1 Mandrillus leucophaeus | reverse complement strand
GTTGGCCAGGCTGGTCTCGAACTCCTGACCTCAAGTGATCCACCCACCTCAGCCTCCCAAAGTGCTAGGATTACAGGCGTAAGCCACCACACCCAGCCTCTTTTTTCTTTTTTTAAAGCAATGAAGTCTCACTACGTTGCCCAGGTTGAAATGCAATGACTATTCACAGGTGTGGTTATAATGCATTGCAGTCTTGAACTCCTGGGCTCACACAGTCCTCCTGCCTCAGCCTCCCTAGTAGCTGGAGCTACAGGTGTGTACCACATCTGGCTCAAGAACTGCCATCTGAATGAATTATTATGCCTATAATATTCCCTACAACATTACTCCTCTCCCAGCCTCATCCTACGTTCCCTTCCTTCCCCTTCCAAATTCTTCCACTGTGTTCTCTGGAACTAATGATCCATAACCTGCAAAAGTCCCTGCCATTCTCAAGCATTTCCCCCAATTTCTTATCTTTATTAAAATCTGGTGCTCTCTTAAAGATATTTTCCCTTTTGCTCACCTAAATGGTAGCTTTTTGTGCTCTCAATTTGCACATACCTCAAAGATGAGAAGTGTAAGGAAATTTGGAATAAGCAAAAATGTAACTGGTATTTCCAGTGATAAACTATACATTCTTTAGAGCACACCTTTCCAAAGCACCTGATTCTACCCTTTTATTGCTTGTGAGGTATTGTACAACTCTGTAAATTGTAAATAACTGACAGCAGTGCAAGATAATTCTTAACTTTAGACATGCAAGTACATTCTGTCCAGTGGCAGTTGAATTGACTTGCCTCTCCTACAGTGGGATGAAGCCAGTTTTACCTACATTTTCCAGTTCATTTCTGTATGCCTGATCTATCAATGTGGATTCACCTTGGACATTTAACTGGTTCTCTCATTAATAATGAGTTAACTAAAACTTTTAACACATTTCATTTTACATCTTAATGGGAGTCATAATTTTACCTTAAAAAAAGTTTTTCCTTTAACAGTAGTGGGGTTGTTATTCATTTGCTTCCCATTCCTATTTCCAGACTACTGTTCTCTCTGTACTCTAAAAGGAAAAGCCAACTTCTCTGAGGTCTGTGCCACTCACCTGCCCCTCTCTCTTCCTCATCTCATTGCTTTCATCTACTGCCCTTCCTGTAACTCCCTGCTCAGTCAGGCAAAGACAGCAGCCTATGATTCCACTCCACCACAAGCCCTGCCATTATCCTGGGTGACTTCAACAATCAAAAGGATGATCCATCCACCAAGGCCCTTGAGGCTCATTCCCTTGATCTCCTCAACATCCTTCTTATTAACTCCACCTGAGCAGCCCACGCCTTTTCATCATCCTTGGACCTTGTCATCATCTGTAACCATGCCACTTCCAGAATCTCTAATTCAAGCATCTTCTTTGACCACAAACTCCTCTCCCTCCAACTTGTCTGTGATGGGGTTCAGGACGCACTACCCCAAAATATGGCACCATGGCATATTGAATATTTTAAGCTGAAGGAGTTTGAGAAAATGGCAGAAGCAGGAAAGTCACTCTCACTCCCCTACTACCCCTTCTCCCCATGAGGCAAGTAGGCCTTAAAACCTAGAAAGGGGCCAGGCACAGTGGCTTACGCCTGTAATCCCAGCACTTTGGGAGGCCAAGTTGGGTGGATCATGAGGTAAGGAGATCAAGACCATCCTGGCTAACACGGTGAAGCCCTGTCTCTACTAAAAATACAAAAAAATTAGCGGGGCGTGCTGGTAGGTGCCTGTAGTCCCAGCTACTCGGGAGGCTGTGGCAGGAGAATGGCATGAACCCGGGAGGTGGAGCTTGCAGTGAGCTGAGATCACGCCACTGCACTCCAGCCTGGGTGACAGAGCTAGACTCCGTCTCAAAAATAAAAACCTAGAAAGGATTTTCTGACCATCCCTCAAGGCAGGTCATAAGATCTTCATTGAAAGGTACCCTAACCTGGAGGAAAGGAGCATTTTTATCTCCAAAGATACAGGGTCTGAGAGAAGAATCTGAACAAACAGGCCTTTCTAAGTCCTGTTCTAGTTTATTACCATTAAATAATACTTCCTTTTTCCAATTATATTTCTCTGTGACTATTGTTCATCAAATTTAGCATAAAAATACACCAGTTTAGCCGGGCATGGTGGCTCACACCTATAATCCCAGCACTTTGGGAGGCCGAGGCAGGTGGATCACGAGGTCAGGAGATCGAGACCATCCTGGCTAACACGGTGAAACCCTGTCTCTACTAAAAATACAGAAATTTAGCTGGGCATGGTGGTGCGTGCCTGTAGTCCCAGCTACTCGGGAGGCTGAGGCAGGAGGCTGAGGCAGGAGAATGGCGTGAACCTAGGAGGCGGAGCTTGCAGTGAGCCAAGATGGTGCCACTGCACTCCAGCCTGGGTGACAAAGCGAGACTCCATCTCAAAAAAAAAAACAACAACAAAACAAAACAAAACAAAACAATACACCAGTTTAACTGTCTTCATTTCCTTATGTGTGTTTTTCTCTTGCTAATCTGTCTTTTGTTATAGGAGCCTCAGCCACGAACCTAGGATGGGTGAGGGAAATACATTTTTTCCTTCCGTACATTTGTTAACTACTCCTAAAACTTCCTTTGACCTCATTGGGACCCTCATTCATTGACCTTCATCAGTTCTTTCTATTCCTTTCTTATTTTCTCCCCTGATCTAGCTTAGATTCTGTGGTCTATAATTTCACTGTTTTGCCAAGACCCTATATTCTATTGTTCCTCAATTGTTTTTCCATTTAATCCACCTGGAAACTCCCAAACTCTAATGAACCTAATTATCTGCTTTCTATATGACCCTGGTTTTGCGCACTGTTCTAAATCATACATAGAACAGGGCAGATTGGTTCCAGGGAAACTCCAAATGAGCCCTTAAATCACCCAAGCTGGGTCACGTCACTCCCCCAGTTTTCACTGTTTATTCAAACCTTCCTTCTCTCACCAACTGTGGTTCCCCCTTCTCACCCCACACCCTCAATAGAGTACCTTGCCTTCCTTCTTCACAGACAAAATAGAAACCATCACATGGCAGGCCTCATGCTCTTAATACCTTACCATTACCTGCCCCATCCTGTCCTCCTTCCCTCCTGTTTTTTGTTTCATTTTTTGTTTTGAGATGGAGTCTCACTGTCACCGAGGCTGGAGGGCAATGGTGCCATCTCGGCTCACTGCAATCTCTGCCTCCCAGGTTCAAGTGATTTTCCTGCCTCAGCCTCTTCAGTAGCTGGGACTACAGGCACCTGCCACCACACCCAGCTAATTTTTTGTGTTTTTAGTAGAGGCAGGGTTTCCCCATGTTGCCCAGGCTGGTTTTGAACTCCTGACCTCAAGTGATCCACCTGCCTTGGCCTCCCAAAGTGCTGGGATTACAGGCCTGAGCCACCACGCCCGGTTCCCATGTTCTTAATGCCTTTACCTGAGTCATTCTGTCCTCCTTCCCTCCTGTTTTAATGGGGGAGCTGCCCTTCCTCCTAACTGGGGCCAAATTATTTTCCTGTGCTTCAGATCCCATCTTCTTTGTCTTCTCAGAACTCCTCCCTGTAGATGACAGTCATCCTTCAGTATCTATGGGGGACCAATTCCAAGACCCCCTCAAATAAGTCCCTTATATAGCATGGCATGGTATTTGTATATTATGTACACACATCTCCCTACATACTTTAAATCATTTTTAGATTATTTATAATAGCTAATATAATACAAATGCTATGTAAATAGTTGTAATACTGTGTTTTTTAGGGAATAATGACAAGAAAAAATACATTGTACATGTTCAGTACAGATAAAAGCATCCTTTTTTTTTCTTTCAAGTATTTTTGATCCACGGTTGATTAAATACACAAATGTGGAACCCATGGATATGGAGGGCCAAGTGTATATGATTTGGTTTCATCTATGTATTTTCAACTTTTCCCTCTGAATGAGGTCCTTCTCAATGGTTTTAAAATAGTCTCATTTTCTTCTATTAAACAAAACCCTTCTTGGATCCTACACCCCCTTCAATTTCCTATCCTTCTACTCACTGTTCAGCCAACTCTCCCTGGGGGTCCTGCCCTATCACACTCCTGAAGGAGCTTTGGTTGATATCACTGGTATCTCACTGGTGAGATTTTTGTATAACAAATTCAATATTTTTCAGTCATCTTATTTAACTTGTCAGCAACAACTGACACACTCAACCATTCCCTCTTTCTTGAAATGCTCATTTGTCCCAGCTTCTGGGACACAAGGCTCTCCCAGTTTTTTCTTATACTTCTGGTCACTCCTTCTGACTCCTTGGTAAGTTATCTTCCTATACCCAAGCATCAACCCTAAGCATCCCTGAAAGCTCAGTCCTAGGCCCTCTTTTTTTTTTTCACTTGAGATTTTCCCTGAATATTCTCATCCATGCCTGAGGCCTCACCAACCACCTCTCTATCAACAACTGAAATGCAAGTCTCAATCTTGATTGAGACTTTATATTTGATTGAGAATTTATATTTATATTTTCTGTACCCATAAAATATAAATTTACCTATGTACAAATTTATCTCAGTACCATAGTCTTCCTACTTCTACTTGGTCATATTTTACTTTAGAGAGGGACATTGCCCAATTTTATTATTTTAGTAGTGTTTAACACACAGAAGATGCTCAATAAATATTATATATCCATGGGACCATATCTGGAAAAGAAATCTTTGGTAAATGACTACATACCTGGTACAATAACCAATACTTTTTTTAACAGTTCCTTGTGCCGTTCACCAGGGGTTATATGTGGAGTCCTAAAATTAAAAATAAATAAAAATAGCTGGGCAAAGTGTATGCTCCTGCAGTCCTAGCTTCTTGGGAGGCTGAGGCAGGAGGATTGCTTGGAGCCCAGGAGTTCAAGGTTGTAGTGCATGACCATCATGCCTGTGAATAGCAAGTGTACTCTCTAACCTGGGCAACATAGTGAGATCCCATCTCTAAAATAAAACAAATACAATTTTTAAAAGCTGGCTCATGATGATTTTGACAAGAAAACTCCAAATATACCAAATCCAGATGGTTGGCATAGAATAGTATAAGTAAATATTGAATAAGCATCAAATGTGTAATCCTGATCGAGAATTTCTGTCCACTTTCACTCCAAAAAGGTAAGTAGATTTCTTCATTCATCATGAAGAAACATGCATGACAAACTGAAACCAAATGTTTGCAAAGTAAGTTGGAATGTGATTAGACAATTCTAGTAATTAATAACTTTCTGACCTTAATAACTGAATCCAACTACTTCACAGCTTGGAAATGTGCTTTAAGACTTGTGAAAAATGCCTACTTTAAAAACTAATTAGAAATCATCAACAGAGGAAATGTGAGAAGTTCACAAACAAGAAAATCAATACACTCTTAAATAACCAAAGGGCAAAGGAAAAAAAAATCACAAGGAAGATTAGCAAATACTTTGAGATGCTTGAAAACAAACACATAATATATAAAAACTATTTGGATGCAGTTAAAACAGTGCTTATGAAGAAATTAATGGCCATGAACACCTATTTTTTACATTTTTAATTTTTGTGGGTACACAGTAGGTATATATATATTTACAAGGTACATGAGATGTTTTTGATACAGGCATGCAATGTGAAATAATCACATAATGGAGAATGGGGTATCCATCCCCTTAACCATTTATCCTTTGTGTTATAAACAATGTAATTTTTGTATTAACTCTTTTAGTATTTTATTTTATCTTATTTTATTTTATCTTATCTTATCTTACTTTATTTTATTTTGATAGAGTCTCACTCTGTAACACAGCTGGAGTGCAGTGGCGTGATCTTGGCTCACTGCAACTTATACCTCCTGGGTTCAAGCAGTTCTCCTGCTTCACCCTCCTAGGTAGCTGGGATTACAGTCATGCGCCACCACGTCCAGCTAATTTTTATTTTTTGTTTGTTTTTGAGACTGAGTCTCACTCTGCTGTCCAGGCTGGAGTGCAGTGGCGTGCGTGATCTTGGCTCACTGCAACCTCTGCCTCCTGGGTTCAAGTGAACCCATCCTTGCATCCCAGGGATAAATCCCACTTGGTCATGATGATCTTCCTAATGTATTGTTGAATTCAGTTTGCTAGTATTTTGTTGAGAATTTTTGCATCAATATTCATCAGTGATACTGCTCTATAGTTTTCCTTTTTTAATGTGTCTTTGTCTGGTGTTGGTATCAGGGCAATACTGGCCCTGTAGAATGAATTTGGAAGTATTCCCTCCTCCTTTATTTTTTGGAATAGTTTAAGTGGGATTGGTAATAGTTCTTCTTGAAATGTTTGGTAGAATTCAGCAGTGAAGCCATTGGGTCCTGGGCTTTTCTTTATTGGGATACTTTTTATTATGACTTTAATCCCATTACTTGTTATTGGTCTGTTTAGGTTTTGGATTTCATCATGGTTCAGACTTGGTAGGTTGTGTGTGTACAGGAATCTGTCCATTTCTTCTAGATTTTCCAATTTATTGGCATATAGTTGCTCATAGTAGCCATTAATGATCCTTTGAATTTCTGCAGCATCATTTGTAATGTGTCCTTTTTCATTTTTGAATTTATATCTTGTCTCTTTTTTTCTTGGTGTGGGTAAAGGTTTGTCAATTTTCTTCAACTTTTCAAAAAACCAATTCTTTTTGTTTCATTATCTTTTGAAATGTTTTCTTCCATTCAATTTCATTTATTTCTGCTCTGATTTTTATTATTTTTCTTCTACTAATTTTGGGTTTGGTTTGCTCTTGCGTTTCTAGTTCTTTAAGATGCATCGTTAGATTGTTTAAGTTTATCCTCTTCTTTGATGTAGGAACTTATAGCTACTAACTTCCCTCTTAGTACTGTCTTTACTGTATCCCATAGGTTTTGGTATGTTGTGTTTCCATTATCGTTTGTTTCAAGAATTTTTTATTTTTTATTTTTTTGAGACAGGGTCTCACTCCAATACCCAGGCTAGAGTGTAGTGGCTTGATCTTGGCTCACTGCAACCTCCGCCTCCCAGGTTCAAGCAATTCTCCTGCCTCAGCCTCCCGAGTAGCTGGGATTACAGGTGCCTGCCACCATGCCTGGCTAATTTTTGTATTTTTAGTAGAGATTGGTTTTCACTATGTTGGCCAGGCTGATCTCGAACTTCTTACCTCAAGTGATCTGCTTACTTTGGCCTCTCAAAATGCTGGGATTACAGGCCTGAACCACCATGCCCAACCCAGTTTCAAGAACTTTTTAAATTTCCTTCTTAATTTCCTCATTGACCCACAGTAATTTGGGAGCATGTTGTTTAATTTCTATGTATTTGTGTAGTTTCCAAAATTCTTCTTGTTACTAATTTCTGGTTTTATTCCAATGTGGTCAGGGAAGATGTTTGATCTTATTTCAGTTTTTCTGAATGTTTTAAGACTTGTTTTGTGATCTAACATATGGTCTATCTTTAAGAATAATACATGTGCTAAGGAAAAGAATGTGTATTCTGAAGATGTGGGATGAAATGTTCTGTAAATATCTATTACATTTGGTTTATAGTACAGATTAAGTCCAATATTTCTCTGTTGATGTTCTGTCTGGAAGATGTGTCCAAAGCCAAAAGTGGGGTGTTGAAGTCTCCAGTTATTATTGTATTGGGGCTTATCTCTCTCTTTAGCTCTAATAATATTTATGTATATATCTGGGCACTCCAGTGTTGGGTTCATCTATATTTAAATTTGTTATATCCTCAAGCTGAATCAATCCCTTTGTCATTATATAGTGACCTTCTTTGTCTCTTCTTATAGTTTTTGTCTTGAAATCTATTTTGCCTGAGATAAGTTTGGCTACTCCTGCTCTTTTCTGGTTTCTATTGGCATGGAATATCTTTTTCCATCCCCTTAGTGTATCTTTATAGGTGAAGTGTGTTTCTTGTAGGCAACAGAACAATGGGTCTTGTTTTTTCATCCATTCAGCCACTCTGTGTCTTTTGATTGGAAAGTTTACTCCATTTACATTCAAAGTTGTCATTGATGAGTAAGGAAATACTCCTGCCATTTTGGTATTTGCTTTCTAGTTGTTTTTATTTTTTGTGTGTATGCACTGCATGTTTTTTGGTTTGAGGTTACCATGAGATTTGCAAATACTATCTTATAACCCATTATTTTAACATGATAACAACTTAACACTGTTTGCATAAGCAAACAAGCAAAAAGAAAACTACTGAAAATTCTATGCCTTAACTTCATCCCCCTGATTTTTAGCTTTTTGTTGTTTCTATTTATATCTTATTATACTATGAATGTCTCAAAAAGTTATTGTAGTTATTATTTTTATTGGTTCATTGTTTAATCTTTGTACTTAGGATAAGGGTAGTTTATACAACACAGTTACAGTGTTAAAATACTCTGTATTTTTCTGTGTACTTACCATTACTAGTGAGTTTTCTACCTTCAGGTGATTACTTGTTGCTAATTATCATCCTTTTCTCTCTGTGTTAAGTAACTCCTTTAGAATTTCTTTGGTTTTTATTTTTGTTTGTTTGTTTGAGACTGAATCTTGCTCTATCGCCCAGGCTGGAATGCAGTGGCATGATCTCAGCTCACTGCAACCTCCATCTCCTGGGTTCAAGCAATTCTCCTACCTCAGCCTCCTGAATACCTGGGATTACAGGTGCCTGCCATCATGCCCAGCTAATTTTTGCAATTTTAGTAGAAATGGGGTTTCACCACGTTGGCCAGGCTGGTCTCCAACTCCTGACCTCAGGCAATCTGCCCACCTTGGCCTCCCAAAGTGCTGGGATTACAGGATGAGCCACCGCACCCAGCCCCCTTTAGCATTTCTTGTAGGATAGGTCTGGTGTTGATGAAATCCCTCAGCTTTTGTTTGCCTGGGAAAGTATTTCTCCTTCATGTTTGAAGGATATTTTCCATGGTTATACCACTCTAGGATAAACATAATATTCCAACTTAAGTAATTAGAGAAAGAAGACTAAAACCAAAGCAAGCAGGAGGAAGGAAATAGTGAAGGCCAGAGCAGAAACAAATGAAATAGAGAAAAACAATAGAATCAATAAAACCAAAAGTAAGTTCTTTCAAAATATCTACAAAATTGACAAACCTTTAGCTAGACTGACCAAGAAAAGACAGAAGACTCAAATTACTAAAATTAAGAATAAAAGAGGTGACACCACCACTAACCTTACAGAAATAAAAGGAATTATAAGGGAACACTGTGAACATGATAACAAATTAGATAATCTTGATAAAACGGACAAATTCCTAGAAACACACGAACTACCAAAACAGAATAAAAAGAAATAAAAAATCTGAACAGAAGTATAACAAGAGATTGAATCAACAGTCAAAAACTTTCCCACAAACAAAAGCCCAGGGCAGATAGTTTCCTTTGTGAATTTTACCACGTTTAAAAAAGAATTAACATTAATCCTTCACGAACTCATGCAAAAAACAGAGGATGGACTTCCCAACTCATTCTATGAGGCCAGTATTACCCTAATACCAAAACCACACAAAGACATCACAAGAAACAGACACTATAGACCGAAATTCCTTATAAATATAGTCACAAAAAGTCCTCAACAAAATACTAGCAAAGTGAATTCAGCAACATACAAAAAAGATTATACACCATGATCAAATAGAGTTATTTCAGGAATGAAAAATTAATATATGAAAATCAATCCACATAATATACTATATTAATAGAATAAAGGATAAAACCATATGATAATTTCATTTCAATACACAAAAACACTTGACAAAATTCAACACCTTTGCATGATAAAAAAATTCTATAGGGATTGAAGAAAACTTCTGCAACCTAATAAATGGTATCTATGTAAAATCAAAAGCTAACATAATATTTAATGGTAACTAGAAGACTAAAACTTTTCTCCTTAATATCAGAAACAAGGCAAGATGTTTGCTCTTGATACTTCTGTCCAACATTGTGCTGGAGTTTCTAGCCAAGCCATTTAGGTAAGAAAAAGAAGTAGAAGACATCCAGATCGAAAATGAAGTAAAACTGTTTCTATTAACAGATGACATGATCTAGTACATAGGAAATTTAAGGAATTCATAAAAAAATTAAAATTAATAAATGAGTTAAGCAAGTTTAAGGGTACAAGATATACAAAAATTTGTTGTATTTCTATACATTTAGCAGTTCAATGGAGTAAAGAATCATCTTCTAAACAAGTGGTGCTGGGATGGCTGGGTGTCCACATGCAAAATAATGAAGTTGGACCTCTACCTCACACCATATACAAAATTAACTGGATCATAGACATAACTGTAAGAGCTAAAAAGTATAAAACTCGTAGAAGAAATATAGAAGTAAGTATTTGTAACCTTGGATTAGGCAGTGGTTTCTTCTTTAAAAAATTGACCACGGATTAGGCATATGATACCACAAGCACAAGTGACAAAATAAAACAACAGATAATTGGAGCTTATCAAAATTAAAAACTTTTGTGCTTCAATGAATACAATCAACAAAGTGAAAAGACAACCCAAAGAATGGGAAAAAAGTATTTGCAAATCAATTATCTGATAAAGGACTTACATCTAGAATATGTAAAAAACTCTTACAACTCAGCAATAAAAAGACAATTCAATTTTTAACGTGGGCAAAAGGTCTAAAGAGACATTTCTCCAAAAAAGATACACAAATGGCAATAAGGCTGGGCTTGGTGGCTCACACCTGTAATCCAGCACTCTGGGAAGCCAAGGCAAGTGGATCACTTGAGCTTAAGAGTTCAAAACCAGCCTGGGCAATATAGTGAAACCCCATCTCTACTAAAAATATAAAAAATAGCCGAGTGTGGTGGAACACACCTGTAATTCCAACTACTTGGGAGGCTGAAGCACAAGAATCTCTTGAACCCAGGAGATGGAGGTTGCAGCGAGCCGAGATTGCACCACTGCACTCCAGCCTGGGTGACACAGTGAGACTCTGACTCAAACAAACAAACAAAAACAAATGGCCAATAAGCATGAGAAAAGATGCTCAACATCAATAGACATCAGGGAATTGCAAATCAAAACAATAATAAGAAACTACTTCACCTACTAGTATGGTTATAATTTAAAAAGTTGGACAATAACAATAATTGGCAACAATGTAAAAACACTGGAACCCTAGGCCAGGCATGGTAGCTCACGCCTATACTCCCAACACTTTGAGAGGCTGAAGCAGGGGGATCACAAGGTCAGGAGTTCAAGACCAGCCTGACCGACATGGTAAAACCCCGTCTCTACTAAAAATACAAAAATTAGCCGGACGCAGTGGCGTGCGCCTGTAATCCCAGCCACTCAGGAGGCTGAGGCAGGAGGATTGCTTGAACCCAGGAGGTGGAGGTTGCAGTGAGCCAAGATTGCACCACTGCACTCTAGCCTGGGCAACAGGGTGAGACTCTGTCTCAAAAAAAAAAAAAAAAATTAGAACCCTCATACAACCTGTGGAATGTAAAATGGTCAGCTGATATGCAAAATAGTTTGGCACTTCCTCACAAAGTTAAACATAAAGTTACCATATAACCCCAAAATTGTCCTACTACATAAAATACCCAAGAGAAATAAAAACATATGACCACAAAAAAGTTGTACACACGTTAATAGTTGTATTATTATTCATAATAGCCAAAAATTGGAAGCAGCCCAAAAGCCCATCAACTAATGAACAGATAAAACAAAATGTGGTATATCCATATAGTGGAATACTATTTGGTGTAAAAAAATAATGGAGTACCTTGAAAATATTATGCAGGCTGGGCGCAGTGGCTCAAACCTGTAATCCCAGCACTTTGGGAGGCCAAGATGGGCGGATCACGAGGTCAGGAGATCGAGACCATCCTGGCTAACATGGTGAAACCCCGTCTCTACTAAAAAATACAAAAAAAGAAAAAAAAACTAGCTGGGCGAGGTGGCAGGCACCTGTAGTCTCAGCTACTCAGGAGGCTGAGGCAGGAGAATGGCGTAAACCTGGGAGGCGGAGCTTGCAGTGGGCTGAGATCCGGCCACTGCACTCCAGCCCAGGCTACAGAGCGAGACTCCGTCTCAAAAAAAAAAAAAGAAAATATTATGCTAAGTGAAAGAAGCCAGATACAAAGACCACATATATTGTATGATTTCACTCCTATGAAATATGCAGAATATGCCAGGCGTGGTGGCCCATGCCTGTAATCCCAGCACTTTGGGAGGCTGAGGCAAGTAGATCACTTGAGGTCAGGAGTTTGAGACCACCCTAACCAATGTGGTGAAACCCCATTTCTACCAAAAATATAAAAAAATCAGCTGGGTGTCAGTGCATGCCTGTAATCCCAGCTACTGGGGAGGCTGAGGCAGGAGAATTGCTTGAACCTGGGAGGTGGAGGTTGCACTGAGCTGAGAGCATGCCACTGCACTCCAGCCTGGGCTACAGAGCCAGACTCTGTCCCCCCCCCAAAAAAAAAAGAAAAGCAGAATAGGCAAATCCATCAAGATAGCAATTAGATTAGAGGTTGTCAGCAGCTGAGGGCAGGGAGGAATGGTGAGCGACTACTAATGTATATGGGGTTTCTTTTTTGGAGCGGTGAAATGTTCTGCAATTAGATGGTCATGGTTATACCACTTTGTGCATACATTAACAACCACTGAATTGTACACTTTAAAAGCATGAATTTTATGATATGTCAATTGTATCTCAATAAAGTTATTAAAAAATAAAAAGATATATGTCCTATGGATCTTGTTGGAAGAATACGAATTTAAGTACATCAGTTTCTTTTCTACCCAACATTAAAAGTGACCGTTGTCTATTTGAGATGATCAATAAATAATTTACCTTTTAAAATTTAAATGTTGGCAGGCCGAGGTGGCTCATGCCTGTAGTCACAGCACTTTGGGAGGACAAGGAGGATAGCTTGAAGCCAGGAGTTCAAGATCAGCCTGGGCGACAAAATGGTAAAACATTTTTTAAAAAATTAGCCAGGCATGGTGGCATAAACGTGTAGTCCCAACTACTCAGGAGGCTGAGGTGGGAGGATCACTTGAGTCCAGGAGTTCCATGCTGCTGTGAGCTATGATTGCACCACTGTACTCCAGTCTAGGCAACAGAGAGACTGTGTCTTTAAAAAGTTAAAAATAAATGTTACAGTTAAATTATATGTATATTTGAGGCATTGATCTCTGCATGAATTAACATCTCGTATTATGAATAGTTATTTTAAAGTTGAAAATATTTTGAATAAAAAATTTCTGAGCATATTAGTGTCCATATGTAGTACTTAATATGCTAAGATTTAATAAAAGTTTCAGAAGGGCTTAGTATTTTCTCAGTTAAAAAAAACAAAACAAACAAAAAAACAGCCAGGCTAGGTGGCTCATGCCTATAATCCCCGTACTTTGGTAAGTGAAGGCTGGAGGATCATTTGAGCCCAGGAGTTTGAGAGCAGCCTGGGCAACATGGAGAAACCCCAGCTACAAAAAATACAGAAATTAGCTGAGTGTGGCGGTGTGAGCCTGTAGTTCCAGCTACTCAGGAGGCTGAGGTAGGAGAATCACTGGAGCCTGGGAGGTCAAGGCTGCACTGAGCAAAGATCATACCACTGCACTCCAGCCTGGGTGACAGAGCCACACCCTGTTTCTAAATAAATATTAAAAACACAGTTTCTAATGTTTGAGCATTTCCTTAGCATTCAATCAGTTTTTAAAGATTCCTTACTCTTTCTTCAGCAATATTGGAGTCAAACAAAATAGAAGTCAAAGAGTAAATACATTTCTGGGAATTCTACATTTGACCAGTATTCAACCCATGGTGAAGCAATTAAGAGTTCTTGGGTTAAGCAATTTCCATATCTTTGTTTTTCCAGAATGAATTTCCAAATCAGTGTTTCAAGGCTTCCTGAGCATGAACATTAATACACATAAATTTCTGGGTTTAGGTAAGAAAATTATGAGTTTTTCACTCTTCTCCCTCTTCCTTCACACATTCTCTGCAGTGGTTCAATTTACTCAGAAGTAATTTCATTTGCTATTTTAAAGCTAAGTACGCTGGCCTTTTCACAATAAATGCCTATATGAAAAAGAAAAAGCTCATGTGGTCATCAAAGATGATTAAATGTTTGTGGTATTGCAGTTTTGTTACAGGTGTGGTGGAAAAAAAAGTTTGTGGTATGTAGTTATGTACAATATTATTAGTTTGCAATAAATGACATAAGGGACTATGTTAAATTCTTAATAAAAGCAAATTGATATCATGGAGTTTCATCTTTTGAAGTTGGTTATAAGTAGGTGGCCAGATTGAGCAAATAAAAAATTCAGGATGCCCAATTCGAGTTTCAAATAAACAATAATTAGTATATCTCAAATATTTCATGGGGTATACTTAAACATTCATTGTTTATCTGAAATTCACACCAAATTGGGTATCCTCCATTTTATCCGACAACTCTAATTATAGGAACAGGAAGATATTTCACTCAGGCTTATAAAAAGCTGGCCAGACTAGCAGTAGGATATAAACAGACTAGGTGGTCCTACCTTTCTGTCACGGTTGGTCACCCAACAGTTAAGGAAGTTTCCAGCAAAGTCCTAGATTTGGGCTGGCATGTGACCAAACACTGGTCTATTTTTATGCTGAGGTAAATGGGACAATTTTTCCAGGAATTCAGTAAAAACTGTAGAGAAGGGGGTATGTGCTTAAGAAGGCAGAGGAGGGTACGTATTATATACTGCCACAGTAAAGGCCACTTCAAACAAATCTCCCCCACCCCAGGCAACTAGTGTAGGTATAAATGATGGCCTATTAACTGGAAGAAGTCAGAGAGGGTTTTGAATGTGTGGACTGAGGATGCCAAGCAAAGGAACAGTGAGCAGGGAAACTGGCCTTGGAACGAGTGGATCCCACTGGAATGAAACAAGTCAAACTCAACATATCCAAACCCGAAAGCATGACCTTTCCCTCCAAACTCTTTCCCACTCCCTAAGTTCATTCATGAATTCAGCAAGTATTAAAGTGGCCACTAGTGCCAGCAAGCTCCAGGCATACACCCTTGAGCAGACGTAGTCCCTGCTCCCGGAGAACTTATAGCAGAGTGGGGCAGACTCACATCGTCACAAAAATAAATGATTAATTACACATTTTGACATTTCTATGACAAAAGGATGTTTGGTGCTATACATCTTTAACAAAGCTGGTATACTGCTACTAATTTTCAGGTGGTTATTATAATGAATAAACATAAAGGATTATTAGAAGGCATCCCACATAGTTTCCTATTTAGGGGAACAATATTCCGTTAAAATTCACATTTTAGGAATTTGATTTTTCTTTAAAAATTTTTTTTGCCCTTTTCCACAAATTCTGATGGAATTTGGTTTCTGTTTAGTAATGCTTGCTAGAATATGTACTTTTATATGAAACACTTGCATATTTGTTATTAGTACGATTAATCTTATTGTCACTGAACAAAAAGTAGAAGTTAATTTTGCTTGACGGGTAAACCTCTTCCATGTTCAGCCAATCCTTTTTTTTAAAAAAAAATTATCATCATCTTCCCCAGATCAGAGATGTACAGCCCATCGTTCAATGATGATTCTACTCAACTGCTCCTGTGCCACCTCTGGTCCAGAGGATGTAATTCCTGCTAACTTGAAAGGGCAAAACTGACAAGTGCCTATTTCAGTAGCTTATTACCACTTAATGACAGAGGATAGCTTCCAGGAAAAGTACTATAATACATCGAAAAGGGGACTTTTAACTGTATCTGGTAGAATTCCAAAGCACTTAACACCCACTAGGGTCAACGCGGTGACTCCCATCCTACTGAAGTGCAGCCACTTCTGGCCTGGAGCGCAGCTGCTGGTTAACAGCTGTCCAACCTCAGCGCTCCCGACTCGAGACCTTTAAGAGGAGCTCACCGCACCCAATTAAATAACATATATCGTTAGTTTCAAATCACGCTTCTTGTGTCCTGCAAATTTATCTGGAACGGAGAGAAGTACCTCGTGCTTCTCGGGACTTCAACAACTCGGTTTTGGCAATTTTCTTCCCACTTCTTGATCCCTTTCTCTTTCCCCCCATGTACCACTCTATTTAATCTGCCAGACGGAACAATTTAGCCTTTTTCTACTGAAGGACCGGAGGAAGAGAGAGTTAGAGAACTGGACTTGGGGAGGAGCGGTGGTGTTAAACATTTACCGGGACAGGGGAAGGGCCGGGTGCGCGAACAAAACCCCCTGGCAACCTTCCTCCAAGTGTGCAGCCCTAACTCCCGGTTCCCCCGCCTCGGGCAGGGCCGGACTGCCCAAGGCAGAGGCCAGCAGAGGAAGGAGGACCGGAGCCCCCATTCGCACCTTCCCCCACTCCAGCCGCATTTGCCCCGAACTCGCACGGGCGCTGGCCTCCGGGCAGCCGCCGGCCCGCGGATTCCCGCGGGAGGAGGGCGAGCCGAAGCCCAGCGGCCACCCGGATTGTTACGCGCATTCAACTCCGCGGAGTGCGAGGCGCTGGGGTGCAGCGGTGTCTCTGCCCGGCGCCACCCGGATCCCCGCGTGGGAAGCGGCTCAACGGCGAAAGCAGCAGGGGCCCGTGGTCTCCCGGCCGGCAGCCCGCGTTCTTCCGGCCAGCCCCCCGCAAGGGGGAGGGGCGCCAACGCCGCGTTCTCGGGGCCCCGCGGCCGGCGGAAGGGCCGCGCATCGCGGAAGCGCGGCAGCAGCTGAAGATCAGCTGCTGGAGGAGGCGGAGAAGCAGAGGGAGGAGCCTCGGGGGGAAGGAGAGGGAGGGGACCGTCAGGAAGCCGCGAACGCCGCCGAGTGTCTGCACACCTCGTTCTGCCTGCCATGGCTGGTTAAAGAACCATCCGGATCGCAGCGCGGGGGGAGGGCCGGGTGGGGGGAGCGGCGGCCGCGCGTGAGGCCGAGGGAGGGGCGGCGGCGCGAGCGGCGGCGGCGGCGGTTCCAGCATGAAGAGGAGAACTGGCCTGGGGGGCAGCATGAGGTCAGTGGTGGGCTTCTTGTCCCAGCGGGGCTTGCATGGGGACCCCCTGCTCACTCAGGACTTTCAGAGGAGACGCCTGCGGGGCTGCAGAAACCTCTACAAGAAGGACCTCCTCGGCCACTTCGGCTGTGTCAATGCCATTGAATTCTCCAACAATGGAGGCCAGTGGCTGGTCTCAGGTAAATCAACCCCCTTCCCCTCCCCGCACCCTCCCAGCCTCCCCCTCTCGCTCTCCCCCGTCACCCTCCTCCTGCCCTCTGTCCCCACCCCCTCCCTTTCTCAACCCCCTTCTGCGGTAGGAAGGTTTGGTGTCAAATTAAAACCATTGCAGGGGGAGGGGAAGGAGAGGATGTCTTCTATAAAAAAGACCTAAAATGGTTGACAGCTCCTTAATTCGCTTTATCCCAAGTGCAAAGTGATCTCTTCTGATGCCTGCCCCGAAAGTGTGGGTCGGGGAGGGGGGCGAGGTTACCGCTCGACAAAGTTTGACGGCAAACTCTTCCTCCGCGTACTTTAAAAGGTGCTGGGGGCATTTTGGGGATGTGGAGGGGGAGGAGGCCGAGGAGCGCCGGAGGCAAGGGGGAGCTGCAGCTCCCGTCGCCGGCGTCAAGGAAAAGGGGTCTTGGGGCTGGAAAGCGGGCGGTGACAGACCCGGACGCCGAGGGGCCGGGGGCTGCGACCCGGGGGCTGGCGGGGTCTGCAGAGGGGAGGTGACTGGCGACGGTAGGGCCGCGGTGGGCCGCCCCCCTTGGCACTCTTAGGAGCCCAGCACCATCGCCTTTCGTTCGGTTGTGGCCTCTTCTGCGTCTTGTTTTTAATACGGTTTGGAGAGTGGCGAGGGCTGTGGAGGCTAAAGGGCACCAGCCTGAACTTGAATGCGCAACTTGTGAGGCAGGGGGTAGGGGGGGTCCCCGGGAGACTTGTTGGCGGGAGCCCGGCACCCCGCACCCTGTTTCCCGCGGCCGCTGTTGCAAGTGGTCTCTGCTTCTCCTCCCTGTCGCCCAGACCGGCCTGGTTGCCCCCGGGCTCTCCCTCTGGTTTGGGGAAAGTGGCGAAATCGAGGCCGGGGCTCCGGCCGGGCGGTGTAGGCCTCGCTCTCCCGGGGCTCCTAGCGACAGGCAGCTGAATCGATAGCCTATTGCTCCCGGGGAGGCCCGGGCCCCGCGGGCCGCGGCGACAGCTGCCCCCGGGGAGGTGCGCCTGCTGCCGGTGGGGGCGCTCGCCGCCGTTGTCCCCTCCTCCCTGGGGTCGCGGGCCCAGGGCAGGGGCGGGTGGGAATGGGCCTACGTGAGGGCTAGGGGGCGGCTCCCCGAAACCTGGCTCAGGGGAGGGGGTGAAGACGACTGACTGGGCGTTCCTGCTTGGCTGCTGCCCTCTTCTGTCCCTTTTCCTACATTGGGAGGGATGAAGGGGGAGCCCAGCCCTGGACGTGGCGCTTAGCTTCACCCAGGTCGGTCCCCGAGTGGCTTTCTAATTTATGTCAGCAGCTCGCCAGAAACTTCTGGGATCATGGCAAAGCATCCGTCTTTGCGAGTAACCGTCTGAAGTGACACGGGGCGTACAGTCCAATTTGGGGGTAGCAAAGAGAAAGATCTTCTGTGATCATTTTATGATAAACGTTCTGGGGTCTGTCCAGAACTGACGTGACTTTTGTACCCCAGATCGTTTTCTCTTTGACTAGGTAGATTTTGGCCCTAGATCATCTGCTGAAGAAATCTGGTCTTTCAGACGAAAGCTTCCCACACCACTATGTAAAATTTTATCAAATAAATTTCAAGAGCAAAAGTGAGGGAAGACTTCTTCTTTAAAGACCTAGCTCCCAGTTTCCCCGCTACTGTTTTTTATGTATTCATAAAACTCCTGATGTATTCCAACAGAGAAGTTCCCAGACATAAGTAAACTTTACCTACTGAGTGAGGGAATTTGGGGGTACTCTTTTGGAGACAACTGAACTAATCATGTTAACGGAATTGTGAGTAGTCACAGGTTGCCCAGCTTGACACGCCTTTATTTATGTATTTATTTGAGACAGGGTCTCACTCTGTTGCCCAGGCTGGGGTGCAGTAGGCTATCACTGCTTACTGCAGCCTTGACCTTCCAGGCTCAAGCTAACCTCCCACCTCAGCCTCCCAAGTAGCTGGGACTACAGGCAGGTGCCATCATGCCCGGCTAATTTTTAAATTTTTTTTTTTGTAAAGGTGGAGTCTCCCTATGTTGCCCAGGCTAGTCTTGAACTCTTGGCCTCAAGTAATTCTCCTGTCTCACCCCATAAAGTGCTGAGATTACAAGCGTGAGCCACCATGCCTAGCTCAAACTTTTTAAAAAATAACAAATTTATTGAGATAATTTCCCTGCCATATAATTTATCTATTTGAAGTTACATTTTGAAAAGCACTAAAAAGTTCCCTCCATTCGCTACCAGTTATTACTCCTTTTATCCTTGGGCAGGACGCTCCCCTATATCTTAAATGAACTCTATTTTCTCTAGTCTTGGCCAGGTCATTTCCTTTATCTTAATTTTAGCTTGTAAAAGAGGAGAGTCCTTTCCACAAGGGAGGCTCTGGCAGACCTTTCGATTCTGGGTATTTATTTCCTTACTTTTCTAGGCTTGTGGTGCCCATCTCCATCAGTACTTCCTGGGTTCCAGCCTTCTTTGCCCCGTGCTCCTCCTCCTTCCCCTCATACTCCCTCTAGCTCAGTTCTTCCTGTTTCCTCTTTATCCACTCCTGTTCCTGTTCTTAATCCTATCAGCAGGCTATTCCACCGCTCCTCCAGTTTGACTAAGATACACCTAGCTTTTCCTGTTTTGTTCCTTGGATATAGAGTTTTTGTTTAAAGCCTTTTTAGCTATTTACCTTCCATTATGAGTATACAGCTGTGTTAACAGAAAGTTCCTCCTGTTTGCTTCAGATAAGGAAGCCCCCTTTGGGAGTCCTAATATACCTTAACTTGTTAAAGCTAATTACATTTTGTTCTGGGAAGTCCTTCGATAATTTTCCCAAGTTTAAAACTAGTGTCATGTTTATATTTTTTTTTCTTATCTATCTTTGTCTCTCATTAACAGTCAACACCTAAGCGGGAGGAGCACAGTATTCTGAGGCTAATGCTATGTATCCCCAATGTTGTAATGTGGTGGGATGCCAGACTCTGGGATGGTAATGAGATTACTTTTATGCATTTTGTTGTTCTTGTGTCTTGTCTGGATTGGAAAGCCCTTAGAGAGCTGTGATTAAAATGATTGATTGTTCATTGTTTTCATTTCATAATTGTTTGGGCAGGCTCACATTTCTGGTAACTGACACATACTACTTGACAGAATTAACTTAGACCCAGAGCAGAAATAATATTTGCATGATTCCTGTGGCTGGGTAAAGTACTATTAGTTAATAATACATCACTTTTCTGTTCCAACAGTATCCCCTGTTCCAGGGCACAGGGAGGCCAGCAGATATTGAGTAAACCAGAGAAAATCAGGAAGAAGAAAAGGTGCTGTGCTTGGAAGTGAAATTATGACAGCAACAAGTGGAGAAATGGTTATTTGACACATTAAGATATTTTAACCTAAAAAGTACTTGATTTTTCTTGTTGATGACCAGAAAAAGGCATCGCTGTGATGCTGTGTTAGGCAGTGTGGTATAGCAGACGTGTGGCTAACATCATCGCTGTGTCATTTGTTTATTCTGTGACCTTAGTCAAGTTTCTAAGCCTCTCTGAATGTGTTTTCTGAGGTATACAGTTGGAATATCAGCACCTACCTGAGGGGCTTGTGAGAACTATGTTAGTCAAGGTATAGGTTGGGTGCTGAACAGAGTGCCAGGCCTGTCAGAGAAAATACTGAGTTTGTTTTGTTTCTCTTTTGTATTCGTAACACATGGTGTCATTAATAACAGACAATTGTTCTTACAGTATTGGTAATAGACCAGTGCAGATTAGGCAGACAGGATAGTTTTGTGACTTTTTGATGTGGAATGAGGAGGCGCAATGTGGTGTGGAAAGTGCTTGGGATTTGATGTCATGTGATTTGAGTTGGAGGCTCCACCAGTCACAAAGTGTTTGAATTTAGGTAAGCCCCTTCACTACTCATCTGTAAAATGAGGATAACGATTGCCCTCAAACTGGTAGATGAATGGGGATAGTGAATGGTCAATGAAATGTTATATGTGAAGGTGCTTTATGAACTTGGTTTTGAGTGAACATTACTTTTTTTTTTCTTTTTGAGATGAAGTCTTGCTTAGTCGCCCAGGCTGGAGTGCAGTGGCACGATCTTGGCTCACTGCAACCTCTGCCTCCTGAGTTCAAGCAATTCTCCTGCCTCAGCCTCCCGAGTAGCTGGGATTATAGGTGCGTGCCACCACACCCGGCTAATTTTTGTATTTTTAGTAGAGACGGGGTTTCACCATGTTGACCAGGCTGGTCTCAAACTCCTGATCTCGTGATTCACCCACCTTGGCCTCCCAAAGTGCTGGGATTACAGGCGTGAGCCACCCTACCCAGCCCGTGAACATTACTTTTTATAAAGACTAGCTTATACTTGATGATTGTAGTCTCTTAGAATATTTATGTGTGTTAGTCCTTTGAGGGATGGCGAACAACATTGTATGTTGAAGCGACACAAGAGATCCTAACAACATCAATGAGGTTACAGTAGTACACATATTTAGGGTATATCTCAGGTTTACCTTTTAGGTCTTTGGTTGCATCTAGTACTCTAAATTGCTCTCATTGCCTCCTCTTATGCTTTTCCTTTTTCCTAGAATGGGATCCTTTATATGTTTGTTTAAAGTTTTTTTTCTTTTTTTTGTGAAGAAAATGAACATCTTTTAGAGCTCTGATTAGATGACCAATCAGAATGTATCTCTATGTGCATTCGACTTGGATTGTTACTCCGCCTTTTTATATGTTGTAAAGGGTTTGTGCAGATCATCTTAGCAGTAAACAAAAACAAAGATTTGGCTGTTTGGAATGAGAGTGGCTATAATATTATTTCCCCTGAATCGAGATTTAAGGCATTGGAACTTGTAGAACTAGCAGAATAACCCGTAAGTATGAAGTTTTGAGTTATAGTGACTAAATATAGGAAAAGTGCCTTCAGAAGTTTTTCAAATAGCATGAGCAACTATGATGTTTCAAGGTATTAATTATGTAGGAGTTGTGAATGGGGAGAGGCATTTAGTTGCTTGGTCATAATACTTAATAACTATTTAGCCTATTTCTAGTTCAAATGGGTTTCTGACCATATTGATCATTTTAAGGATCCATAATATATAGAGAGAGACTTTGGAGTATGAACCCTGAAGTCAGACTGCCTGGGGTGAATACCAACCCAGCTACTTGGTCACTTATCCTCTCTTGTCTGTTTCCTCACCCATGTAATAAGGATAATAATACCCTACAGGGTTGTAGTAAGGATTGAATGAAATAACATTTGTAAAGTTCTTAGCACAAGGGCCTAACCCATGCTGTTGCTGCTGCTGCTGCTGCAACTGTTGTTTCCCTTGAATGTCAGGAAAGGCTTTTAGGAGATTGATACTTTCATTATCTAGCATATACTGCACATGGCACAGTACACCATGAAAAATTGAGAAAGATCTCCATGAGGTGAACTGTTCAAAATAGTTTGTGAATAAGCTTAACCAGTACTGTCATCAAAGAGTATTTTTAAGCATTGAATAATAGCTATGATTATACCTATATGCTTAATTTGAACCTGTTAATTAATGGTCATTTCCTGTTTCCCAATCACTAGTTTATATCATGTTTTATGAAATCAGTTTTTTGTAAATAGTCTAAAAGCACATTATCTGCAGGTAAGGTGTTTGGCTTTAGCCAGTTAAATAAAGCCTGACTTTATTAAAGCTGTTCATTTGATTAGAATGAATTTCTTGGTTCTGTGGTTACATATCAGGAGAAATATGGCCAGTGGTAGAGCAGGTTTCTGACTTTGAAAAGCTTTCATAGTATAGACGTTTTAACAAGGTCATTGAGGAATTAATTTTCAAATTTTCTTCTGGCCTTTTCTATTTACTGATAATTCATTGCTGTGAAGGTATTAAATTTT
Source organism: Mandrillus leucophaeus (assembly GCF_000951045.1). Lineage (NCBI taxonomy): Eukaryota > Metazoa > Chordata > Mammalia > Primates > Cercopithecidae > Mandrillus > Mandrillus leucophaeus. Next base: position 555,052 of record NW_012106931.1, on the reverse strand, counting down.
ATTATTTGGTCTATTTATTAGTTCAACAAATAGTTTTTGAGTGCATACTATTTGTAAGACAGGAGCTATGAGAGCAGGAATGATGAATCAGATATAAATTATGTTTTCAAAAAGCTGGCGTTTTAGGAGTGTTCAGTTCTCATTTGTAACCTTTCATGACCTTTTAAAATGTATCCCCTCTAGCTTATTATACTTTAATAGATATTTGTTTTTTCTCTGGTTTGCTATACTTAATACAGCAAAAATGCCCATGCCTGTGAGATTTGATGGGAAAGAAAGGCGGCCTGTAGAGATGGCCCTGAGGAACTTTGCTATGAAAAATTGTAAGGATCATGTCATAAGGATAAAGTAATGTGAATATTTATAGATACACATTATTTGTCCTACTTGTTCTTTAGTCAGCTAGTTGATACCTATCAAAGGTTGGCAAATTTAGATTTATGCCAGGGTTTGTTACTTCTGCTTTAAAATAACCTAGTGAGATTTAGCTGATGATCATTAGTCACATTAGACATTATTATTAACACATCAAAAAGTTGTCCTTGTGTTCAATATTGTTCAGAGGATCATTTTTAATTTGATTTATGCCAATGTGTTTTTGATTGCTAAGATTTCCTAAAGACTCAGTGTTCAGCCTGCTTCCAGACGGGCGAGGAGACTCGTGGTCTGGTTCTTGGACTTGCCTAACAGCATGGCTCCTAAACGCCAGTCTCCACTCCTGCCTCAAAAGAAGAAACCAAGACCACCACGTGCTTTGGGACCAGAGGAGACATCGGCCTCTGCAGGCTTGCCAAAGAAGGGAGAAATAGAACAGCAAGAGCAATTGAACACATTGATGAAGTACAAAATGAGATAGACTTAATGAACAAGCCAGTGAGGAGATTTTGAAAGTAGAACAGAAATATAACAAACTCCGCCAACCATTTTTTCAAAAGAGGTCAGAGTTGATCACCAAAATCCTAAATTTTTGGGTAACATTTGTCAACCATCCACAAATGTCTGCACTGCTTGGGGAGGAAGACGAAGAGGCACTGCATTATTTGACCAGAGTTGAAGTGACAGAATTTGAAGATATTAAATCAGGTTACAGAACAGATTTTTATTTTGATGAAAATCCTTACTTTGAAAATAAAGTTCTCTCCAAAGAATTACATCTGAATGAGAGTGGTGGTCCATCTTCAAAGTCCACCGAAATCAAATGGAAATCTGGAAAGGATTTGATGAAATGTTCAAGTCAAATGCAGAATAAAGTCAGCAGGAAGAGGCAGCATGAGGAACCAGAGAGCTTCTTTACTTGGTTTACTGACCATTCTGATGCAGGTGCTGATGAGTTAGGAGAGGTCATCAAAGATGATATTTGGCCAAACTCATTACAGTACTACTTGGTTCCTGATATGGATGATGAAGAAGGAGAAGAAGAAGATGATGATGATGAAGAGGAGGAAGGATTAGAAGATATTGATGAGGAAGGGGATGAGGATGAAGGTGATGAAGATGATGATGAAGGGGAGGAAGGAGAGGAAGATGAAGGAGAAGATGACTAATAGAACACTGATGGATTCCAACCTTCCTTTTTTTAAATTTTCTCCAGTCCCTGGGAGCAAGTTGCCGTCTTTTCTTTTTTTTTTTTTTTTCCTCTTGTGCTCAGTCGCCCAGTTCTTGAGGTCTCTTTTCTGTACTCCATGGTTCTCAACTTATTTGGGGGGAAATACCTTGAGCAGAATACAATGGGAAAAGAGTCTCTACCTCTTTCTGTTCGAAGTTCATTTTTATCCCTTCCTGTCTGAACAAAAACTGTGTGGAATCAACACCACCGAGCTCTGTGGGAAGAAAGAAAACCCTGCTCCCTT
>NW_012106931.1:550455-552582 GCF_000951045.1 Mandrillus leucophaeus | reverse complement strand
TTTTAAAAATAAATTCTCTCCTAATGATGACTTGAGCCCTGCCACTCAATGGGAGAATCAGCAGAACCTGTAGGATCTTATTTGGAATTGACATTCTTTATTGTAATTTTGTTCCTGTTTATTTTTAAATTTTCTTTTTGTTTCACTGGAAAGGAAAGATGATGCTCAATTTTAAACATTCAAAGTGTACAAGTTGCTTTGTTACAATAAAACTAAATGTGTACACACACACACACACACACACACACAAGATTTCCTAAAGAGAGCAGTAGTCCTCAGTTACGTATTCTGGCCACCACATTGAAAGGAAATGTCAGCCCAGGTACAAGCATGTGCTTACTCACTGATTATTGATGGATTTGGTTGTAAAGTACAGTTGGAGTCATTTAGATCAGGGAAACTTTATTGACTAGTAAAACTTGTCACACAAATACCTACTGCTCTCTGAATTCCAAGTTAAGAAGTAGGTACATTTATTTTCTCATGCATTGATCAAGGCAAAGAGAGTATAAGTTTATAAGAGCACTTCCATTGCTAATAAACGTGGCACTTAATTTTGATCTCTGTTTTCTTTTTATGGTCTTAAGAAAGAAGAAACTAATTGCTTTTCTTATTTTAATCTGAATTTAGATACTCAAGGGTGAAATGAAAGTCTTTTAAAGTTAAAGGAAATAAAATCCTAATTCAGATGAAGATTACCTAGGTTAAGAAGGAATCAGTTCTGTTTTCAATTTTTGTTGCCTCACATTATTTAAAAAATATTCTTACATCTAAAATAACTGAATATTAATTAGTTTGAATTAACCCTTACATTATTGTGGGAATATGAAATTCTATTTCTTTTCTACTCAATTCTCTGTCCTTTAAATTTTTTGATTTTCTTATGTTGCTATAGTATGGGAAAGTAAATTTTTTTTTTTATTTTCAGTTATAAAAATTAGGTTACCATTTGCCAAAGTTTGGGTATGTTAGATGAATTTAGGTAATCTTTGAATATTTAAAGTTTGGTAATTTATCTTTAGACACATTAGAAAAATTAACTAAAACCATAAAATACTTTTAACAGTTTTATTACTTAAAGTGAGGTTAAATTTTTAAGTAAATTAAGGCCAGGTGCAGTAGCTCACACCTGTAATCCCAGCACTTTGGGAGGCAGAGGCAGGAGGATCACTTGAGCCCAGGACTTTGAGATCAGCCTGGTCAACATAGCGAGACCCTATCTCTACCAAAAATTTTAAAACTAACTGGGTATGGGGGCATGCGCCTTTAGTCCCAGCTATGCTGGAGGCTGAGGTAGGAGGATTGCTTGAGCCCGGAAGGTCAAGGCTGCAGTGAGCTATCATTATGCAAGTCAATTTAAAGAGAAACAATAAAGGTGTTATGTGGATATGGCAAAAATGAAAAGATGATCAAGATTGAAGCTTGTGAAATACTGCATTAGGTAACCCTTTTATATCTTCTCTTTTCTGCATGGAATCAGAGAAATGGAAGGGTTTTCATTTTACGGGAAAGGGAGCTGAGATCTAGACAAGGTGACTTGCCCAGAGCTGTCTGCATTGTCTTTGGCTCTCAGGACTCTAAGTAGGACTCATTGCTCCCAGGCAGGTGCTGTTTCTCTCTTTTCCCTCTGTAGGCAGGTCACATTTTCTGGATCTGTCCTAAAGAATTGAAAGCTGAATGTTAGCAATTTCTGGAGCACATGTACAACTCTGGTTGCTTCTCTTAAATGATAAATTATATCTCTGTGTTTTGCTGTAAATAAGGGTAACTTGTTTTACTTATGTTTATTTACTCATTAAAATATTTATTGAGTACCCATTTTGTGCCCCTGTAATCTTTTTTTTGTTTTTTGTTTTTGTTTGTTTGTTTGTTTTGAGACGGAGTCCCGCTCTGTTACCCAGGCTGGATGAAGTGCAGTGGCGCGGCGAGATCTCGGCTCACTGCAAGCTCCACGTCCCGGATTCACGCCATTCTTCTGCCTCAGCCTCCCGAGTAGCTGGGACTACAGGCACCCGCCACCACGCCTGGCTAATTTTTTGTATTTTTAGTAGAGACAGAGTTTCACCGTGTTAGCCAGAATGGTCTCAGTCTCCTGACGTTGTGATCCACCTGCCTCGGCCTCCTAAA
>NW_012106931.1:460831-549705 GCF_000951045.1 Mandrillus leucophaeus | reverse complement strand
AAAAAAAAAAAAAAAAAAAATGAAGTGAAATGTAATTCTAGGGGTGAAAAAATTATTTTTTTATTACCATGATCCATTACTTTATAGAAAATTTGGTTCCGGTAACTGCTTTTCAAGTTTTTGTTTTTCAGTTTTAGTTCTTATTAGTCGCCACTGCCATTATAATATAAGCTTCCCAAAATGTAACTAATTGTTTCACATCCCCTGCTGATCTGCAGCACTCCCCAATGCCTACCAAATTAAGGAATGCCTCGCCCAGTGTTCAACTGAGACATTGCTGTTTGTAAAAAAAAAAAAAAAAAAAAAAAAGTTTAACAGATTTTCTAAATAGCTAATATTTGATGTCATTTATTTATCAAATGTTATTTGGGGGCATTTCATGTGCCAGGCATATGTAACACTTAAAAGAATCTTTCGTAAGTTAGGGTAGTATTATTATCCTTATCTTAAATATGAGGGAACTGAGGCTTGCAGAAGTTAGGTAACTTATGAAAGTTCCCCTTTATGGTGGAGCTAGATTTCCAGGCTGGGTCTGAATATTTTCTGAGACATGCTAACTGCTTTGAAATTTCTACAATGTTATATACATTTTTAAAGGATCTGATTTTTTTCTCCTTCATTCTCCTCTCTTGATGTTATCACTCTTATATTTTGCTCTCTGCAGTTTTTCGCTCGTATATGTAAATGGAGGAAGATGGGTGGGATTGCGAAGATGGGAGTGGGCTTGGAGCCAGTAAGCAAGGTTCTCATCACAGCCACAGTACTTACTCCTCAAGCAGATCTCTCTTGGTGCTAGCACTCACCCCACCTATATTCTGATGTTTGCAGTCATCTAAAGTCTCCTTCTTCCTCACACTCTGTGTATTCCATACATAAACCATGTGAGTAACTCCCACTGGGTTTAACTCCCTACTTTAGTCTAATTAGGAGTAGGTATACTCTAGTTATCAAGTTGGTTTCTGTTGTCTACTAGCCCAACTAAAAGTAAAAACAATATATGTGTATTTACTGAGCCTGTAATTTGAGTTTAATATCTGTCCAAGCCATGCTGAATGATTACATTTGGCTGAATTTCAGTCAACAAATAGGTGTCTTTCCTCATATAGTTATACATGGGGAAAAAATACCTGTCTGGGGCACAGATGAATACTGTGCTTCAGGATAAAGTGCTTTTTGGAAGAAAGTGTAAACCTAATATGGGCTGATTTGCCCAGAGAGCACTAGTGTGGAAGCACTTTTTCATGCACATAGTATCATAAAGGGAAGTGTAACTGCTAGACCAGATGATAAGCCTGTTTAATCCTTAATGAGCTTGAAGCATAGTGTTTTTATAAGTAAGATTTACTTCTGTCACCACAGCTTCACTCTGCTTTTGTGGAAAAGAAGGCATTTCACTTTCATGGTCATTCACTGAATGGGTGAAAAGGAAGGTTGCTGCATTGGTTCTGGTCTTGGACTCAGTTTGCTCTTCCTGTCAGTTTTCTTAAATCAGAGATTTAGGGAAAGACTTGACAGTAGTCGTTTGTCACTTTAGTTACCTGATCTTCCCATGCCTTCATGTTCACTTTCCCTGCCACTTTATTCATTCCTTGCAGTGTTGAATACCAGATATTTTTTCTTTTCTTTTTCTTTTTTTCTTTCTTTCTTTCTTTTTTTTTTTTTGAGACAGGATCATGCTCTGTTGCTCAGACCAGAGTGCAATGGCAGTTACGGCTCACTGCAACTTCGACCTTCCATGCTTAAGTGATCTTCCCACCTCAGCCTCCCAAGTAGCTGGGACTGCTGGTATGCACCATCGAGCCCAGCTAATTTTTAAATTTTTCTGTAGAGACAGGGTCTCACTATGTTGCCCAGGCTGGTCTTGAATTACTGGGCCCAAGTGATCCTCCTGCCTTAGCCTTCCAAGGTGCTGGGATTACAGATGTGAGCCACCATGCCTGGCCAGAACACCAGAAATTCTATCATATACCTCTCGGGATACAGAGTTGATAATTCATAGATCAAGTCCATGTGTTCTAGTACTGTTTTCCCATTAGGGCCAGTTTAAAAAATGAAAGTTATATTCCAGAGGGCTGGGATTATGTAGGAGTCATGGAGAAAATGGCATCTGAGGAAATTGACAGGTTTATAGTGGATCAACATAGCAGAGATAATGTTGGCAGGAGGACTGATTCCCATATTCCCTTCTGCCTCTGCTGGGGCTTCTGCCAGTTGATAAGATGAGGTAAGATTACCTTATAAGGTTCATTAGGTAACTCTACGTCCCCTGCCTGTCTTGTTGACTGTTGGGATCCTTCATAACCAAGCCGATCATATATCCTGATTTACTTGGGATCATCTGAAACTCCCCCATTGTCCCAGTGTAATTATTAGTGTTCCTTTCATTCTTAAAAAGGTCCTAGTTTAAAGGATAAGTTATATGGTCACCTACTTACAATCATTGAACTGTCTGGTGTGCAAGTAAAACCAAAGCCCCAGTTTCTTAGTTCCTCACATTCACCATGGGATGCCTCTAGGAGAAAAGCCTTTAAGCATCCATTCTCCCTACTTCAGGTCTTTCAGCTTCCACTTTTTTCTTTTCTTCTTTTTTTTTTAATTTGAGATGGAGTCTCGCTCTGTGGCCCAGGCTGGAGTGCAGTAGCGTGATCTCAGCTCACTGCAACCTTCACTTCCTGGGTTCAAGTGATTCTCCTGCCTCCATGCCTGGCTAATTTTTGTACTTTTAGTAAAGACGGGGTTTCCCCATGTTGGCCAGGCTGGTCTTTGACGGAGTTCAGTCCCTAGGCGGGGGTGATCCACCCGCCTCGGCCTCCCAAAGTTCTGGGATTACAGGCGTGAACCACCGCTCCTGGCCTCAGTTGCCACTTTTAAGGTACCAGATAGAGGCTGAGAAGCAGAGTGGTTAGTCACTTGCCTTTTTATTAGAAAGGAGACAAAAAAGGCCAAAATCATTATGAACATGCCAGATCCAGAGCCTTATGTTACTCCATCCTTTCTATATACATCATCTTGTAGTTCTTATTATACTGTTTACTTGTACTTTTTTTTTTTTTACAGTCTTCCAATGGGTTGTTGTTCTTTGTAGAGTTGATTTTGAGAAAGGTATTTTGAGGAATGATTCTCCACTGAATTGAAGTTTTTTCTGAGGAGTGTTTAACTAAAAGTAGATGTGATATTGATATTAAGACCATGTTACAATTATCTGTAAAATATGAATGATAAAAAATAAGAATTAAATAAGCAAGAGAAAAATGTTATAGGCTTAATTTTTTGGTATAGCTGTCCAGCACCAGAGTATATTTGGAGTAAAAGTTGGTGCCCTCAAGTGGCCTTGAGAAGAATTTTCAGGAATTGTAGTTTTTCAGGTATATGGCTGTCGAATGTCTTTGTCTTCTCTCTTTCTCTCTCTGTCTTTTTTTTTTTTTAAAGACAGAGTCTCATTCTGTCTCCCAGGCTGGAGTGCAGTGATGCTCTCTTGACTCACTGCATCCTCCGCCTCCCGGGTTGAAGCAATTCTGGTGCCTCAGCTTCCCAAGTAGCTGAGATTATAGGTGTGCACCACCATGCCCAGCTAATTTGTAGTAGTTTTAGTAGAGATGGGGTCTCTCTACATTGCCCAGGCTGGTCTCAAACCCCTGAGCTCGGCCTCCCAATGTGCTGGGATTACAGGCGTGAGCCACTGCACCCGGCCTCTCTGTCTCCTTCCTTCCTTCCTTCCTTCCTTCCTTCCTTCCCTTTTTCTCCCTCCCTCCCTTCTTTCCTTCCTTCCTTCCTTCCCTCCTTCCCTTTTTCTCCCTCCCTCCCTTCTTTCCTACCTTCTCTTTTTCCTTTGTTTCCCTTTCCCTCCCTCCCTCCTCCTTCCCTTCCTTCTCCTTTTCTCTTCTCTCTCTTTTTTTTTTTTTTGAGACAGGGTCTTATTCACTCTGTCAGTGGCGCTGACAGGCTGTAGTGCAGTGGCGTGATCTCAGCTCACTGCGACCTCCACCTCCCGGGTTCAAGCCATTCTCCAGCTAATTTTTTAGTGTTTTTAGTAGAGACAGGGTTTCACCATTTTGGTCAGGCTGGTCTTGAACCCCTGGCCTCAAGTGATTCACCTGCCTCAGCGTCCCAAAGTACTGGGATTACAGACGTGAGGCACTGTGCCCAAGCCGCCTTTTCTTTTTTTCTTTTCTTTCTTGTAAGACAGAGTCTTGCTTTGTTGTTCAGGATAAAGTGCAGTGGCATGATCATAGCTAACTGAAGCTTCGACCTCCTAGGCTTCATTGATCCTCCTGCCTCAGCCTCCCAAGTAGCTAGGACTATAGATGTGCATCACCACGTCCAGCTAATTTTAATCTCTGTGTTGCCCAGGCTGGTCTTGAACTCCTGGCCTCAAGCGATCTTCCCACCCTGCCTCCCAAAGTGTTGGGATTACAAGTGTGAACCACTGCACCTGGATAGAATGTCTTTCTTGTTTTCTTCTTTCTCTCTCTATTTCTGTTTCTTTCCTTTTTTGAGACAGGGTTATGCTCTGTTGCCCAGGCTGGGGTGCAGTGGTGTGATCACAGCTCACTGCAGCCTCCACCTCCTCGGCTCAAGTGATCCTCCCACCTTAACCTCTGGAGTAGCTGGGACTGCAAGCATGTGCCACCACACCTGACTAATTTTTTAAGTTTATTTTTTCTAAAGACGGGGTCTCACCACGTTGCACAGGCTGATTTTGAACTCTTGGGCTCAAACAATCCACCCACCTCAGTCCCCAGGGTGCTGGGATTACAGGCATGAGCCACTGTGCCTGGCCCTAGAATGTCTTTCATGTTATGAAATGTTTAAGTGATCTGGTTGGAGTCCTGTTTTCACCACTCTTATTTGTGATCTTATGCTTCTGATGTCTCTGTAGAATCATAGAATTTTGTTGCTGGAAAGGACTAATAATCATCTAATAGAAGTCTTTAATTTTACATGTAAGTAAACAAAGGAGCAAAGAGGTAAAGTGATTTGCTCAGTAGGTTACAGCTAGTGAGTAGTACAATCAGGATTAAGCTCTGGGTCTTCTGACCTTTTCCCTCAAAAGGGAAAGTTACAAGGTTCTGCATTTATAAAGGACTTGCTCAAGTAAAGTGTTAAACTCCTAAGTGGCTTACTCTGCCAGTACATTCTGTCTGCAGTTTCATTGCCTGTGAACATGGTTTTGATTAAATTGGTGATGCCCTATTATTTTACAGATGAGTAGGTAGAAATTTTTCAGGGTGGAGGCCAACTGTCACTCTGGTTGAGTCTCCAGTTTTAATTCTCAGCCTGCTGAGCTATAGTTCCTTACTTTGGAAAGTCTTTGTTTCCTTCCAAGAACATTACTCAGAAGGAGGAATTCTTTGCAAATCCAGATGCCTGTCAAAATCATGTTACACAACTTCCCCCATTCTGAATTTCCATTCAAGTCTTGTATCTAAATTCCAGTTGTATCTTGGTGTTACAAGTTAAAGCTAAGTGACTAATTGGAACCTTTGAGGATTGCTATGTTCCTTTTTTTTTAAATAGGTGTCTTGACTACGTTGATGACTTAGCACAGATACCTCATTTATATCACTTGCTGCCACAGATGACTCAAGTGTGTGCTTTGCCTTAGACGTACAGTAGTCCCTCCTCATCTGTGGGGGATGAGTTTCAAGCCCCGCTATGGATGCTTGCAACTGCAGATGGTACTGAACCCTATGTATACTATGTTTTTTCTTGTGTATACATACCTATGATAGAATTTAATTTGTAAATTAGGCACAGTAATACATTAACAACAATAGTAATAAAGTAGAACATTTACAATATTATACTGTAATAAAAGTTATGTGAATGTGGTCTCTCTCTCTCAAAATACCTTGACTGTAATATTTTCAGACCCTGGTTGACTTCCGGTAACTGAAACTAGAGAGTGAAATCATGGGCAAAGGGGGTTACTGTACTGGCGAGAAACAAGTGAAGTTTGAGTGTTTGGCAGCTAGCCCCTGCTTTAGTCTCAGAGTTGACTACTTTGTTTAAATCTGCTGGTGGGTGGCTGGGTGTAGTGTGCATTCCTAGAAGTGTTAGGGCCTTCACTGATTCAGTCTTTTTAGAATTGCCAAAAAAGAGACAAGAAAGCTTTATTATGTTGTTAATTTTGTGTATACAAGGAATTTTGCAAAAGTCCAGACAGTAAGTGTTCTTATGTACAAAACTAAAAAAGGAATAATCAGAAATTGCTCATAGAATGGATGAAGAGTATTTGATATAATCAGGAGAGCGTAATGTCCAGGTTAGTCCTCTATGGCAGAAGAGGTAAGACTGGAGATGAAGACAATCTGTGATCTGGAAGTACCTGGCAATGCATCGTCCACTAACTTAGTAACTTTCCTTCCTGGTGTTGAAGGCCTAAGAACCCGTTTTTAGTATCACCCAGCTCTATTTAAGGAACTTTTATTCTTGGACATGTCACTAATTCCATCCTTTACTATGGAGAATTGCCTGTTGAAATCATACAAGTCATCAGCATATGGTACTTACAAGATAGGCCCCCCACCCATTCCTAATTTAAACAACCGTTATGTATTAACTATAGGAAATTTGGAAAATAGATATTTAAAGGAAAAAAGAAGTAATTCCACTTAGGAAGACCATTGTTAATATTTGGAACATGTTGTAGCCTTTTTGATACACATTTAGTATACATATATTAGACATATAATTGAAAGTAGGCCACCTCTGTTATTTTGTAATATTAAGATTAATATTTTAAAACTTAATATTTTTTCATATATCGTTGCATATTCTTTTAAAGCAGGGTTTCTCAACGTGAACATTACTGACATTGGGCTGGATAAGTCTTTGTTATGAGGAGCTGTCCTGTGCACTATAGGATATTTAGTAGCATTCCTGGCCTCTACCCAGTATATGCCATTAGCAGTTGTGACAACCAAAAATGTCACATATTGTCAAGGATGATTTTCCCTGGGGGAAAAAAATCACCTGGGTTGAAAACCAGTGTCCTAAAGTAACAGTTCTCAAACTGAAAAAATGCTAGTTTTCATAAGCGAAAAAACATTAAATAGTAAAAACAGTATATTTTCCAAAATTAAAAAAATAGCGAGGAGAGTGTCATTGTTACATTTTCCCAAATCTCTGTGTATCTGTCATAATAAAAGGCATTCACATTTAATCTGTTGCAAAATATTGCTTTAGCTGAAGTATATAAAGAAAATTATAGGCTGGGTGCTATGCCTCATGCCTGTAATCCTAGCAGTTTGGGAGGCTGAGGCGGGAGGATTTCTCTAGTCCAGGAGTTCGAGACCAGCTTGAGCAACATAGCAAGACTCTATCTCTACAAAAAAGAAAAAAATTAGCCAGGCATGGTGATGTGCACCTGTAGTCTCTCAACTACTCTGGAGGCTGAGGTAGGAGGATCACTTAAGCCTGGGAGGTTGAGGCTGCAGTGAGCTATGATAGCCCCACTGCACTCCAGCCTGGGTAACAGAGTGGGACCCTGTATCCAAAAAGAAAAAGCTTTACACATCAGTATTTATAAAAGGGAAGAGCATGTTAATGACTTAGATAACTGTATTCTTCCTTAATACTGTATCAAAACTCAACAAGTAGAAGTTTCTTAAAGATTAGTTGCAATGTAGAATATAAAACCGTATCAAATAATTTATCATAGCCTGTTACATTGTTACATTAAAATCCATTAATCTGTCTTAAACTTTGGGTCTTTCCTCCCATGCATCGTTTTATAATGTCATACATTGATCATTTGGAAAATACTGGTTCACTGAGTTTTTCAGGTTTTCCAAATCTTGACACATTTCATTGTATATTTTAAAAAGTCACATCTATTGACATTACCACCAGTCTCATCAGAAGAGCCTCTGTGTATTGGGAAGTGGTTACATTCACCATGGTGAATACAATTTTTCCAAAATTTTTATTTTTACTTGAAAGCTTGAATTTTATCATTGGCCGCAAATACCGCCAATTATTTTCCTTGAAGTGACAGGCTCGTCTTATTCATTTTTGAGAAAATATTACCAAATACCCAAGTCTGAATAACCATAGTTTTTCAGTAATTTCAAGTAAAATGTTATTCGTGAAAAAAGCAGCCAGTTCAGTTCACAATGCAAACTATCTCATACATACGTTTTCACAAAATAGGTATTGTTTTTCAGTGTGCAGTAGAAGTGTTTTATGTGTACTTTCCATTTTGTCATACAAAGTATTTAGATGTGTACTCTGGTTGAAATTTGATACAATTATTTTTACTGCTTCATCAAGGCACTCCTGAGTGAATGTGGCATTTGTGTCTTATTGTGAATGAGTGGCAGTTAAAGAATACACTGATGAATAGTACAATTTGCTGTCACTGCCGTAGTGCCAAGGCACCAGTGGTTTTACCCACCATTGCTTTTGCATTGTCAGTACAGTTTCAACACAGTGAAAAAGGCAGATAACATTGTAGTGTTGTTGCGAAAAGAGTTTTGACTTTGCAGACCTTCTGGGATCCATGGAACACACTTTGAGAACAACTGTTCTGAAGCATATTATGACATCGTATCCTTTCAAGTGTCTATATCAGAATTTAACCAATTCTGTCTTGTTTCTTCTTTTTTTTTTTTTTTGCTTTTATCACAATCCTTGTAGCTAAATTCAAGGGCAAAAATATTTTCCCTTAGAATAATATCTTTAGAAGTGGAATTCTGAGTCAATGGGTATGAATATTTTTTATATTTTTAAGATACATTTGATATATATCACCCAATCACCCAATTGTCCTCCAAGATGGTTAAACCAACTTATTTACACTTGTACCAATGTATTATGAGACTGCATCGTGGCTACAGATGGGCATTATTTTATCTTAACCAATTCAGTCAGAATATTGGCATCATCTAAAAAGCGTATTATGACTTCTTATACAACTGGCCTTGATTACTAGTGAGTCTGAATATTTTAAAGTTTTGGCCATTTTGTAGTCTTCCTTTAGACCGATTACAGTGCAACTGATTAGGTTGTAACTTTCTTTGTTAAAACAGTCACATTCTCCTAATTCCTTTTGAGATTATTCCCTAGTTAACCCTGTTTGCATTTGGGTGTATATCAAATTGCAGCCTCTGATTCAGAGTCCCTCTCTTAAGGAGGTCGTAAATGTGCCTTTCTCTAAATTTCAGAAGTTTGAGCCCCACGTTTTTGACTTTTGTTATATTTAAGGAGTATCACCTGTGCTATTAACATTTTTTTCTAAGTTGATTTTCCTTATAAACAGTATTTGAAAGGAAACTTGATATTACTATAAAGTCTACTAAGTCACGGTTTTATGTGCTAGTTGTTTTTTTCTAGTACACCTTAAAATACATAATTATTAAAATCATTTCTGTCTAAAATCATCCAGTGGCCTTTGTTTACCACACTTTAGGAAGAGCAGGGGCTTTGGACTCAAACATCTTGGCTTTGAATCCCACCCTGCTTGTAACTAGTGGTGTGCTCTTGGGCAGGTGAGTCTAACCTCTTTGTGCTTCAGTTTCCTCACTGGCAAAATGGGGATGTTCAAAGATGAACTCTTAGGTGCCTTACATCTCTACTCTGTGACTCTGGTATAAGAAGAAAGGGATATTTGAATATTTGTGGATTTCTTTCTCTGTTTCTGATCAGGAATTAGAGACATTGTCTAGGGTTAGTATTTCAAAACCCTAACTTGATTAAATTCCACTGCTATTAGTCATCTGATTTTGGAGAAACCATTTCATTTTATGGGGCTCTAACTGTCTAGTTAGGGTATTACTGCTGCTTTAATACTTCCTATTTATTGTAAAGTACTTCTAGCTAGGAGCTAAGGCAAGCCAGGACCTCACTTTTAACATGTTTAAAATGGGGATAATGTTTCTGTTCTACTTACCTCATTAGAGACATGGAAAAATGAGATAATAGGTAGATAAGTGGACTCAGCTTTTAGCAGAAGGGTACTAGGTAAAGATAGGGTGTCAGCAAAAGTAATGCCTGTAGATGTTATCCCTTCTATAGATACTTCTGTAGTGAAGAGCAACATACGTGTGACACCACCTCTCCTATCTCTCCAGACCTGCCTGTACCCCTCCCTCTTCCCTGCCTACTGGTTTCGATTTGGGAAGTGCCATTGAACAGCAGTTTTGTGACCTTGGGCAAATCACTCAACCTTAACTATCCGTGGGCCAAAAATTGGGAGATCTGACAACCTTGAGTCTGTATTTCTCTATGGCAACAACTGGCTAGAGCTGAATGGTGGCTTATCTTTTAAAAATACAGATATATTCTTCAGTCTGTCACTTAATCTGGCAAGTCTGACTCATTTACTTTGCTGCCTGGCCTCTTTGCGAGGCTGGATTGCATTATGGTAAGGAGCATGGTTTCTGGAGCCACATTACCTAGATTCAGATCCCAACAATGACTGTTGGTAGCTGTGTACCCCTTCATATTATGTAGCTTTTCTGTAGTTTCATGTGAATTCCTACTTCGTGGGGTTGTTTAAAGGATTGGAAGAGCCACTACATATAAGACCCTTAGGATAGTCCCTGACCCAGAGTAAACTTAACTGATGTTAGTTGTTTGAGTTCAAATAGCATAATAATTAGCTGACATTTATCTAGCTCTTAATATGTATCAGGCACTGGTCCAAGTCTTTCACACAGATCTATCTCATTAATCCTAAAGGTAATACTGTGAAATAGGTAGTGTTGTTTTCTCAGTTTTACAGATGGAAAGACTATAATTTAGAGAAGTTAAGTAACCTATCTAAAGGCACACAGCTAGTAGGTGCCGGCAACATTGAGAGTTGACCCTGTGTTTGTATATCCTAATCCTGTGGGTTTTTTCTTATTATTCTTTCCTGTGTCTTACTACATGGAGACTAAGCCTGTGGGTTTGAATGCTGTGCTGTGCTATGCTGCCCCACATTATATCCACCTCTAAAATAGGTCTAATCACAGAAGTGGCTGACTTGAGTAAATAGAGCTTAGCGCTCTTAATGTTTTTGTAAGTGATTTGAGGAGAGAATGAATATAAAATTTCCAAAATTTATATATGATGTTAGTTCCTTCAGGCAGTGGAATGCAAAACAATAGGAGATAAATAAACTGCAGAAAACTTTTTTGGGCTGGATGGGGTGAGTGAATAGAAAAATGGTAACTGAATTTCAGGGTAGGTACTCATGAAGAAAGATAAACTGTTTGTAGAATGATGTGCTCCGAGATACTTAATAAGGACTTGAGAGTTATTTTAGGCTACTATTTGAAGGTTAAAAAGGCCAGCAAACATTTCACACCCATTAGGATGCTATTATCCAAAAAAGCAAAGAATAAAAAGAGTTGGCAAGGATATGGAGAAATTGGAACTCTTGTACATTGTTGGTGAGAATATAAAATGGGACAGCCACTGTGGAAAACAGTATGGCAATTCCTCAGAAAGTTAAAAACAGAATTACCATATGGATCCAGCAATTTCACTTCTGGTTATATACCCAAAAGAATTTAAAGTAGGGGCTCAAACAGATATTTGTACACTAATGTTCAGAGTGGCATTATTCACAATAACTGAAAGGTAGAAGCAACCCAAGGGTCCATCAGTGGATGAATAGATAAACAAAGTGTAGTCTATACATACAATGAAATATTATTATTCAGCCTTACAAAGGAATGAAATTGACACACACTACAGCGTGGATAAACCTTGAAGACATTGTGCTAAGTGAATGGTGTCTAGAAGGAGAATGGCAGTTGTCAGCGGGAAGGGGTAGTTCTGGAAATAAAGTGTGGTGAGGGTTGCACAACAATGTGAAAATGTGAATGTAGTTAATGCCACAAAACTCTATACTTAAAAACAGGTAAAATCATTAAAATGAAAAAAAAAAAAAAAGACTGGAAAGTGCTTTTCTTCCTTGTGTAAAGGTCCAGAACATTCCTTACTTGGAATGCTAGGTGCTGTTCTGTCCTCTGCATGTTGGTAGAATGGATACAACTTAGTTTTAGGCTCCAGGCCCAGCTCTTTGGATTATTAGCAAGTCATTTTATAATCTCTGATATGTGTCTAGAAAAAGGGCCCACATAATCCTTACCTCACAAGCGAGGATAAAATGGATATGTATGTGACTGAATTTCTATACAAATGTCAATTATTTTCAACTTTGGAAAAATAACAAAACAGACTTATTTTCCATCCACTGACGTAGCTGGGCTGTGTGTCACACAGACTGTGCCTCTGTAATGCGCTGCAGCTTCTTGGAGCTTAGGAGAGGTATAGTTAACACAAAAGGAGGTTTGGTCTTACACAGTACACTCACTGAAGAGGAATAAATGGGCTGAGAAGAAAGCCAGGCTGAATGATTTTCCTTTAGTCTTCACAGTTGTTAAAAAAAAAAAAGAAAGAAAGAAAGAAAAAACTTCAGCAATATAAAAGGGTATTAAGTAAAATTGCTATCTGCAAGAAATGACCTCTGCTAACCATTTTGCATCTGTCTTTGTATGTATAAATTTGTGTATGTTTTTGTGTAATTGTATCATACTATTCATATTCTTAATGCTACCTAAAACAAGGTTTGAAAAATTAGGACAAATTCATGGGTGATACTTTAGGGACACAAGGACATTTTGAGAGCTGTGTGCACCTAATGTATATCACACTAGGCTAAATGTTTTTGCAGACGTTATCTCACAACACACAACAAGCCTGGGAAATATTTGGTATTTTCTCCATTTTACAATAAAAAAATTAGGGTAGAGGAGTAGAATAACCAGGACACATAAATGGTGAAACCAAGATTTGAATCAGGTACTTTTATTCCAGAGCTTGCACTTCCTGTATCCTTCTATAGCACCATCTTTGCTGCCTCTCGAAGATGAAACCCCAAGCTCTGTATCTAATCCCATTGTGTTACTTGTTAAAAGAATGTTTTGAACAATTAATACAGTCACTAATACTTTATATTTTAGAAATTGTTCCATGTGAGTATAAACAGAGCTGCCTCATGCTTTTATTTATTTATTTAGGCTGCGTTGTACATATATAAATAGTAAACTTTCTTGCATTTTTTTATTGTGAAATATATACAACATAAAATTTACCATTTTAACCATTTTTAAGTGTACTTACTGTTCAGTAGTATTAATTACATTCATGTTGTGCAACCATCACCACATCCATCTTTAGAATTTTTCATTTTGCACAACAGAAACTACCCATTAAACTAATAACTCCCCATTCCTCTTTTCTCCAGCCCCTGGCCACTGCCGTTCTACTTTGTCTCTGATTTGAGTATTCCTCATGTAAGTGGAGTCATACAATATTTGTCCTTTTGTGTCTGGCTTATTTTATTAAACAATAATTTTAACCAGACTTCTATTGATGGACATTTAAATTATTATTCTTTTGCTCTTCAAACAATTATCAGTTCCAGGAGCATTTGATCCAGAATTTCAGACTGCTTTCTCAGTCCTATGCTTGGCGGGCTGTTGAGGAAACCCAAAGCAAGTCCTTACCTCAGCTTTTCTGAGCAATAAAATAAGAAGAATGTTAAATAATTACTTTTGTTATAGTGTGTTGTAAGGGCTTGCTTAGTTTCTGCTTATAGCTTGGGACCCTTTGGGAAAGGGTACTCTTTAAGGATAAAGGTTTTCTATAACTACAAAGCTGCTGCCACAATGTGATTATGGTACATTTTTTGATGAATTAGTGATTTTAGTGCAGAATGAAACCAACTCGAAAAACCAAAATCAGAGTATGTAGTTGTATTTTCTTGGGGTTCTCAGATGAGTTGAAGGTAAGCAATTGTTTGTGAGAAAACCAGGCTTAGAAGGCCTGGCCTCTGCTTGTCTTTGCCTGGCACTGGCACTGAGAAGAAAGGGAAAGTCTAGCCTTCCCAAGAAGTCTCTGTGCTCCACCTCCGGTGCCCCAGAGAGGCTGGGGCTGGGCTCCCTCTCCTGAGGCTGACCCCATTCTCATCCAACTGCCAGGCCCATGGGGCTGGCTTAAATGGTCTGAAATGATCCTAAATATTCTTCACTTGGATTATTTGCAGGTCAGTCTCTCTCTGTGGAACTAAACAATAAATCTCTGCTTTTCTGAACTGATAAGGTGATTAAGGGAGACAACTGTAGAGCTTCTTTTGCGTCTGAACTGACTTTCCCTTGCTTCACCAGCCCTCCTTTGCTTTGTTGAGTCAGAGGCTTGGGCACAGCTGTTTGTTTAGCTCCCTCTGCTGGCTGAAAAGCAGCCTAACGGTTTCGCATTATGGCTCAATTTGTACTGGCTGTTTTTCTGCCAAGCATACTTGAAAAGTGCCGTCTTTGCATAGGGATCTTAATACCTTGCCTAAAGGAATGAGAAGTTGAGTGGGGTAAGGGGGTGTGTTTAGCTTACATCTTCTGATGCTAACCTTGAGGGCAAAGTCAAGAAGCAGGCCCCATCACAGCGATAATTTTTGCCTCAGTGATTCCAATCTCCCATGGACTTTGACTGTCATCATCATGTTCGTTACTAAGGACACATCATTTAAAATGATCCCAAGACATTTAACAAATAGCCATGAATTTTAAATTACTGAGTACTTGGCAAAATGAAATCATCCTATAAATGCCTAGAATGAACATCAAAGATTATTGCTGTCTGGGTGATGGGGGGAGACCTTAGGCTGAGAATGGTTATGAGTTGGACACAAACATATAGATATTCTGGTTTCTTTTTTTTTTCTTTTAGTAGAGACAAGGTCTCACTATGTTGCCCAGGCCGATCTCCAACTCCTGAGCTCAGGTGATCCTCCCACCTCGACCTTTGAAAGTGCTGGGATTACAGATCCTCCTACCTCGACCTCCCAAAGTGCTGGCATGAGACACTGGGCCTGGCAGATATTCTGTTTTTGTTTTCGTTGTTGTTGTTTGTTTGTTTTGAGATCAAGTCTTGCTCTTTCACCCAGGTTGGAGTGCCATGGCACGATCTCTGCTCACTGCAACCTCTGCCTCCAGGGTTCAAGTGATTCTCCTGCCTCATGCTCCCCAGTAGCTGGGACTACAGGCACACAATATTCTGCTTTTACTTAAGCTGCTTCAATTTAGGAGAGACTGTGCTGTGGGTCGTAGTGAGCCATGAGTATCCCAGCCCATCCTGCAGAGTCTTGTTTTCTTTTGTCTTTTTCTATCATGAACATTAAACGTAATCCAAAACTCTTTATTATGGAAATGTTCAGCTGGGCTCACGCCTGTAATCCCAGCACTTTGGGAGGCCAAGGCAGGCAGATCACTTGAAGTCAGGAGTTGGAGACCAACCTGGGCAACATGGTGAAACCCTGTCTCTTGAAAAAAATACAAAAATTAGCTGGGTGTCATGGTGCTCACTGGTAGTCCCAGCTACTCAGGAGCCGAGGCAGGATAATCAGTTGAACCTGGGAGGTGGAGACTGCAGTGAGCTGAGATCGTGCCACTGCACTCCAGCCTGGGCGACAGAGTGAGACTCTCTCAAAAAAAAAAAAATTTTGTTCAAGCATACACAAAAGTAGAATAGTATAGTGTATGTATCTACAGCAGTTTTCCATATTTTATTAATAATCTATCCCTCTACTTTTTTTTTCTGGAATGTTTATAGGAAATTCCAGACATACTCCATTTCACCCACCTCAGTATGCATCTCTAATTGATGAGGATTTTTTTCTTTTTTAACATAACCATAGTAGCATTAATAATACCTAAGAGATGTAACAATACTTCCTTAGTATCATGAAATATTTAAACAAAGTAGAGAGATACCAATCGGATTTGACAAAATGTTGATAATTTGTTAAATTTACTTCCAATCTATCATTATTACTGGTAGAAGGATTTACTTATGATCTTTTGTTTTTAAGAGTTTATTTATTTTAGAGAAGTTTCAGGTTCACAGCAAAATTAAGAGAAAGGTACGGAGGTTTTCCATGTTCCCCTTATTCCCACACCTGCATAGCCTCCCCCATTGTCAACATCTTCCACCAGAGTGGTAAATTTGTTAAAACTGATAAACATATACTGACACATCATAAACACCCAGAGTCCCAATGTTCAAAAAATGAAACTTAGGGTTCACTTTTGGTGTATATTCTATGGGTTTGGACAAATGTAATGACATGCATCCATCATTACAATATCATACAGAGGATTTTTACTGCCCTAAAAATCCTCTCTGCTCCATATATTCAACCCCTGCCTCCAAGCCCTGGCAATTACTGATCTTTTTGTTGTCTCTATGATTTTGTCTTTTCCAGAGTATCATAGAGTTGAAGTCATACAGTCTGTAGCCTTTTCAGTTTGGCTTTTTTCATTTTGTAATGTGTACTTAAGGTTTCTCCGTGTCTTTTCACTGCTTGATATTTCATTTCTTTTTGTCACTGAATAAGTTTCTGTTGTCTGATTGTACCACAGTTGATTTATCCATTTACCTACTGAAGGACATCTTGGTTGCTTACAAGTTTTGGCAATTGTGAATAAAGCTGTCGTAAAATAAATCCATGTACAGGTCTTTGTGTAGATATTAAGTTTCAACTCCTCTGGTTAAATACCAAGGAGCATGATTGCTGGATTGCATGATAAGAGTACATTTAGTTTTGTATGAAACTGCCAAACTATCTTCAAAGGTGGCTGTACCATTTTGCAATCCCACCAGCAATGAATGAGATTGCCTGTTGTTCCACATCGTGACCCGCGTTTGGTGTCATCTAGGTTTTCTCCTACTATCTTCTAGGAGTTTTATAGTTTTGTGTTTTACATTTAGATTTATGATCAATCTTGAGTTAATTTTTATGAAGGATGTAAAGTCTATCTAAATTCATTTTCATGCATGTGGATATTGAGATGTTTCACCACCATTTGTTGAAAAGACCCTTTTTGCTCCATTGTTTTGTCTTTGCTCTGTGGTCAAAGATCAGTTGATTATTACCTATGTGGGTCTATTTTTGGCCTCTCTATTTTGTTCCATTGATCTATTTGTGTATTTGTTTGACAGTATTATACTGTCTTGATTACTGTATCTTTGTAGTAACCTGAAGTCAGGTAATGTCAGTCCTCCAACTTTGTTCTTCAAAATTGTGTTGACTGTTGTGGGCCTTTTGCCTCCCCTATAAATGTTAGAATCATTTTGTTGATATGCATAAAATGATTTGCTGAGAATTTGAGTGGGATTGCATTGAATCCATAGATGAAGTTGGGAAGAACTGATATCTTAAAAATATTGAGCCTTGGCCGGGCACAGTGGCCCAAGCTTGTAATCCCAGCATTTTGGGAGGCCTAGGTGGGCAGATCACCTGAGGTCAGGAGTTCGAGACCAGCCTGGCCAACATGGTGAAACCCTGTCTCTACTAAAAATACAAAATTAGCCGGGCGTGGTGGCATGTGCCTGTAATCCCAGCTACTCAGGAGGCTGAGGCAGGAGAAGTGCTTGAACCCAGAAGGCAGAAGTTGCAGTGAGCTGAGATTGCACCATTGTACTCCAGCCTGAGCAAAAAAAAAAAAAAGCAAAACTCCGTCTTTAAAAAAAAAAAAAGGAATATCTGGCCATTTATTTAGTTCTTTGATTTTGTTCATCAGAGTTTTAAAATTTTTCTTATATATTATAAAACTTTGTTAAATTTATACCTAAATATTTTATATTTCAAATTCCACTTATTCATTGCTGGTATATAGGAAAGCGATGAACTTCTGTATATTAACCTTATATCTCCCAATCTTGCTAAAATCACTTCTGTATTTTTTTTAAAGAAACACTACAGATACACTTAAAAGCCTCTTTTACTATGTGTGTTTATCCATAAACAATATGAAGTATTGTTTTTGATATTTAAAAATACATGCTTAAATATTATCCCTTTCATATCCTTTTGAAACTTGCTTTTATTACCATTAGGTTTTCAATATTTATTCATGTTTGTATACATGTTTCTTGTTCATTTTAACTGCTGTATAATATTCCATTGTGTTTAGACTCCATCTATTTTATATTCCAGTGGAATTTATCCATTCCTGAATTGTTAGGTATTTATGTTGTATATAGGTTTTCTTTATATTATGACCAGTGCTTCAGTGAACTTTCTTGTACATTCCCTTGTGCCACTTTGTGAGAATCTGTCTAAATTATAATGTACATTTCCCTGATAACATATAGAATTTGAAATCTATAAAATCTGTTTGGTATTTGGGTTTCCTTTTCTGAATGGTTATATTCTTTGCCTCTTTTCCTATTGGAGTTTTAAGAATTATTTGTAGAAATTCTTTGCATCTTCTAGATATTAAGCCATTACCAGTATCGTGCGCTGCAAGAATTCTTATAAACTCAGGCAGTCCTGTCCTGGTCCTTCAGTTTACTCCACGGGCCAGTTTGCTGGAGTTAAGTCAGCTTCTGTTTTTACTCCTGGGGTCCCTTTATTCTTACTTAACAGTTGAGTTATGCTACTAAGGCGGACAATCCCTTCAACTGTCCATCAGAATGAATTTGCTTTGTCAGTTATGGTTCATTTTTTGTTCAATAAGGCAGTATAGAATAGTGGTTAAGAGTTGGGGCTACAGAGTCTTTACTGCTTGTGTTTGAATCTTAGCTCGATGACTTTATTATGTGATGTTGGCAAATTACTCTTTTGTACTTGGCTTTATCATCTATAAAACCAATGAGGGTAGAACCATTATGATGACCATTTTATGTTTGGTGAAACTGAGGCTAAGGGAGATTAGGTCAGAAACATGAGCAAGTAGAAAAAACATGTGTGCCTCTCTTTTAACTTTTTGCTTTCACTAGAGGCATGAGTATAGAGAAGTATTTATTTAACTTAAAAAAATATAGTAGCAGAAGCAGTGATAAGTCCCTGACTCACAGCCTCAGTGTTGGGAGAAAACCATAGGAGTGAAGACTATAGAGAACTGAAGTGTCCATACCTAAGTCTGTTTGTAGTGTGGAAAACCATTTGTGTCATTTTTCATGAAAATAAAGTGACAGAAACCCAAACCATGATTTTCATGACCTTAGCTTGATGTTTTACAGAGTGGTAAATTTGTAAGAAATACATAATTTTGATACTATCCTAGGCCAGAGAACTCATAGTTGAAATAGGCCTATCATAAAGAGAACACTGTGGGCCACACTTAGGGCATCAGTCTGGTATACAACTTGATTTGGACTGACAATGGAAGGAAGAAGAAACTCAAGAAACAAAGGAATTTGGCCAGGCGCAGTGGCTCAAGCCTGTAATCCCAGCACTTTGGGAGTCCGAGACGGGCGGATCACGAGGTCAGGAGATCGAGACCATCCTGGCTAACACCGTGAAACCCCGTCTCTACTAAAAAAATACAAAAAACTAGCCAAAGTGGCGGGCGCCTGTAGTCCCAGCTACTTGGGAGGCTGAGGCAGGAGAATGGCGTGAACCCGGGAGGCGGAGCTTGCAGTGAACTAAGATCACGCCACTGCACTCCAGCCTGGGCGACAGAGCAAGACTCTGTCTCAAAAAGAAAAAAAAAGAAACAAAGGAATTCAAGTAGCAAAGACAATTTCTTTCTAGGAGAAGGAGAATAAGTAGAATAAGTATGATTTGGCTTCTGTATCTTCTTCTATTTTTTTATTATAAAAAGAAATCTGCTGTGGCAAAAAGTGAAGCAGTATAGGAAGGTATAAAGTAAAAATTAAAACATAAAAGTTTTCCAATAGTATATACCCAAATTAAAAGGAGGGATTCAAAAAGTTATTTGTACACTCGTGTTCATAGCAACATTATTCACAATAGCCAAAAGATGGAAATAACCCAAATGGTCATCGATGGATTAGTGGAGAAACAAAATATGCATACAAATATATATACGATAGAATACTATTCAGCCTTAGAAAGCAAAGAAATTCTGATACATGTCACAGCCTGGATGCACTTTGAAGACATTATGCTAAGGGAGTGAACCAGACCTAGGAGGAGAAATATTGTGTGATTCAACTTATATGAGGTTCCTAGAGTAGACAAATCCTTAGAGGCAGGAAGTAGAATAGTGACTACTTGCCTGGGTGCAGTGGTTCGCGCCTGTCATCCCAGCACTTTGGGAGGAACGAGGCGGGTGGATCACAAGGTCAGGAGTTTGAGAACAGCCTGGTCGGTCAACATAGTGAAACCCCTTCTCTATTAAAAATACAAAAAATTAGCTGGGCGTGGTGGCGGGCACCTGTAATCCCAGCTACTCGGGAGACTGAGGCAGGAGAATCACTTGAACCCAGGAGGTGGAGGTTGCAGTGAGCCAAGATTGCGCCACTGCACTCCATATTCCAGCCTGGGCAACAGTGCGAGACTCCATCTCAAAAAAAAAAAAAGAAAAGAAAAAAGAACAGAACAGTGACTACTAGGCGCTGGGAGGAGTTATTGTTTGTTGGGTATAGAGTTTCAGTTTGGGGTGACGAAAAAGTTCTGAAGGTGAATAATGGCAATGGCTGTACAACAGCACAAATGTACTTAAAGGCACTGAATTGTACACTTGAAAATGGGTAAAATGGTAAGTTACATGTATATATATTTTACCACCATAAGAAGTCTCCCAACACCAGCCTACCAGTTATAGTTGGCACTGTAAACAACTTCTTTTATAGCCATCTAGATAGGGCTATGCAAATACAAGCACAGATACAAGATTATAAGCATACTCTCAATGCTCATTCTTTGGAACACTCATTTATGTGCCAGGTATTTCCCAGTGAACAAAACTGACAAGGTTCCTGCTGTCATGGAGCTTTTAAAAATTTTGTTTTATGCAAATGGATATTGAGGTACATACTGTTTTATACCTCATTTTCCCCCTTAACAAGTATCTTTGGACATCTTTCTGCATTAGCTCTTATATAGATCTAACAACTTAATGGCTTCATAGTATGCCCTTGTATGGATGTGCTATCATTTGTGGCTGCATTTTTCATTGAATGGAGGAGGGGAGGCGGAGGTATAGAGCTTGCTATGGTTTGCTGCTGTTGTAAATTAAATTTTTATTAGGAAAATAGTATAGCCTTCTTATAAAAAGTGCAAGAAAAGTAAAAGTAAAAAGTAAAAGTGAGAAAAAAAAAAACAACAACAACCCACCCAGACCCAAAGTTACACAGAGTTAAGAGCTGTGCTGAGCCGTATTCTGTCTAGATCCTATTACTGTAAGAGTCAGGTGATTTCTTAGTTACCATTTGTATGGTGTCCCACAGTCAATGAGATCACATTAAGAAGATTGCTTTGAAAACCATTATGCTAGAAATATTATGGAAGTCATCTCAGTTTCTATTAAACAAATAAAAAGGACTTCATGAAGGGATTCTGGGTAGCAAATGAAGAAATATTTAAACAACTCTGGAAAGACAGGAACAGGGTGGCTTTAGGAGTCTCAATATCAGTGCTTATCCCTTTCATTTTCTATGTCTGCTTAAGATGCAGTTCCTGGGAGAAGATGAATGGCCTAGAGAACATGTACCTATTGATGGTGAAGTAGGGAGAGTTCTGGGTTTTTGTGCTCCATGTGAATCTTATGGAGTTGGGGAGGTGCAGTTTTGGAAAGGATGGGATTCGAGGCTGGCAAAACCATCTGTCAGCCTTGCGATGTCAGCTGTTATAACCACAGATTCTTACTTCCTTCTTAAGGAGGAGATGACCGCCGGGTTCTGCTATGGCACATGGAACAAGCCATCCACTCCAGGGTCAAGCCCATACAGCTGAAAGGAGAGCACCATTCCAACATTTTTTGCCTGGCTTTCAACAGTGGGAACACTAAAGTGTTCTCTGGAGGTAAAAAGGAAGATTCTACCTTGGGAACGTCACTGTGGTTGGGATTTTAGAGAAAAGAGTGTGAAAATAACTCCTTATTTTTCTTCCTGTATTTCATTGAGCTGTGGAATTACTGGTTTCTCATAGCTTGTCTTTTCTGCATTACAGCAGTCTATTAGGATAGTGTGTGTCTTTTCTCTCTCTCTCTTTTTTTTTTTCTTTCCTTCACCTGTCTTTTTCTTTATTTCTGTCTGGCAGAAAACTTTTCACATTGCCGTCTGGTACACAGAAACCCACACAGACACACACACACACACACACACATATTTGAAACAATACTTAACCTTTCTATATGTGGCATACTCTGATTTTGTTTTTTATTCTATTCTATTTCATTTTTAAAGATTATGCTGGCCATAACTCAAATGGATGTCATAACCCACAGATGGCTTCTGTTTGAAAAGTGTTGTGTTAGGTACAATTGAAATGACTGGTGCTCACACCAACCTCTTGGTGATGGCTTCCATCAGCCATACTCCTTCTCACCCCCACATTTCTAGTTCTGACCTCTTTTCTAAGCTGCAGATTTTCCCACTGAATATCTACCTGTGTTCCAAAAGCAACTTAAATACAATAGCTCTAAAACCAAGATCATTAGTCCTCCCTTGAGGGAAAATTTCTTCTTGTCTGCTGGATTTTCTTTCTCAGTTATTACCATTCACCCAATTATATAAGCTATTAAGTTTAAGAAATTGCTGACAATTAACCATTTTCAACTTTAAAAAGTAGCAGTTTCACATGGTTCATTCTACCTATGATCTTGGAGTCATCCTCAAACCTGTCTTTCTTACATTTCCACATCTAGTCTGTCACCAAATCCTGTCGGGTCTATCTTGAAAGCCTCTCATATTCATCCTTTAGTTTGGCCTGGTTTTTTGCAATGGCTTTCTGTGATTTCTGTTACCACTGTCCATCCTCCTTTGAATTCATTTCATATACAAGTTTACTTTTAAAAATAAAGGCTGGACCATGTGAACCATTGAGCCTACAGTGCCTAAAAAATAAAGTCTAAACCCCCATCTGTCTGGCCTGACCTCCCTTCCCTGAGTTATATACTCTAGCCCATCAAACTATTTGTCATTTGAAGAATGCACTGCACGGTACTATTTTGTCCTGTGCCTTTTATTCATGGTGTTCTTCCACCTTAATTGTCCAGTCCCCACCAATTCCCCTAAGCCTTTCATTGGTAGGAGTTTTGAGTTATTTGAGTTTCTCTTCAAATATCTCCTTCTCCATGTACTTTCACCCTACTTATGAAGGAAATAATTGACCCCATAGCTAGATCATATTGCTACAAAGCAAACCCTCTTGTTGCTATTAGTTGTTTGTCCAATTGGACTGTGAGTTCTCAAGGACAGAGTAGAATCTTATTCTTTTTATATACCCAGGACCTAGCACTGTGCCTGATATCTAGAAGGCATTAGTATGGGTTTACTGATTTCATTGGTTTGCACCCACAATAGAATTTACAGCCAGGCCTTTGTTTAAGATGCCCTGGGCCATATCTTTACTGCTACTTTTGCTTTCTATTTAAGTGACTGTTGGTTGTGCATTTTAGCATAGAGTGGGGCTTTTTTTATGTTTTGTCTTTTTATATTCAGGTTTTAATTTTTTTGCTATACAAACCATTTGAAGGCAGGACTACACATATCATGAATATAATTTATATCCTTTGATAGAATAAGGAGAAATACAAGATTAAAACTTTCACATCATTTGGAATCACAGTCATCAAGTTTTAATGCTGTGAAAGATGATGTGGCTAGGTATGGTGGCTCACACTTGTAATAATCCCAGCACTTTGAAAGGCCAAGGCAGGAGGACTGCTTGAATCCAGGAGTTTGAGACCAGCCTGGGCAACATAGTTAGACCCAAACATGTTAGATCTCTACAAAAAAAAAATTTTTTTTTTTTAATTAGCCAAGCATAGTGACACATGCCTGTAGTTCCAGCTACTAGGGAGGCTGAAGTGGGACAATTGCTTGAGCACAGGAGGTCGAGACTGCAGTGAACCATGATTGCACCACTGCACTCCAGCCTGGGCAACAGAGCAAGATCCTGTCTCAAAAGAAAGAAAAAAATTTTTAAAAGAGCATGAGGATAGAAATATTAGCAAACATTTATTGGGGGCTTATTAAGCGCTCAGCCCTATTCTGAATGCTTTTACAGTTGTACTCTTACGCTCACAATTACTCTGTGATGTTATTATCACTATTCTGTAGGTTACAAAGCTGGGTCATAGAAATGTTAAAGATTTTATTGCGGGTCTCATAATTAGTGAGTGTTCTGCTGAAAAAAAAAAAGCTAGTGAATTAATTTGCCAATGATCATTTAGTGTTTTCCTTGATGGCCACAGTTTTGTTTTGTGGTGTTTCCCCAACATTTTTTCTTTTTTTTTTTTTGAGACAGTCTCTCTCTCTTGCCCAGGCTGGAGTGCGATCATAGCTCACTGCAGCCTTGAACTCCTGGCCTCAAGCGATTTCCCCCACCTCAGCCTCCCTAGTAGCTGGGACTTCAAGGGTGTGCCACCACCTGGCTAATTTTTTTATTTTTATTTTCATAGCGATAGGGTCTAGCTATGTTGCCCAGGCTGTAGCCACAGTTGTTTTTTTTACATCATCCACTGGATAATACATGTTGGGAACTGTTACTATGTTATACTTGGCTGCTATTATTTTTAAAAAATTCTCTGTAAGAGTGTCCTATCCTTCTTAAATGATTTCTATAAATCTTTTTTCTAGCTAACACTTCTAATTTGTATTAGCATTGGCTTTGTTCATATTTTTTCCCTGAAAACTTAATAATACTAAATTGTAATGTGGACAGGGACCACCTTGCAGGAATGATCAAATGTCTGCTTTTTTCTTTTGCAGGAAATGATGAGCAAGTTATCCTCCATGATGTTGAAAGGTAAATAGATTGGTGGTATGTGAAGGTGATTGACTTTGTTTTTCATATATGAAGAGGCAAATATTTCTTTAGACTAAAATTGGATTTTGTTTTTTGAAGAAAACAGCGTGAAACCAGCTGTTCTTTTCTAAAATATATTCCTACAATAGTTTGAAATAAAGTTTTGATTTAAAAAGGAAAAAGGGATTTGAAAGTTGGCATGAAAGTATACGTTTTAGATGAAAATTTAAAACAAGAGTTTAGAAGAGAAGGAACCCTAATATTTAAGAACAGTAATAGCTAATATTGATTGAGTTCTTACTATGTGCCAGACACCATTGTAAATGCTTCGTACATATTAAAATTTGTTTAATCCTCACACTTACTTTCTAAGGAGATACTATTGTGATCTCCATTCTAGATGAGGAAACGGAGGCACAGACATGTTAGATAACAGAAGGTCAAGTGACGAGAACCTGAACTTAGGCTACCTGGCGTCAGAGCCATGCTCTTCATCAGATTGCTAGGGGACCCCTCTTCCACCCTGTTGGCATCAGACTTGGCTGCTCTAAAGCTTTCCCTTGCTCTTTGAAAATCAAGTACAGGCCGGGCGCTATGACTCACGCCTGTAATCCCAGCACTTTGGGAGGCTGAGGCAGGCGGATCACAAGATCAGGAGATCGAGACAATCCTGGCTAACATGGTGAAACCCCGTCTCTACTAAAAATACAAAAAAAAAAAAAAAATTAGCCGGGTGTGGTGGCGGGCGCCTATAGTCCCAGGTACTTGGGAGGCTGAGGCAGAGAATGGCATGAACCTGGGAGGCGGAGCTTGCAGTAAGCCGAGATTGCGCCACTGCACTCCACATTGGGTGACAGAGCAAGACTCCATCTCAAAAAAAAAAAAAAAAGGAAAATCAAGTACGACCTCCAAATCTGTACACAAGCAGAAGAATTCTGTAATAAATGAAAATACTAAACTCAGCTGTTGAGTCACTTTTAAATATGCTTATTTAACACAAAAATTATAAAATCTCTAAAAAGACTCCTTAATAGTACCTTTTCTTAAACCTGAAAGTTGACTACCTACCTTTCAGGAAATATAATATTTTTCAGGTTTAGCTGGGTTGACTTTCTCCTAGAAATGGAGAAGATGGCACCCTCGGTACTGAAGTGCTGGGACTCTGCACTATGCTTGTGTGTATGTGTGTGCCTCTGTCTTGCTCTCTATCTCCCAGCAGTGAGACATTGGACGTGTTTGCTCATGAAGATGCGGTATATGGCTTGTCTGTGAGCCCAGTGAATGACAACATTTTTGCCAGTTCCTCAGATGATGGCCGGGTTCTCATTTGGGACATCCGGGAATCTCCCCATGGAGGTAGGGTCACTATGCAAAAGACTGTTGGACTGTATTGAGCAGTTTGGTGTCAGATTCATTGAAGATCCAATTTATGACCTCAGTATCTATGTGCAAGTGATGTCAAGGGAAAGGAAATGTGAAACACTCACATGGGGGCATAAGAGGTCTTTGAAGGCCTTATCCTCCACCTAAGTACTCAGGAGTGAGGCACCTTTGCCAGTCCTTCTCTACCCTCCTGTGGCTCTCCACAGACCCTTGTACCTTGCTGTTTAGTGCCCCAAGGAGCAGAAGTTGTGGTGCTGACATGGAACTATGCTTGATTACTTACGGAGAATGGGGGTGTTATGCGCTTTCCTGCATCCTAGTTTCAGGCTTGTTATTTTGTTGAACCACAGAATCTCAAATTACCTGTGTATAGGATCTCAAAATGATGGCAAGTAAACTCTATTTAAAGGGGATTGTCTGTGTGAGTGCCTCCTCTGAATGTGCCCTTTGACTCTGATGTGTAAAATGAAGAAGTTGCTTTGTTGACTTTCTCTGAAGTTCTTCAGGAAATGCATCTTCTCAGCTCATTTCCTACGGAGAGATTTCTGTAATTCTACCTGTCTTCAGAAGACCCCTTCCTCTAGTACCAGCCTTAGTGCCACTGCCATACTCACCCTGTCCTTTAGTGCAGATTGTAATGATCACAGCTGTGTACCTAAATTTACTATCCTGCCTGCTTTGTCTGGCAGGATCTGGGTCTTTTAATTTTTTTATATTCTAAACATTTTACATTCTGGGCCGTGCTCATTATTTAGGTTCAGGCTATAAGAGAAGCTTGTTTTTAGGGTTAGGTAGGTAAGGTAGCAGGAAGTAGCAGCTGTGGTCAAGTCACTGTGGGCTTGGTAGGTGAAATTCTCCTTAGTCTGAACTGCCTGATGGCGGAGATGACTGAGTGCTTTACCTGCTCAAAGACCTGTGAAGTACTGCATATGGAGGTCATAGACTGAGAAGTGCTTTCTTTGTATTACTCTAACAGGTCCCATAGGAGTATATCCTGCTAGGTAACTAAGTGGTTTCTTCTTCACTTGGAACCTGCTAATTTTTGTAAAATGATGCAGGGTTTCTAGGTGAAGTTGATTACAGACTGGCTAGATGTTAGGGAGCATTGTGAAGCAGAAGAGAAAAACCACACCATTATTTCACCATGTCTTAATTTTGTCGTGTTTTGTTTTATCTTCATCAAATCTGTGTGCAGTTTAAAAACCTTTAATTTCTAAAACTAATACAATTGGATTAAAAGCATAAGAATCCTACCAGTAATTGGTTGTGAATTTTTTCAGCTCCTGCGGAATTCAGTTTTACTTACTGTAAAATGGTTTGTTTTCCCATTTTTAGTAACCATTTCTGTTTTGTCTCAAGATCTGATAGCTACTATATATATTTCTGGGTGTTATAGCTTAAAATGTGGTTAAATGTGTTTACCTTGCTATGTATAGGACTCATGGGGACCTCGTGAGTAGGGGTGACTGGTGAAATTATGTACTGTTTTGGGGCACCAGGTCATTGGAGTGGTTATTAAAGAGTGCTCCGACCTGCATTCACATTTCTGCTTATCTGCCTGCCAGTGGCCCAAAGGTACCTGGAATGAACTGGTTGTAATTTTTCTTTCCACAGAACCCTTCTGCCTGGCAAACTATCCATCAGCCTTTCATAGTGTCATGTTTAACCCTGTGGAGCCCAGGTTGTTGGCCACAGCCAATTCAAAGGAAGGAGTGGGACTCTGGGACATTCGCAAACCTCAGAGGTGAGTCCCCTTTATTCATAAGGTGTTAAAACTTTCCCCTGCCTCATTTCTCAGGTAATGTGACCAGCCAGTAAGTGTTGTAAGGACCTCTTTGGCAGTTCTCTCTGCTGGGCGTTTCTTAAGATAAATAGTGTGTCTCAAGCCAGGAGAGCCTGTTTCCAAGGAATAGACAGTGAAAAATCCATACTCCTTGCTGAGGAGGAATCATAAACAGTAATCTGGACTGTAGACAGGGTCAGTTTTAGGCAATTATCTGAAGTAGTCAGAGCATCCCTTTAATATTGCCTTCTCTCTTCAGGCCCAGTGTTCCCCAGATGCATAGGAGCTCTTGGTGTGGGGTGGGTGGAGGGGAGGAGGTGGAGGTGGAGATTTGCCAAACTTGTTGCTGCTGAGCCAGAGGTTCTTAAGCCTAGGTTGGAGGGGATCCCTAAGAGGGCTTAAAAAATACTGAACTGCCAAAATTATATGAAAATTATATATTATATTTTCAAATAAGTGCATTTTCTGTTTATCAAAAGGACTAATGACCTTTATAGTGACAACAACAAAAGGTTGAGAGCCATTGCACTGTGGTGTTCACAACCTCATGTGTTCCTCCACATGGCACTATGAAAAGAGCATACTTAAGACAATCCTGAATGATGGCATGAATCACTAATAGGGGAATCTCAGGCATCATTAAAGGATGTAGGAATGGGGGTGAGTAGCAGGCTCTTTTATGTTTCTTAAGTCCCATGGGGGAGGGACTACTTTTTATGGCACCTGTACATAAAGCTGGCCATGCTTTATTTAAAAACTTCCATGCATTGCTAGCTAGCTCCTCTGGAAATTCTGCATAGATGTAATTTCCCACTTCGTAAAGCAATGTTGCAAAAGAGTATCATGGAAACTAAGTGATGTTATAATTTATTTCATGGGCCTCAGATGAAAGGAATAGTTAAGTACAGAAGATTATCTTCCTTGATGATTTTTACTCCTAGCTGATTCTCTCCATGGGGCAGTAAGAGATGGTTGGAACTATTGTGGCAGATACGTGTAGCCTGGAGGGTTGTCCCTGGCATTGAGCAGGGCTCCCTAAGCTTCCTGAGGGCAGCAGAGATTTCTCCTGCCCCCTCTTGCATAGGCACCTGGCTCTTGCTTTTACAGTCTATTGAAATGTGTGTAGTGGCAGGACCCCTAATGTGCTTTTGCACTGTGTACTTTAGGAGGCTTGCTGTCTGCCAAGAAGACAATTGCATTTAGCTGCAGTGTTCTCTACTACTTCAGGCTCTTTAGGAACAACTGTTGTACCTCATCCATATTACGAAAGGCAGGATTTGGACGAACTGCGCCAGCCTTCTCCCAACCTACTATCTCCCCTACTTAAAATTGCAGTGAATAGCTGGCAACTGGAGTAGGGCACTGAGCTATTCATCTCCAGTGGAAAGCTTGAGTAATTCATGGTGTCTGCAGTGTCTTGAGAGAGGAGTGTGTGGATATTTTAATTCTCCCAATTCTCTCCCATTCTCTTCCACCAGTTTCTTACTGTGCATTATATGGGCCCTCCTCTGCTTTCCACTTGTCTCCTCACTAATAAATATAGTTTCTTTCTTGTTAAAAGAATTGTAAGTGATGATGATTATTTTATTTTTACAGTGACATTTATTGGTTTTGGGTTTTTATGCAGAAAAAAATAAAAACAAAATCATCTCCAGATTATCCCTGACACTTGTATGTTTTTAAAATGTTTGTCTGTCAGTACAGTTCTACTCCTTTCTAGTGTCTGTAGTCACTCCAGAGGTAACTACAGTAAACAGTTTATCTTTCCAGAACTTAATATAATATGTATACTACTATGCATATGCATCCTTTAAAAAATTTGAGACAGAAGGAAGCATGTAGTAATACTCACTGTTCTCGATTTCTTTTTTAAATTAACAATATGTTTTGGAGCCTTTTTTCATACCAATACTAACAGATCTAGCCCCTTCTTTTAATGCCTATATGGCATTCAATTTATATGATGTACCCAACAACCAGGAGGACTTCTTGTTTCCAATTTTTGGTCATTATAAACAATGTTACATTTAACCTGGTTGTATGTCTATCTTGGCCTACTTTTGCAAAAATATCTGTACGGACTTGCTGCATCAAAGGATGCATGTTTTTAAATTTTTGATAAAAACTGTCAACTTGTAGCCCCACCACCAAAGGCTGCACTGACTTACAAATCTACCAGCTGTGTATGAGATTGCATGCGTCTCCAGACCTTCACCAACACTTGAACTACTGCTAGTATTATGGGGGAAAATGATACCTTATTTTGAGTTCTTCAATTATGGGTAAGGTTTTATAGTTTCTTTGATAACCTACAGTTTTCAGAGTCCATGTGGGAGAAAAGTTGCCTGGTAAGGCTAATTGGCAATCGTGACTAATTTCTTTTTGGAATAAAAGAAGGAGCATAGTGCCATGGGGACTAGGATGTTATTGCATTTATTTCAACTCTTCTAAGGTTCTACAAGGTTTTATGGGTGTCAGGCAGAAAAGGGGCATGAAATATCTTTGGAACTCTTCTTAACTTTGCATCCACTGGAGTTTGGGGATGAAATTACAGATCTTCACTGTTAGAATTCCTCTAGTACAAGTTGGTTTGGGGGAAGAGAGCGCCCTTTTTCTTTTCCATGTAGGATTAGTTATGCTGAGTTGCAATAGATGATTTGTCTCTTGAGCACTACTGCCTAGAAACGCCAACCTAGATTTTGGGGCAACTCTGTATCTGTTGGGAGGACAAGCCTGGAACATGATAGAACTTTTTCAGGGATACTTCAAGTGTAGGGAGAGATTTTAAGGAATTTGTGAATCTCTTACAACTGCAGGAAAAATTGTGTGGCTTATGTATCTGAGTGAACACACGTCATATTTTCTCTAGGGATGGTAGAAAGCTTTTACCAAGTTCTCATAGAGACCCTTGACTCCAAAAGGGTAAGATTGCTTGGTGTTCTCATTACCCTAGATTTTAAACCTGTTGTGGTTCCTTATCAGGATTTTAAATGACTTCTAGCTTGTAATTGCATGGGCATGTGGGTGAATCAGGGCCTGCTGTCCTAGAAACTGATAATCTCCTTGGAGCAGTGATGAGGGTCTCACCCTGAACACCTTCTCCTTCCTGGCTTAATCTATGTATTAGTCAACGTTTGAATGATTTCCCTGACTTACCCCAAGCCTACACTATACCTCTCCACTTGGTAGCCTGAAGGTATAGTAGCAGAGTCACTTTTGTCCCACTGCTGCCCTGAAATAAGCTGATTAGAGGGCTGGCTGGCAGAAAAAAAAAAAAGTCAGCTCTAAAGAAGACTTTAATTATAATATGATCTGACTTCCTCATTGTACAGATTAAGAATAAGAAACTAGCCCAGCGAGGTAAGGGGAGGCAGAAGAGCTGCCTTTAGTATAGGAAGAATAGGCTCTGAAGCCATACTTACTGGGTACAAATCCAGGTAGTACACCTTAATAGGCATGTGATCTTGAATAAGTTACTTCACCACTCGGTGTCTCATAATAATAACTAATAACTAACATTTATTAAGCATTACTTGCCCTCTGGGTATTGACCATCATATGAATAATTACCTTATTTAATCCTTACGATAACCCTATGAGGTAGCTTCTATTATTTTATGATAAGAAAATCAAGGCACAGAGAGGTGAAATAACTTGTATGTTATATTTGTGTGTGTGTGTGTGTGTGTGTGTGTGTGTGTGTGTGTGTGTATCATCCTTCCCCTTTCCCCTGTTTTTCTTTTTCTTTTTTTAGTTTTTATTTTTAGAGACAGGATCTCACTGTGTTGCCCAGGCCTCAGGCTTCCAAGTAGCTGGGATTATAGGCATGAGCCACCACACCCAGTTCCCTCTCTTACTAAATCAGATAGGGTCCCTGTACATTCTAGTTTTCTTTCATCTATGCCTCCTTACAATAGAACTTTTTCAGAATTCCTCTCAAATTTTTCCAATACCGACCTGTTATATTCTGAAGTCTGAGTCCTTTAGACTTTCTGTCCCTGAAAGTTAAACCTTATTTCACTGTCTCATGGCCCAGAACCTGTTCAAACTTCTTACCTTTTATAACCCTGGAAATCTGCGTATACTAGTTATTTTACTGCAACACTTTAGATCAGAGGTTGTAAACTAGCTGCCTGTAGGCCAAATTCAACCCACAGAGATATTTTGGTCTACCTGATATGCTAGAATTTGAAAAATTATAAAGTAAAATTGCAGTTTCTTACATCTCTTGAAAAAGACGAAAGATGTGCTCTCGTTGGGCCTTTATTCTCATACGGCAAAAGTCAGCCAAAGCCTCTGTGATGTTCGTTCAGGGTCCCACCACATCTTGATGTCTTAATACCGGTGTGTCCCTCATTTACATCACTTGCCTGGCCCTGTAGACATTGGAGTTGGAAAGTTCTGCTTTAGGGATTTTAGTGGTGATGAGTGGGTACTGGGGAGGAGAGGCTTGAGTGTAAGTGACTGGGTAAGAGAACATTTCACACTTGCAAGTGTACATTGCATGTTCTGTCAAGGTTTCATTTATTTCATTTAGATGATTTCTGCTGTTTTTTTCACAACCAACCTCCTTTCTTACTGCCAGTGTTGCATTTATATCTATCTTGGGCTGTTGCAGTGCCTCTGAACAGTTTTCAGAACTGAGATCCTCTAATGTCTAGAGAATTCAGGAAAAGCAAAAGTTTCCCCTGCTCTCACTCTGTCATCCTTTTCATTGCCTGTTTTAGCTGTCTGCTTACTCACCACCTCTCTCCCTTCTAATCTCTTTAGTTTCTGCCAGGAACTGTTAGTTCTATGATAGATAACAGTGTCTTGCTTTGACAAGGATAATAAAGAGAGTGGTTTTTTTTCCCACTCAATAATAAAACTGGGTCAAGCCAAGAATCCCTATGAAGACTTGCCTTATAAGATGGTGTTTTCACTTGTGTAAATGATGCATCTGAAAATGGGCAATGAACGCAAGTTCCTACTATCAGAGGAGATTGCTCTTAGGTCCTCTCTGGGTTTGGGGACCTCTCAGTTAAACGTCTGTTTTTGGGGGCCTGTGACAATCCTACTTCTATAGAGACTACATTAAATGAAACTCTGCCTTCTGAACAAGCCAGACAATCTCTGCCACATTGCATTTGAGGGTTGCTCATACCATTATAGGAAAATAAAGCCCAGGGGCTTAATGTCAAAGACTGGAAAAGGCACTCATGTGCTGATGTATGTTGAAACTTCAATGAATGAGACTGCCCTGAATTTAGCCTCCTTCCTTTCAGAATGCAAGGCAATCAGGGTAGACAAAGATTTCTTAAATTTCTTAAAACCTCTGAAGCACTATGCATCAAAGAAAAAATTGACACATTGGATTTCATTAAAATTAAGAACTTTTGCTCAGCAGACACCACTTTTTTTTTTTTTTTTTTTGAGACAGAGTCTTGGCCTGTTGCCTAGGCTGGAGTGCAGTGGAATGATCATGGCTACAGCAGCGTTGACCTCCAAGGCTCAAGCAGTCTTCCTGCTTCAGCCTCCCAAGTAGCTGAGACCACAGGCTCATGCTATCATGCCTGGCTAATTTTAAAATGTTTTTGGTAGAGACAGGGTCTCTTTGTGTTACCCAGGCTGGTCTCGATCTCCTGGGTGCAAGCAATCCTCCTGTCTCATCCTACCAAAGTGCTAGCATTACAGGTGTGAGTCACCACACCTGGCCAAAGACACCATTAAGTAAGTAAAAAGGGCGGGGCGCAGTGGCTCACGCCAGTAATCCCAGTACTTTGGGAGGCCGAGGCAGGTGGATCACGAGGTCAGGAGTTTGAGACCAGCATGGCCAACATGGTGAAACCCTGTCTCTACTAAAAAAATGTATATGAAAATTAGTGGAGTGTGGTGTCGTGCACCTGTAATCCCAGCTACTCGGGAAGCTGAGGCAGGAGAATAGCTTGAACCCAGAAGGCGGAGGTTGCAGTGAGCTGAGGTCGCACCACTGCACTCCAGCCTGGTGACAGAGTGAGAGTCTGTCTCAAAAAAAAATAAAAATAAGTGAAAGCGTGAGCCAAGAACAGATCTGGAAAAAAAAAAAAAGCATAATACATATATTGAGTAAGAATATCCAGAATTTATGAAGAAGTACAAATCAGTAAGTAAAAAACAAAAAAAAAATCAATTTAAAAAATGAGCAGAAATGTTGAACAGGTACTTTACCAAAGAAAATATCCAAATACCCAATAAACGTTTGAAAAGTACTGAACTTTATCACTCATGAGAGCAATGCAAATTAAAACTACAGTGAGTGTCAGTATACACCTAGAGTGTTTAAAATTAAAAAGACTTATAGTATCAGGTGTTAACAAGGGTATGGACCAACTGAAACACTCATACATTTTAGATGAGTGTTCAGGAGAAAGCAAGCTTTTTATTAAGGAGTTCAGAGGACGAAACACTAGCATAAGTATTGTAAACCTACATATGGCAAAGATGGGTGAGTAGAAGACAGAAAGAAGGGAGTAGCTTAATAACCAGAAGGCATGCCCCCGACTAAAGCTAATCATTGTGACAAGCAAATCCCAGTGATCTCCAGCTTTTCTGTTGCAGTTTTCTATAATACCATCAAAATTTCTAGGTCCCCCTGACTCTTCTGTCTCTTTTGTCCCTTTAAGGCAGCTCTGTAAAGAGCCAGTGTACAACCATTAGGGAAACCTATTTGTCAGTATCTACTAAAACTAAACACCATAACTCTATGACACGGCAATCTCGCTCTTAAGTATATCTAAGAAAAATGAGTACCTATTTCCACCAAAGACATGTGCAAGAACATTTACAGCTGCTTTATTTGTAATAGCCAAAAGCTAGGAACAACCTAAATATCCATCAAAAGAAAATGGAAAATGGGTAAATAAACTGTGGAATAGCCATACAATAGAATATTACACAAACATAAATAAACAACAAACTATAAATATACACATTGACATGGATGAATCTTACAGTCATAGTGTTGAATAAAAGAATTCAAATACAAAAGAATCTCTACTGTGTGATTCCATTTGCATGATGCTCAAGAACAGGCAAGTTATGGAAGTCAGAATAGTGGTTACCTCTGGGTAAGGTATTGACTAAGGAAGGCATGAGGGAAACTTCTGGGGTTCTGTATCTTGATCTGGGTGGCAATTTCATGGTTGTATACCTATATACATTTTTACTGAGCAATGCCCTTAGAATTAGTGCACGTTACTGTATCATGTTGTATCTTTTTATTTATTTATTTATTTATTTTTTTGAGATGGAGTCTTGCTCTGTCGCCCAGACTGGAGTGCAGTGGCGCAATCTCGACTCACTGCAAGCTCCGCCTCCTGGGTTCACACCATTCTCCTGCCTCAGCCTCCCAAGTAGCTGGGACTACAGGCGCCCACCACCTCGCCCGGCTAGTTTTTGTATTTTTAGCAGAGACGGGGTTTCACCATGTTAGCCAGGATGATCTCAATCTCCTGACCTCGTGATCCACCCGCCTTGGCCTCCCAAAGTGCTGGGATTACAGGTGTGAGCCACCACTCCTGGCCTGTATTATGTTGTATCTTAAAATTTAAAAAAAGAATCCAAGGCCACTATTGTCTTCAAATGGGTATTTATCTTCTTCCTTATGATTCCAGTGGCTGTGGCAATAACACTGGCTCTTTACAGAGCTGCCTTAAAGGGACAAAAGAGAGAGACAGAAGAGTCAGGGGGACCTAGAAATTTTGATGGTATTATAGAAAACTGCAACAGAAAAGCTGGAGATCACTGGGATTTGCTTGTCACAATGATTAGCTTTAGTCAGGGGCATGCCTTCTGGTTATTAAGCTACTCCCTTCTTTCTGTCTTCTACTCACCCATCTTTGCCATACGTAGGTTTACAATACTCATGCTAGTGTTCTGTCCTCTGAACTCCTTAATAAAAAGCTTGCTTTCTGCTGAGCACTGTATTCCTTTCTTAAACTTCTTTGTTTTTTATTAATGTCATCGTCTCTCTTATAATCATCCTGGCTGAAATCTCAAAATCTATTTGCCTCTTCTGTCTCTCCCTCCCTCTGCCATAAACATCTTTGCTCTGTGTTAGTGCTTGGCCACTCTTTTCATTCCTTAAACCCCTACCCCACTTCGGACCCATTTCACTCTCTCCATAAGGTTCTGACTTCACTGGCTCCTTAGCTTATGTCTCTTCTCCCTTTGCACCACCCCCCAAAACACATACACATAGAGGATACGTTCTCCTTTTTTCTTGATTTTTCTTTACGTATTCATGTCATAGTTACCAAGATCAAATGGTGATCATCAGGGAAAACTTGCTTGCTAGATCTCCCTGTTACATACTCTTAAAAATGATTTTACTCACCATGTCCCCCAGCACCTGGCACTATTTTGGCACAGAGTGTATGTTGAATGAGTGTAGCTGTCCCTAACTTCTAGAGGAAAGGATCTCTCCATTCAGAATTTCTGTAATGTTTATGGACCTGTTAATACCTGAGTATAATGATATGAATCCAAATGCCGTATTTCAGGAATAAATCCTTAGAGGAGGTTGTAAGATTTCTTGCTGGACTTTGAATGTCACCATCAGTTATGTGGCAGAGAGCCAGGTAGTCTGGTGAAGTTGCTTTGTAGCTTTTAGGCCACAGGGTGGAGTTGTAGAATCAGTTTTGCCCACTGGAGGACACCAGGTCTCTGGTTTCCTAACCCAGTGATTCTCAAACTTTAAGGGGCATCAGAATCACCTGAGGAGCTTGTCAAAGCACTCCTTCCCGGATCCCATACCTACAGACTGAATTGTTGGTCTGGGGTGGGATCTTTGATTCTGCCATTATTTAACATACACCCAAGGTGATTTAGCAATTTTGCTGATCTTACAAGATGGAAGCTGTGGTTAATCAGAGAGGTCCATGTTGAATTTGCTCAAGTTCACTCAGACCCCAGGTCTTTGGGGTTTAGGCCAGAGATTCCTTGTGTCCATTCTTTCTCACCAAACACAAATGTCTTTCATGACAAGAGACTTCACTTCAGACCAGAGCATCTGGGGGAATGCCTGGTAAATGGAGGGGAGCTCTGCAAACACGTATCATTTCATATTCTTCCTTTCGTATTCCACAAGTCCAGTTATTCAGAAGTAGATGATATCAAAACCTAAATTAAATGGACTTTCTTATTTTATTTTTTAATTTTTTTTTTTTTTTTTTGAGACAAAGTCTTGCTTTGTTACCCAGGCTGGAATGCAGTGGTGTGATCTCGGCTCACTATAGCTTCCACCTCTTGGGTTCAGGCAATTCCTCTGCCTCAGCCTCCCGAGTAGCTGGGACTGCAGGCATGTGCCACCATGCCTGGCTAATTTTTTTGTACTTTTAGTAGAGATGGGGTTTCACCATGCTGGCCAGGTTGGTCTTGAACTCCTGACTTCAAGTGATCCACCCATCTCAGCCTCCCAATGTGCTGGGATTACAGGCATGAGCCACTGCGCCTGGCCAACTTTCTTATTTTAAAATCATATGTTGACCTTTTCTTCTTAAAAATTTTTATGGTAAGGCTTTTTTTCAAATATATGTAAAAGTAGGCTGGGTGTGGTGACTCACGCCTGTAATCCCAGCAATTTGGGAGCCCCAGGCAAGAGGATTGTTTGAGGCTAGGAATTCAAGACAAGCCTGGGTAACATACACCCTATCTCTACAAAAATATTTTTTTAAATTAGTCAGGTGGGGTAGTGGCAGAACCTGCAGTCCTAGATACTGGGGAGGCTGAGGCAGGGGGATCGCTTGAGCCCAGGAGGTTGAGGCTGTAGTGAGCCATGACTGCACCACTGCGCTCCATCCTATGTGACAGAATGAGACCCTATCACTAAAAATAAAATAAAAAATAAAAATAAAAAACAGATAGGGCTAGGCGTGATAGCTCACACCTGTAATCCCAGCACTTTGAGAGGCCAAGGCGGGTGGATCACCTGAGGTCAGGAGTTCGAGACCAGCCTAGCCAACATGGTGAAACCCTGTCTCTACT
Source organism: Mandrillus leucophaeus (assembly GCF_000951045.1). Taxonomy (NCBI): domain Eukaryota; kingdom Metazoa; phylum Chordata; class Mammalia; order Primates; family Cercopithecidae; genus Mandrillus; species Mandrillus leucophaeus. The sequence goes on along the minus strand of NW_012106931.1, from coordinate 511,825 downwards.
AGAAATACAAAATTAGCTGGGCATGGTGGTGGGCGCCTGTAATTCCAGCTACTCAGGAGGCTGAGGCAGGAGAATCACTTGAACCTGGGAGGCGGAGGTTGCAGTGAGCTGAGATCATGCCATTGCACTCCATCCTGGGCAAAAAGAACAAAACTCCGTCTCAAAAAAAGCAAAACAAAACAAAACAAAAAAACAGATAAAAGTAGAATAGTAAAAATAAGATTTACCTATTCTGGGTATTTCACACTATGTATAATTATTCAGGGTTCTCCGGAGGAACAGGACCAATAGGATATATGTATATATGAAAGGGAGTTCATTAGGGAGAATTGGCTCATACTGTTACAAAGGTAAATGATAGGCTGTCTGCAAGGTGAAGAATGGGAAAAGCCAGTAGAGTGATCAGTTCAAGTGTGAAAGCCTCAAAAGCAGGGAAGCCAACAGTACAGGCTTCAGTCTGATGCCAAAGGCCCAAAAGCCCCCAGGAGGCCACTGGTGCAAGTCCCAGAGTCCAAAGGCAGAAGAACTTGGAGTCTTATGTCCAAGGGCAGGAGGAGAGGAAGCAAAGCATCAGGCTTGGAAAGAGAACAATGAACGTCAACAAGCTGAATATCCCCCTTTTTCTGCTAGCTTTGTTCTAGTCACACTGGAACAATGCCTGCCCACATTAAAGGCGGGTCATCTCCCTGCCCACTGACTGACATCTTAGTCTGCTCTGGAAACAGCCTCACAGACACACATAGCAACAATGCTTCAGCAGCCATGTAGGCATGCCTGAATCCAGTCAAGCTGACACCTAATATTGGCCATCACAATTTGTGACCATCTGTCTGGCTTCTTTCACTTAGCATCATGTTTTTGAGATTCATCCACATGTATTAGTGTCTCATTCCTTTTTATGGCTTAAATAATATTCTATTATATATATATTACACAGATATGGATATACACATTTTGTTTATCCATTCACCTAATGATGGCCATTTGGATTGTCCCGTCTCCTGGCTATTGTGAATGATACTATCATTAACATTCATGAAAAAAATTTTTTTGAGAACCTGTTTTCAATTATTTTGGGTATATTACACCTAGGAGTAGAATTACTGGATCATATGGTGATCTATATTAAACTTTTTGAGAAACTACCAAACTGCTTTCCATAAAAAGATAATTAAAAAAGAAACATAACCACAAGATTATTCTACCTAAAAAATAACGGTAATTCCTTAATACCATCTCATATCTAGTTGTTACAATGGTTTTTATGAAGCAGGACTCAAACTCCTTACAAAGCAATTAGATGATTTGACTTATAAGTCTGTCTTTGTTTGTAGGTACCCCTGTCTCTCACTTTTTTCTTTTTCTTTTTTTTTTTAAGACAGAGTTTCGCTTTTATTGCCCAGGCTGGAGTGCAGTGGTGCAGTCTTGGCTCTCTGCAACCTCCACCTCCCAGGTTCAAGCAATTCTCCTGCCTCAGCCTCCTGAGTAGCTGGGATTACAGGTGCCCGCCACTACACTCAGCTAATTTTTGGTATTTTTAGTAGAGATGGGGTTTCACCATGTTGGCCAGGCTGGTCTTGAACTGCTGGCCTCAGGTGATCCACCCACCTCGGCCTCCCAAAGTGCTGGGATTATAGGCGTGAGCCACCCCGCCCGGCCATCTCTCACTTCCTTTGCTTGCAACTTATGTGTTGAAGAAACTGGATTATTTGTCTTAGGAATTTCTTATATTCTAGCTTATGCTGATTGCATTCTTATACTGCAGTTTCGCATGTTCTTCTGACTCTGGTTTTTCCCATAATTTGATATTAGATCTAGAAGCTTGAACAAATTCAGGTTTGATTTTTTTTAAATGGGTACAAAAATATTTCATTGATGATGTGTATGTCCATAAAGAAGTTAAAAATACCTAGTTATCTCTCCTTTTGTTTTGAAATACTTTGACAGACTTCTTAGTTTAGCTTTTTAAAATACAAGCAATACTGGTGAAGATGTAGAGAAACTCAGTCACTCATATATTGCTGGTGGGAGTATATGATGGTACATCCTCTTTGGAAAACAGTTTGTAGTTACTTTATAAATTAAAGATGAGCTTATAACCCAGCAATTTCATTCTTGGATCTATATCTAGGAGAGACGAAATTTATTTCTACACAGAAACTTGTACATGAATGTTCATAGCAGCTTTACTCCTTATAACCAAAAGCTGGAAACTACCCACATATCCTTCATTAGGTGAATGTGGTACATTCATACCACAGACTACGACTCAGTGATGAAAAGGAACTAACTGTGTTGATACAACTTGGATGAACTTTAAGGAAATTTTGTTGACTGAAAAAAGCCAATCTCAAAAGAATACATGCTGCGTAATTCCACTTATGTAATCCTCATTAATGATACAATTCTCAAGATAAGTACAGATTATTGATTGCCAGGAGTTAGGGATGAGAGTAGAGGACAGAGTTGCATGAGGGAGTCTTGTGATGGTACCGATAAATATCTTAATTGCAGTGATTGTTACATGAAGCTATGCATGATGTACATATACAAGCTATACAAGTGAGTTTCCATAGCATAGTGGTTGTCACATTCACCTAATACAAATGAATGTATGTGTAACTGGTAAAATCTGAATAAAGTCTGTGGATTGTACCAATGTAATTTTCCTGTTTGTGATACTGTACTATGGCTATGCAAGATGATGATAACATTGGAAGAGACTAGGTAAAGGATGCACAGGACATTCTTGTACATTTCTCATGTCTTGCTCTGAATCTGTAATTATTTCAAAAGGAAAAGAAAAAACCAGCAACAGGTAATAATGTTCTCCTTTTAAAACTGTCCACAAGCTAAAGCCCCCTCTGACTACCTCTTCTAGTCCTGGTCCTTCATGTTTTCTCCTGGGGGTAGTGAGTATTATGAGTTTATAACATATGCTTCCAGAACTTTTTCTTGGTTTTTATATGCTTATACATGTACCTGTTGAAAAATATATGGCATTATTTCCATATGCTTGTATGTTTTTCACACAAATAATATGCTGCTATATAATCATTCTACAACTGGACCTTTTCGCTCATTGGTATGTGTTGAGAATTTATCCATATACATGTGCGTTCTGCATAACGATTTTCAGTCAGTAATGGACCCACATATATGACAGAAGTCCCATAAGATTATAATGGAGCTGAAAACTTCCTGTCGTCTGGTGATGTAGCTGTCATAACATTGTAGCACAACACATTATTCATGTGTTTGTGGTGATGCTGGTGTAAACAAACATACTGTGCTGCCAGTCATATAAAAGTGCAGTACATACAATTTGATGTACAGTACATAACACTTGATAATAAACAGCTATGTTACTGGTTTACCTATTTACTATACTGTGTTTCTTACAGTTATTTTAGTGTATATTCCTACTTATTTTAAAAAGTTAACTCTAAAGCAGCCTCAGGCAGGTCCTTCAGGAGGTATTCCAGAAGGAAGTATTATCGTAAGAGATGACAGCTCCACCTGTATTATCAACCCTGAAGACATTAGTAGGACAGATGTGAAGGTAGAAGATAGCGATACTGATGATCCTGACCCTGTGTAGGTCTAGGCTAATTTTGTGTGTGTGTGTGTCTTAGTTTTTAACAAAAAAAAAGTTTAAAAAGTAAAAAAAATAATAATAATAGAAAAAAGCTTATAGAATAAGGATATAAAGAAGGAAAATGTTTTTGTACAGCTGTACAATGTGCCTGTTTTAATCTAAGTATTACAACAAGAGTCAAAAAGTTAAAACAGTAAAAACGTATTATAAAGTAGAAAAGTTGTAGTAAACTAATGGCCGGGCACGGTGGCTCATGGCCGTAATCCCAGCACTTTGGGAGGCTGAGGCAGGGATCACTTGAGGTCAAGAGTTTGAGACCAGCCTGACCAACATGGTGAAACCCTGTCTCTACTAAAAATACAAAGATTAGCTGGGCATGGTGACGTTGCCTGTAATCCCAGCTACTAAGGAAGCTGAAGCAGAAGAATCACTTGAACTCGGGAGGCAGAGGTTGCAGTAAGCTGAAATCACACCACGGTACTCCGGTCCGGGTGACAGAATGAGACTTTGTCTCAAAAAAAAAAAAAAGTTATAGTAAACTAAGGCTAATTATTGCAGAAAGAAAAATATTTTAAAATAAATGTAGTGTAGCCTAAGTGTATAATATTCATATAGTCTGTGGTGGTAGTGTACAGTAATGTCCTAGGCCTTCACATTCACTCATCACTCACTCACAGACTCACCCAGAGCAACTTCCAGTCCTGCAAGCTCTGTTCATGGTGGATACCCTATACAGGTGTACCATTTAAAAAAATCTTTTATACTGTATTTTTACTGTGCCTTTTAAATGTTTAGATATGTTTAGATACACAAATACTTACCCATTGTGTTACAGTTGCCTATGGCATTCGGTGTTCTGTATAATAACATGTTAACATGCTGTACAGGTTTGTAGCCTAGGTTATATCACATAGCTGGGATGTATAGTAGGCTATACCATCTAGGTTTGTGTAAATACTCTCTATAATGTTTATACAACAAAATTGCCTAACAACACATTTCGTAGAACATATTCCTGTCATTAAGCTGATGCATGACTGTATTAACATATCCAGATTTATCTTCTTTTGCCAGTTAAGAATTTGAGTCAATCCTTTGACTCTCTGTTGCGTCAGCTCAGGTTTTTCTTCCAGGAAGTCTTTTGTGACTACTGCCACTCCTGTCTCCCCAGTAGAGGGCAGTTATTCTGCCTCTGTCTTCTCATGGCACATCTTCTCCTTATTACAGCACTGTTCATGGAAACTGTAACATCTTTGAATCCATGCGCCTGGCGCAGTGCCTAAGATAGTCAGCAGGCATTCAGTAAATATTTAAATGAATGTATGCATGAATAAATGAATTACTGAATCGTAGGGAAGGGTGTAAGGTGAATGACTTACATGAATCCCTCTGGCCCTGATGCCTTGCGCTCTGATGCTGTTCTTTTTAATGGGTGGAATAATCCATCTCCACAGCGTATTCTGTGAAATCTTGTTGAACCAAGAAGCAGAAAAAACTTGCTTCTCCTATTTTCACTGCTTGATTGTGTGGTCAGGGCCAAGTCATATAATTACTCGGGACCTTGGTCTCCTCCAGTGTAACATAAGTTGATGTTACTCACACTATTTTATAGGTTTATTTTAAGGATTAGATGATACGATATACATGAAAACATTTTGGAAATTAAATTTAATGAAGAACTTGTTGCTTCTTCAGGGGTATCTATCTTGATATAGTCCCTTCAGTGAATTCTTTGTAGTTTGAACTTTCTATTTTGTGATTCCAGGTTTGACCTTACGTTTTATGTGTTGGGAGTCACATATTTTAGATAGGGACTTCTTAGTATACTCTCAATAATAATCTTGGCTTCTTTTACCCATGAATTTGCCCATGTATAGAAGACTTTCCAAGAACACTGCTAATGTTTCTGGATTATGCATAAAATACTTGTGTGTTTTTAATCTGTTTTCTATTCTGATCACTTAACTTTGCCATTTATTTATGGATACTTTGGAAGTGGGATGGTGGATCGGTAGAAAGAAATAAAACAGTGTAGTTTCAGACCTGACTTGGTGACTATGTCCAATGCTAACCAAGGGAAGCTTGTTTAGTATCTAGAAACCTACCAAAGGAGGGATATTATTTGCCCTCATTGAGAAGGTGGTAAGAGACACTAAGATTTTCAGAATCCTTTGAAAATTTTCGTTTGATTTAATTAATATTTAATTAGTATTATATGGATTTAAAATAACGACTGAATTTCAAGTTTAGCATTTGTACCAGAATCCTATGGGTCAGTTTATTATGTGAAGTTTCCATTAAGAGGCTCTCTAAATTCCCTATTCTCATACTTTTCTCAAAGCTTTCTTCCATGGACCCTTTTTAAAAGAGGGAGTATATGTGAGAAGACATTTCCTTCTGATTATAGAAGAAGTTTATATTCATTGTAGAAAAACTTGAAAAATAAAATGAAAGCTATAAGGAAAATAAAAATGACCGAAGTTCTATAGTCTAGTTAATATATCTTCTTATTAATATCTGTATATCCATCAACATGTACAGTATATCACTACCTATTTTTGAACATAATTGTGTGGGACATATATTTAATACCTGCTGAATTCACTGGTCACTTTCTGAAATATGATAGATGAATCTACTTTCTTTTAACTTGTAATTGACTTCCTTTTAAAGCTTAATTATTAATTTTTTTTTGAACTTCTTTTCTGCAAATATCAGAAACTTGGTTTTGTTTTGTTTTTTTTAATGTTATTTTATTCTTTGAGACAGTGTCTTATTCTGCTACCCAGGCTGCAGTGCAGTGGCTCAGTTGATCCTCCCACCTCAGCCTCCTGAGTAGCTGGGACTACAGGCATGTGCCAGCATGCTCGGCTAATTTTTATATGGTTTTTTTGTAGAGACAGGGTTTCACTTTGTTGCCCAGGCTGGCCTCGAACCCCTGAGCTCAAGCAGTTATCTTGCTTGAGCCTCCCAAAGTGTTGGGATTACAGGCATGAGCCACCATGCCCAGCCAGGAACTGCTTTAAAGTCTAAGATATAATTAATATACTTGTTTACCTGTTAAATTATCTTGTTGGATCCTTACATGATTAGCACATGGATGAATTTAACTCACTTAAAGGATGTATGGTGGCATCATGGCTTCATGTGAGATGTAGAGACCTGGATGGTCATTGACAAATCACTGTGGACCACAGATCTGCACCTATGCGCCTATGTAGGAGGACTTTGACTCAGATGCTTTCCAAGCCTCCTGCTATTTATCTGATTTTATGCTGCTCTGCTGCTTGCCTCTCAAGATCAGGTTTCATGGGTAGACAAATGTTAAGAGCCATGTGAATCTCAATGGAGCCTGTTTTTACTTTGGTAGTGTGTGTGTGTGTGTGTGTGTGTGTGTGTTTGTTTTGAGACAGAATCTCACTCTGTCGCCAGGCTGGAATGCCGTGGTGCAATCTCTACTCACTGCAACCTCCACCTCCCGGGTTCAAGTGATTCTTCTGCCTCAGCCTCCCAAGTAGCTGATACTACAGGTGCGTACCACCACGCCCAGCTAATTTTTTAAATTTTTAGTAGAGACTGGGTTTCACCATGTTGGCCAGGATGATCTCGATCTCTTGACCTCATGATCTGTGTGCCTCGGCCTCCCAAAGTGCTGGGATTACAGGCATGAGCCACTGCACCAGGCCTGTTAGTTTCGTTTTAAAAATGTTTTAAGTCAGTGTTTTTCAAACTGCTGCTTATGATCTATTACATTGTTCATTCAGCAGCTGATTATCAAATGCCTATTGTCTGGCACTGTTTAAGCATGAGATACACAAAGAAAAGATATAAAAGCTAATCATCTAGTGGGAAAAGACAAACAGGAAACAAAATAAATATGTAAAAATACATGGTATATAAGATGGTGATTGATGCAGTAGAGGAAAATGAAGTGGATCAGGGAGGAAGCATTGGAGTTGTATTTCTGCATAAGGTGTCAGGAAAGGCCTAACTGAGGATACTTGAATAAAGAGCTAATGAATGAACCATGCTCAGATCTAGGGAGGAACATTCTAGGCTGCAGGATCTGTAAGTACTACAGCTCTGCAGCAGAAGCATGCGTGGCATGTTCTAGGAGCAGTTAAGAGGCACCATGTGGTTGAAGTTGAATAAGGTCCTAGGAGGTGGGGTCAGAGACATAAAGGATGAGGGTAGGGGGTATTGTCTAGGGCCTTGCTGGCATTGTAAGGAATTTGGTTTTTACTCTAATTGAAATGGGGAGCCACTGGAGGGTTTTCAGCAAAGGAATGATAGGATTAGATTCATGGTTCAGCATCTCCTCTGCCTGCTTTGTTAAGGATAAACTGAAGCATGGGCCAAAATGAAAGCAGAGACAAGCAGGAAGCTCTTTCAATAATCCAATGGGTGGCCAGGCATGGTGGCTCATGCCTGAAATCCCAGCACTTTGGGAGACTGAGGTGGGCAGATCACTTGAGGTCAGTAGAGTTCAAGACCAGCTTGGTCAACATGGCAAAATGCTGTCTTTACTAAAAATACAAAAATTAGCTAGGCATGGTGGTGCCGCCTGTAATCCCAGCTACTCGGGAGGCTGAGGCAGGACAGTCACTTGAACCTGGGAGGCAGAACTTGCAGTGAGCCAAGATTGCACCATTGCACTCCAGCCTGGGCGACAAAGTGAGACCCTGTCTCCAAAAATAATAATGATAATAATCCAGTGGGTGATGAAATCAATTTAGATGGTCACAAGTACTTCTTAAATAAAAAGTACACAATAGAGGCCAGGCATGGTGGCTCACACCTGTAATCCCGGCACTTTGGGAGACCGAGGCAGGCAGATCACGAGGTCAGGAGATCGAGACCATCCTGACTAACTCGGTGAAACCCCCCTCTCTAATAAAAATACAAAACAATTAGCCAGGCGTGGTGGCCGGCACCTGTAGTTCCAGCTACTCGGGAGGCTGAGGCAGGAGAATGGCGTGAACCCAGGAGGTGGAGCTTGCAGTGAGCCGAGATCGCACCACTGCACTCCAGCCTGGGCGACAGAGCAAGACTCTGTCTCAAAAAAAAAAAAAGAAAGTGCATTGCATATAGTAGCTGCTAAGTATTGTTTAATGAATTTATGCTAAATTAATGTGGGTATAGGAGAATACAGTATAAAATGTACTTATTATGAAAGGTTACTATAAAAAATTTTTAAAGCTGTTGTTCTGAGGCATTCATATTATTGCCAACTAGAGGTAATTTTGGTTTTTGGACATGTTCTCAATGAGTGGCTCCTGTATGAAACAAGCTGTTTTCCTGTAATCATGTCTCATCAGTCAGCAGGTGGAGGGAAGGAGTCTTTCCTTGACCTTTCTCTCTTCTCTTGTTTTCAATTGTTTTTATAAGAGTTCTTTTTAGAAAGTAGCAAATCATAATTTTTGTTTTCAGACTCTCTTCTGCTTAGGAATTTTTTCCAGACTTTTCTTCTTTCCTCTTCAGCATTCCTGTAGCTTTGTGGCCTTGTCACCTAATACTCAGTGCACCCACCCCAACTTCTTGTCTTGCCATCACAGACTGTCCGTTTACCTGCATATCTTCCCACTCCCTCCTTCTGCACTGTTACTCTTGCTGTAGCAACTGCCTTCTCAGTGTCCCTCCTTCCCCTTGCTTTTTTCCTTCTTGCCAACCACTGTTCATTGAACTCTTCCCAGTTTTATGCACTGTGAGGTCAGGGCTGATACTACGTAAGATGAAGATTAAATGGCTGTTTATGAAAATCGTTATTTCACCAGCTTTTGGGTAGAGAGGGGTTTTGAATAAACCAGGCCATCTGATAAATGACGAAATGTTGAGTCCCTTATTTTGTGGAAAGTCATGATAATAAATCTGTTATTATACTGCTTCTTAATTCACTTTGAGATCTTGGTTGGTTCTGTGGGGCTTTTGGAACCTGTGGGCCAAAAAAGTTGAAGCGTTCTGGGCTCTAGAACACTTCTTCTCTGGGCACGTTCCTGTTCTGGAAGACGATAATTAGAAACACTGCAAGGCCCGCCATCCATGTGTGCTTCTGAAAGGGCTGGATACGCCATTTGATTATATAAAGATTTCTTTACAGGAATTTAGTCAAGCTTTTCTGCCAACTTCAGTCAGATTTCTGGAGATTCAAAAAGTATACTGAATTCATCTATATATCAAGTCAGAGAAGCCTAGCAGTGAATCATGTTCTGGGGACAATAAACGTGTTTATTCACAGATCGCAATGCGTCTTTCTTAGGCTGGTTGTCTGACAGTTCTGGGTCTCTCTAGAGAAGTTTCAGTCTTGGGACTGAGGAGTGCATTAGGAAAACAAAAGAGAAAGCCCAGGTTTTTCATCCCCCTTCCAACTCACATAAAATAAATGGTTAAGGGATTACTGGGGCTCTAGACATACTTGAATGTGACCAGTGTGGACTGTGACTCCCTGAACTTGCTCACTCTTCACCTAGTTCTAGTATCTTCTAGGATTTATCATATTCTATGGGTTGTGTTATAGGAAATACAAAACATCCCATATTCCTTATAGGTCATCCTGTCTTAAATCAGAAACTGGTGGGGAGAGACTTTCTCCCATAGAAAAGACCTTGCTTTTCCCTCTCTGCTTGTGGTATGACACCAGCTCTGATGTCTGTGAGTTAGGACAGTAGTGCCTTGACTCCAAGCATTCCACCGGTCATATAGAACTTTTACATGCAAACAATGAGGAAATTCATGCCAGTGGCCTTTGGAAAATCTTGTTGGCACCACCAGGTGTACCGTATGGATTAATCATGGATTTATAGTAATCTAGGTCCACAGAGCCTGATCTTGGAAGCTTTTTCAATTCCCTGTGTTGTGCTAGAAGTGATACTCTCAATCACTTTCCCTGGAAACAGCCTTGGCCTGTTTCTCTTGTGTTCCAAGTCTTGCCTTGGTCAAGGACTTTTTTAAATGTTCTTTTTACCCCACCAGAGCAATAAAGAAGTCCAATTGAGTGGACTTAAAAAAAAAACAAAAACAACCAACCCCGCAGGAGAGAGCTTGTGAGGAACGTTTTCCTGATGTTCTGAGGCGTTCTTGCTTTTCGCCCTGGGTCTTTTGGATCACCTTGGATCACCTTCTACCCTGTTCTTGTTGTGTTTTATAGCAAATCCTTGGATGAAGATAGGTTGGGATAGATGTATTTCATTAATTTTTCTTATAAAGATATTTTTATTTGAACTCGTTGTTAACATGTTTTGCTAGTTCTTGCAATATATTGCTCATCTCATTTGAATGTATTGGTAACCACTTCTCTGAAGGAGTAGAGACAGTGTCATTTTCATTATCAAGATAAGTGTCCAGAAAACAAGTCAGGATTGAGGCATTCTTGTTTGTATAGAGGCACCCCTATTTCTTTAAGAGAAAATGAGAAATTAATTCTTCAGGGAATGTGTTGAGGACAGGAATAGAACTCCGATCTGAAAAGGAATTGGAGATCCTTCTGCAAACAGACATGATAATAATCCAGTGGGTGATGAAATCAATTTAGATGGTCACAAGTACTTCTTAAATAAAAAGTACACAATAGAGGCCAGGCACGGTGGCTCACACCTGTAATCCCGGCACTTTGGGAGACCGAGGCAGGCAGATCACGAGGTCAGGAGATCGAGACCATCCTGACTAACACGGTGAAAAAGTGCCTTATGATATGGTTAGCTTTTCATTGACTTTGATAATTTATCTTTTGTCCACCTTGTTTTCTCTCCACCCCCAACCCCACAAATTCCAAAATGGAATCATGTTTCTCACAGTGTGGTTTGAAAGTCACCTGTATTACAATTAACTGGTGTTGCTGGTAAAATTCAGATACCTGGGCCCACTTTCCAGATTGAATTAGAATATTGTGGGGGGCAGGGGGTGGGAATCCTGAGAATCTACGTTTTTTAAAGTCCTTGATGATTTTTCATGCATCTTACACTTGAAGCCAGAATCTTTGACATCATCTTTGTATCTTGACTATGAGGGCAAACTGCTTCCAAGCTCTGCCTTTCTAGCAAACCAGATCATCCTTATCCTTCTCACCAGGAGTGGCCAGCTGCAGACCCCTGCTGATAAATTACAGCAGGTAATGTATGATAATGTAATGATAATGTAACTTACTTTCTGGATTTCAGGTGTCATTCCATCCCTCTGGAAGGAATGGAATTTTGTGACAAAACATGAAGTTTTCAGTGTTGGTGGCTGCTGCTCTTTAAATAGCACCCCTGAACAATCTAGGAGCAAGATTCCTCTGTACTTTCTTTGTGTGAGAGGTTAGAGTTCCCTGCCCAGAAGCATAGGCAAGAGAAAAGTTAGTTACTATCCTGGAGCCCACAACCTAATTCCTGTAGTGTAATCAGACTGCAGATGGTGGGTCAGGGAGCTTGGGTGGGGTTGGGATGGTCCATATGCCATCCTGGGCAGACTCCTCTACAGGCCTGACTAGACTGGGCAGAGGAAGTTCCTGATAACAGATGGAATGGGTATTTGCCAGAGGCTCTAGCTTTCCTCTCAAGGATGCCTGAGCTGCTGCAAACCCCTGCTGCTATGGCTGGTGAGGCTGGCCAAGTCTCTTTCTGTTGACTCTTGTTTCCACCCCCAACTCCTAGTCAGTCCTACAAATGCTGGTTTATTTGCACACTCCATGCTGATTTTGGATTGAAAGCCTCTCATTGTTTTTGAGTTCAGTGTTTAGATAACACCACATGCCTGTCGCAGCCAGGGCACCCTGTAAAGGAAATGCCTGGTCTCTAACAGTCCTGTCATTCATTTTATGTATGCGAGTGAGTGTGGTCTGTGTTTCGGACCATTATAAGAGCATTTCTCTGCAGGGATTACTACTTGGGGCCTGCAGGGATACAGGGCCCCTCCTTGATGTCTGGAATTCTAGGGGTGGTTTTCTAAGTCTTCCCTCTTTCCTTTCATTCCAATCCTAAAAGGGTTACAGGTTGTTTTGCCCAAGGCTTGTTTCCACACATAGCTGCAGTACCAGAGCATTCCTTCCTTTGGTGAGAAGACTGCTTTGGGGGACACAGGACTGACTGGGGCTGGTGTTGGTACAGGCTGTTTTTGTGACCAAGCTAGGTTGGCAGGTGCCTCTGTACTGTGGTTTCAGGGCTTCCCTTCCCATAGGATAGGATAGCTCTTTTCTTGTCCACTTAATTTTCCCCACCATTCTCTTGGCAAAAAAAGAAAATATGTTATCTTCATTCAGTATTAACTTTCTTCTGGTAATATATAGCTCTTTTTTCATTTGGTACAATGCAATTAAAACTTCTTTAAAATGTTTCAAATAAATCTGTTAGGCTCTAATTTAGTTGTCTGGAGGCCCTTTTCAGGTCTGTGATTCTCTAGAATTTATAAACTTTTTTCTCTAAATCTACTGGGATCACTACCTATCCATGACAGTAATGTCTGCATGAGACAGAGTGAGTTCTAATGTGGCACTTGTTCTACAGTGTCCCCAACATATATACTTAACTTCACTTTCCTACCAGTAATTCAGTGCTCCAAAAATTAACCCAAAATACAAAAGAAAACTTGGTTTTGACATGGACTATGAGCATTCATCCCTCTGTAATAAAATAGTGATCCTGACTGCCTGAAAGATCGCACTTACCACTCCCCACAACCTTTAAAAGTTAGTACTGTATATACTTGTTAATGTTCATGGCCATCCTGGTTCACTGTAATATTGAAAGTACGTTCTGAGTCATCAAAAGAAATTATTTAGAACCATACTGTGTGAAACTTTTTTAAAAATGTGAATCTTACGAAACTATGGAAGAATATTAGGTGAACCAGAACATAGTACTCTTTAGTGAAGCTAGATAAATGAAGTTCTATGTATTAACCAAAGTATGTTTTAACGCTACATATCAATTTGTGGGGAATTGTAAGGAAAACAAGTCATTTTCCTTTTCTAATTGTTGCACTCCTTGCTCTGCATTTAAATTTAAGAATTGTCTTTAATACTTATTCTCTAATCATGCTATATAGAATATAAAAATTCTCCATGAACAGATTAAAAATTCAAAATAAAGTAATAAAATGATTATGATTGAAAAATTATCCATTATAAACAATAAAGTTTCTATTGTTCATTTTTTTTAGACAGGGTCTTGTTCTCTCACCCAGGCTGGAGTGCAGTGGCGTGACCATGGCTCACTGCAGCTTCAGCCCCCTAGGCTCAAGTGACACTCCCTCCTCAGCCTCCTGAGCAGCTGGGACTACAGGCACATGCCACCATGCCTGGCTAATTTTTTTATTTTTTTGTAGAGACAAAGTCTCATTATGTTGCCAGGGCTGGTCTCAAACTCTTGGGCTCAAGTGATCCTCCTGCCTCAGACTCCCAAAGTGCTGGGATTATAGGCATGAACCACTGTACCCAGCCTATTGTTTTTGCTGATGGTTCTTGTATCTCTAATATGAAGGATGAATATATTGCTTAAACACCATCCGTGACTACCCAGTTAGAGTGGATGCAACCCACTTCTCAGGGTCTTGACGAGTATGTTTTCAGTTGTGCAGTTAGCTTGGGTAAACAAAATCATTATTTTAATATGTCTCTTCTTTCAAGATGTTTGTAATCCTTTTCTTGTAAATTTACTGGTAATTCATCTTTTGGAGACTGAGAAAGAGAACTGACAATTGAAGTAAATTGTTTTAAAGTAACCAAGGAAGCGTTGCTACCCTCATTTTTCTAGCCACTGCATAGAAATATCCTTTTGCTGAAATTCAGCTGTACAAGCTTGACAGGAGGTCCTAGGCAAATGTGTTTTTCAGATTCTTGTCTGGTCTATCTCATGCCTGATTTCTGTGCCTTGTGCCTTCCAGTTCTCTCCTGCGCTATGGTGGAAACCTGTCCCTCCAAAGTGCCATGAGTGTACGATTCAATAGCAACGGGACGCAGCTCTTGGCCCTGAGGCGGCGCCTGCCCCCTGTGCTCTATGACATCCATTCCCGCCTGCCTGTGTTTCAGTTTGACAATCAGGGTTACTTCAATTCATGCACCATGAAAAGCTGCTGTTTTGCAGGAGATCGTGACCAGGTAAGTGCTGTCTGCCTCCTGCATCTCACACTCATGCTTTTCTCTCTGATTGTTCTTTCTATACTAGTCTTTATTTCTCATTAGCATTATGTCAGGTAGAAACAATTAAGGGGAAATAGTGAGTGCCTGACTTAATAATAGTGAGGTGTTCTGACTTAATAGTAGTGAGTTTCTTTTTTTTTTTTTTTTTTTTTTGAGACGGAGTCTTGCTCTGTCACCCAGGCTGGAGTGCAGTGGCCGGATCTCAGCTCACTGCAAGCTCCTCCTCTCGGGTTCACGCCATTCTCCTGCCTCAGCCTCCCGAGTAGCTGGGACTACAGGCACCCGCCACTTCGCCCGGCTAGTTTTTTGTATTTTTTTTAGTAGAGACAGGGTTTCACCGTGTTAGCCAGGATGGTCTCGATCTCCTGACCTCGTGATCCGCCCATCTCGGCCTCCCAAAGTGCTGGGATTACAGGCTTGAGCCACCGCGCCCGGCAATAGTAGTGAGTTTCTTCATCAAGGCTGCCACTGGGTATATACAAGGCACACACCATAAACCAAGGCTGGCCATGATATGGTTCTGAGCCACCTAGCTCTGCCAAGTTTGTGAACAGATTTTAAGATTCTAAGAATGTGCCATTTCAGAAGAAAGGAGGGAATCCATGGAAAATTAGCCTGCTGGGGAGAGAGACATTAAAAAAAAGAAACCAATAAAACACAATGATGAATGAAACACCCTAAGTACCATCCAAAAGACATGTATCTTGAATGGCCTCTTGGGATGGCATCTTTTTGTTGGATGAAATAGGGTAAGCAGCTGTGTTTGAGAGGGAGCCAGATGCTGACTCTTTTTCTTTTTACTGCCAGCATCACAACTGGAAATGGAGAGCCCAAGCTGTGAGTTTCCAGCCTTTTCTCAGTCTCACTAGGAATGGAGATGCTGATGTTGACTTAAAGCTGGCAGCTTAAGAATACACTTGGCATTCTTGCACCTTTCTGTCTTGGCCATAGAAGTTCTGAATTGTCAGTGACCAGTTGGGCTGGTCTGGGTCACAAGCCAAGGAAAGACAAATGCGAAGAAAGACAAATCTAAGGAAAGGTTGATCAAATAAACAAACAGGATTTTTTATTCTCAAGCACAACAAATCTTATTGCTACTTCACATATAGATTGGGAAAAAGAAAAACCTTAGTCTCTTGCTAATGCTTAGTGTTCTTATCTTTGGGTCAATGAACTATGTCAAATTTTGAGTTAACAATTCTTATATGTTGTACCCCACCTCTTCAGAGCTATTTTTGGCATAAAAGAAATATAAAAGAGGCATAAAAGAAAAATTTCTTTGAGAAACTGGCAAAACCTTGCTTTTTGAAGTAAAAGCTAGGATTTTTCTCCCTAGATGGGGGTTGCTGGAGTCTTCCTAATGTCATAGTTTAAGGATTAGTAGATGTAGTAGGAACCGAATAAATGCCTGTTGAATTGTCTTGCGTGTAGATAGATGAGAATGTTCTTTTAAGTTTTCTGAACTAGAGATTTCCCCTCTTTATATAAATAGAGACCATATATCCAAATTCAGAATTTATACTCATGTTGGAGTCTTAGGACCTACTTAGCTGAGATCCATACTGGAGACCACTGAGTGGCCTCACTGATGTCTCCTTGGGGAGGCCACAGTACCTGAATGACTTAATTTGTATATGCCTGTATGGCACTGCAGGGAATTTGTTTCTTGGGTGGGAAGAAACAGTTTCTAGAGGCGATCAGACTCACGATAGAACAGATATGCAGAATGGTTGATTTAGCTTTGTCTGGCTGTGGAAATGACAATCACATCTCTCCCTCTCTTCCTTTTTTCCTTCCTTCTTCTTTGCTTTTGTTGATTTTCCATATTTTATCAACAACTTATGCATGTAATTCTTGTTTTGTTGAATAATAGAACATGCAGTGAAGATGATATTCATAGTTTATTAGGCTTTATTTCCAAAAACTAGAGGCTGAGGGAAAGGTGATTTTCTTCAGGTTGTATTTAGCAGCCAAAGCCTGTCTTCATGGACCTTAGAAGACCCAGAACAAAGACCTCTAGCCAACATGTAAGCACCTAGACCATGGTTTCCCATCCTTATCATTGTTAACATTTTGGCTAGATAGTTCTTTGTTGTGTGGGGCTGTCCTATGCATTATGAGATGGTTAGCAGTATCCCTAGCCTGTCTCTACTAGATGCCAGTAATATCATCCTAAGTTATCCTCCAGGCAACCAAAAATGTCTCCGGACATTGTCCCCTGGGGGGAAAATTTCCCCTGGTTGAGAACCTGTGATCTGGATTATAATTACCTATTTTGCTCAGAGGCATTGGGGCAGGTATTGTCATAGGCAGAGCCACAGAAGGTATTTTGTGATAGTCCTAGGTATATACATCAAATATATCATTGTTTCTGCTTTTCAGTTTATATATAATCATAAAAATATTGAATGGCTTTTGATTTTTCTCTATTTAGATTTGACTAATTTATTATTTGTGACTTATGTCCTGTGGGAAGAGTTTATGGGTATTTTATTCTCTCTGACAAACAAGACTTCTTTTTGGCTGGGGTAAGTGGTTTTTCTTGAAAGAAGATGCGAAGTCATTGAATCTAACTTTGGATCAGTTAACAGAGTTAAAGTCTTAAAAGTCTGTTCTTATTCCCAAAATAGTTAGAGGTATATAAAATACAGAGATTTGTGCTTGGCTTTTTTGTTGACTCCTTAGGGACTAAGAAATGTGGCTAATTCATCATTGTCTTGTCTCCAAATCCTGGCACACAGTGAGAACACAATAAAAATTTGTTGAAGTGAATATTGAATACTTTTGTCAATGTGTGGTATTTAGCTTTGTGGGCCTAAGTCTTCTCTAACTGTAAATCAGGATTGATAAGTATGATTTTTCCTGTTCAACTTCCAGGGGCCTGGAAAGATGGATGAATTAAATAATTCATCCAATTAGGAGGATGAATTAAACAATGGATTTATAGTGAAACTAATCTGCTGAACTTATAGTTTTTTCAAGTGTTGAACAAGAGGTCAGTCTTACTGTCCCAGTCCTAGAACATGTCTCAAAGGTGATTTTTAGACTCTGACTTTCCACACTCAGGGATAAGGCAGCAGTTGTCACAGTTACAGTATGACCTGCAGGACTGACATGTATATTGTTTGATGAGTCTAGACAGAATCTTGTTTTCTGCTTTCAATTTCCAAAGCCTGCCTTTTCCTTATATTGGGCTTTATATTTGACCTCATTCCTGTATGCTCTGAGAACACCCACAGCCTGAGGCTCTGTGTTCTGGAACTCTTCATTTAGTCATAGGCTGGGTAACCATCCCAGACAGGAATCTGAGAATTTCCATAATAGGAATGAACGTGGATAAGAAAAGCAGTAAGAGATCCTATTTATCTGAGACAGTCATCTGGCTTTTAATTATGAGATTATTCAGTCCTTACAGATGGATCCAGTTATTGTTCAGAGTATGTGTACTTCTTTTTAAACTATCATTAGTCTCAAAATAAAATTAATGTTTCAAGAAATTAGACTTGTGGAATAAAGTGTGAAATATCTGGGCCTCCTTTGTGTCTCCCTAATGCTCACTGCCACCCCTGTAGATGAATTCTAATTATAGAGCTATTAGAGATCATATTGTACAAACCTTTTCTTTTACAGATGAGTAAACTGAGTCTCAGAGAGGTCACAAGTCACAACACATGTAAGTTTGTAGGCAAACCAGGGCTAGAACCCAGATTTTTGGGCTCTCAGTAGAGACCCCTTTTCGCTGTACAAATGATCACAACTTGTTGCAGACAGGAGCAAGACAGGCAGCAAAAAATAAGTGGATTGGGCTGGGAGTAAACATTAAAGAGTGGCGGGGACTATGGAGAGCCCACATCCCATCTAAATGGGTCAACTTCTACATAGCTTTAGCCCATTGTTGCCAGGGTTTCTGATTTTTTTCAAAAGAAGACAGAAATAAGGATTTTTACGTGAGGTCTCTTGGTTTTAAAATATTACAACAAATTCATGCTTTATTGTATAGGTGAAACAAATCTGTACACCATACCTATTCTGCTGTAGATCCACCAGTTTGAAACCTTTGTGCTTCATTCAGCAAGACATTTTTTCTCATGTTTAGTGCCATGGACTGTCACTAACTCACCGAGACAAGTTCCTTTTTCCTGCTTCCTACCGAAGGCTTCCTAACTTCATGTCTTTTTTCTCGCTCCATCTTTTAAATTATGAGAGCATATATTTACTGAGCATTTACTGTGTGCCTGATGCTCTGATAGATACATTCACATAACATTGCCAGATGGTACCCTCTTTGAGATTTGCACTCAAAGCCCTGTATACAATCTGTCTTCCCCCGCTTTTGGCTACAAATACATAGTTTGTTTCTTTCTAGTGTATTATAATTATTCAAGTTTGATAACTTCTAGCATCAGATCAGGTGACCATAGTGACATCAAGTTGGCTGGGTATCAACAGAAGCAATTAGCCTTAACTAAAGGCTTACATTTTTTTATTTTATTTTATTTTATTTTATTTTTTTAAAGCAAGCCTACCTTCTAGTCTTGCAATATAGTGGGAAATCTTGCAGTAAAACAGCATTCCTTTCCTTGGAGGCTGCCTGAGCCCAAAGGTGGTTCTTGCTTTCACTTCCTACTTGGATTTTTGTTTTGTTTTCTCCTGGAAGCCTGACTGGGTACATTCTGTCTTCTGAGCTTCATACACTTCTCTACATACTCAGTGAGCCAGTCTCTTAATAGGGTTAAAAAAGAATGCCAGTGTTCTACCTGCTGGCTTTTCTGGCATGCACGTATAAGACAGCACTTGGCTCTTGTTCCTTCTCTTTCACAATTCCTTAAATGGCTCTTGTCCTAGATTGTGAGTCCAGTAGAATGGCTGAGGCTTCTGGTAAGCAAGTCTTTCAGGCTAGCAGGCTTGTTTGCCTGGAAATGGACAGTTTGATCATTTAAAATATTTCTTGCTTTAGTCTCATATGATGCCTGGTCTAATAGTCCCTACATCTTGCTGAAAGTAGGATGTACACGAAAGGAGAAAGTATAGTAAGATTTTCTTGAAACGACTGAGCACTGGAGTACCTGAGCACTAGGATCTCTTATACTGGTCTTTTGAACTTGATAGATGGCAAGGCCCCAAAAATCGTGATCATGAAATCATCTTGTCCCATCCCCTGGAGGAAAGAGCTGACTTGTACCCTATGAGTCCAACAAAACGGCCTTGGATAAATGGCCTCCCTCAGACATTACATCACCACTCAACCTCTCTGTGTTGATATTATACGGGTATAGCCGAGGTGTGGAATGCACCAGTAAGTACTCTCTAGGCCAGAGAGGCCCTGTAAAGTTATAACTTTGCCTTTTTTTTTTTTTTTAATAACTCCATGCACCCCTGATTAAGCCCACTTTTGGGCCTGGCATGCCATATGTTCTCCTTTATCTGAGATAAAGATATACTTTTAATGAGGGAAATTCAACCCTTGGTTTCTATCCTTTGATTTGTTGTGATTTTAGGCTACTCTTTTTTTTTTTTTTTATCTCCTTGCCATTTATATCTTACATATTTTTAGCCCTTTAACTTGTAAAGCATGTTCACGTCCACTGTTATATTTTTTGTTGTTGTTGTTTGTTTGTTTTTAGACGGAATCTTGCTCTGTCACCCAGACTGGAGTGCAGTGGCTCCACCTAGGCTCACCGCAACCTCTGCCTCCCAGGTTCAAGCAATTCTCGTGCCTCAGCCTCCGGAGTAAATGGAATTACAGGCACACACCACCATGCCTGGCTCATTTTTTGTGTTTTTAGTAGAAACGGGGTTTCACCATGTTGGCCAGACTGGTCTCGAACTCCTGACCTCAAGTGATCCACCCGCCTCAGCCTCCCAAAGTGCTGGGACTACAGGCATGAACCACAACACCCGGCCCACTATTATATTTGAATGCTCCCAGCAACCTTTGGGTGCAATTGGACAGGTTTTATCCTCACATGAAACTGAGGCTGACAGTAGTGTGAAACGGCAAATTGAATTGTTAGCAAAACCAGGACTAGACTCAGTTTCTTGTTTTTGACTGTACCCTCTTGCTCATAGGCATGCTGCCCACTGTGTTATAGAGATCAAGCAATGATATGATCTGGTGAGGAAGAACTGAACACAGAATGTGGCAGAAGAATTCCTTGTATGTCTTGTTTAGAGAGTGAATGTTTTAGGAAACTTTTTTTGAGGAAGAGGGCAGACTTTCTGTTTTGTAAAGAGAAGGTAGAGGGAATATAACTTTTTTTTAAAAGGTGCAAAAATAATTAAAACAGTAACATACATTTGTGCGTATGAGGGAGGGATATTTAAAATTAAAATATTATATCGTCACAAGAAAGACCAGATATTCCTTACTCTGCCCTTGGGCAACCAAGAAAATTAAAGCCTGTTTTATATCCCAAAAATAAAAGAGAAACTTGATAGAAGTAACAGTGCTCAGTGCCTGCAACCAAAGTCAATTTATACTCTTGTTAGATGAGTCCAAATTCTAAAGGCTACAAAAATCCTATTAAATCAAGGGGGGAAAAGAATCATTTTAGGACAAAGTTATTCAAGATGAAAGAAAGGCATATCTTCAATGGGAGAACTGCCTACTGTTGGATACTTTCTTGCTAATGTGTTTAAAGATTTTGGACTTCTCAACTTTCTTGGTTTTCTGGTAGCCAAATCCACCACTGCCTACTCGCTTTTTCTGCTCGCCTTCATTGCTGTTGACATTCAGATCGGCAAAGGGAGGCACCTTGAAACCAAATGATAGAGTAACTTGAGGCAAATTGAAGTTATTAACATTAAAGATCTGTTTCAGAGAATGGGAATCATAGGCTTGTATGTATGATTTTTATGTTTCCTGGGCTGACTTGTGAAGAAAGTAGTTCTTTTCAAGCTGAGACTGAATGTCAGAAATTTTAGACCAGGAAAAGTCAAATTCACTTGACGGAACCTTGGATTGTTTCAAGTAGTGAAGAAAACCCAATTCTTCTGGGTGCCAAATGAGCAAGGCATGCCCTCTCCCATTTAGGCCTCTGGCTGTTCTACCCACATGGTGAATATTATTCCTTAGGGTCATCCAGAGGGTCATACTGAACAATCCAATCGACTTCAGTAATGTCCAGTCCTCTTGCTGTCACATCTGTACACAATAGTGTTCCCGAATCTGCATTGCAGAACTGGAAGAATGTGGTTGTATGCTTATTTTGCTTTTGCTTTCCATGAATGGCCAAGATGGGCAAATCAATGTAGTTCAGCAACTCATAGTGGTATTTCACGGACATACAAGATGAAAAGAAGGCCATCAGCTTGTTTTTTTTTGGTTCTTCTTAAGGAATGTAAAGAGCAGAAGGAATCTCTTTTCAGAAGGACAAACAACATATCCCTGCTCAAGACCATCCACTGTTGCATTAGCTGTGTTATCAACACCAACATACAATGGCTCCTTTTTCAGAGAAATCCTTGCCAGGCATTCAACTTTTTGAGTTTGGGTGGCAGAAATAAGCATCGTCTGTCTACGTGTTGGCAAAAGTTTAATAATTTGCTTTAATTCCTCTTCAAACTCAACATCCAAGATACGATCAGCTTCATCAATGACCAGACACTTCAGATTTTTATACATAAACCCTGGGATATTCTGCATATGGTCCAGCAGATGGCCTGGTGTGACCACAAGGATGTTGATCCCGTTAGCAAGTTTCTATGCTTCAGCAGGTCTGTTACTGCCACCCATTATCAGCTCATAGGTATGCACGTGGTGAGTCATTAACGCCTTAAGAACACCAAAAGTTGGCATGGCTAGTTCTCTAGTAGATGAGAGAATAAGGACCCCCGTTCCATTCCTGGGCATGAACTTAAATTTAACAATGAGTTCAGCTGCAGGGATGAGAAAAGCCGGGGGTTTACCACTGACGGTTTTTGTAGCTGCAAGAAGATCCATGCCTTCCAGAAGTGGTCTGATACTTTTATGCTGAATTTCAGTCATGTTTGTAAAACCCATTTCTTTTATTGCCTTCAGAGTATTTTCGTTGACAAGATTACATAGAGAAGCAAATGAAGTATCCTCAAAAGCTCCTGTCAGTCCCAGGGGCAGACTGGGCACCTCACTGTCATCTTCATCATTATCTGGCTTCTCCACATTATTTTCTGTTTCTTTAGGAGTCTTGGCACTTTCTTCTTCAGATTCCCCTTTGTTTTCAGTTTTTGCTTTTTTTGTATCCGGTCCAGCATTATTCACCATTTTTCTCTTTTTCTTTTTTGATTCTGAATTAGGAGACTGCATTGCTGCTTCTTCATTGGTTAATACAGTGGATTTCAGGGGAGATGTTTTAACTTTTATATTTTCCACTGCTTCTTGAGACACGTCTCCATTTTGAGCATCTGATAAGCCCACGTTCATAGAATGTTTTGATTTTTTAACCTTTCCACCTCCCATTGTTTCTTCAGACACATCTCTAATTTGAGTTTCTGACAGGGTCAGATTTGAGGCCCCCTGAAACTTTAGGTTCTGCTGCCGCAATTTGAAGTTCCGCTTCTCGATCTTCTTGCGTAGGAGTTTCATCGGCAGGTGAGACATGCTGTCCAAGTAGTGTCTAGACCATGGTGCTACACAGTACAGCTACTCAGTTCCAGAATACAACTTTATTAAATCAGCCGTTTATAACTCTTTTTGAATCCTGTACCTTTTTGAAACTCTAAAAACTATAAACAGTCATCTCTGAAAAATGTACACATCTACATTGTTTTCCATATAATAATAAAGTGTTTATGGAACTCTTGAAACCTAGAGGCTCAGGTATTATCAATCCTGGATTAAGATTTTACCTTTGGGTTATGTTGTCTTTTAGTCCGTTTACTGATGCAACTTTAGAACTTAGAAGCTTAAAAGGTTTTGGAGTATGTGAGGCCTGCTAGGTATGGTCTGGTTTATAATCGTTCAGGAACACAAGGTGACCTGGATTCTTCTTAGGAACAAGTAGAATTGATGTGATCTGGTGACAGGACATGGCAGTTCTTTAATGCATGGCTCCTGGCTAAGAGTCTGGGCCCCACTAGGAAATCCTTGGTAGATGTTAATGAAGAGGAACAGAGTATAACCTGTCTCATCCTCCTTAGAGATTTTACTTTTAGTAGAAGAGCTTTGCCTCTTTTTGAGGTATCTTCAAGCTTTGGAGAAAAAAGAAAATAATGTTACTTCCTCAGAATGCTGGGACACCTTTTCTTGAATGAAGAGTATAAATACTCATATATGGACTGAAGTGAGTGCTACCATCTCCTCACTCCCTAGTCCTCACATACAAAAACTGAAGCCCATGGAAGGGGGCTAATGGTTAATGGCCCCTCATCTTGCTCAGGTTTCCAAAATGGTTGGCCAAATAAAGATTCATGTTTCTGGTCACTTTGTTATAACCACCTGTTGGTAATTTACAGCATTTTTTTCCTTTTCTGTTGATTATTTGACTGTTATTGGCTGCCTTTATGGAATATTCCTTTATTAATAGAATTTTTTCTACACAGAACCCATAAAGGTTGGTTATTTTAATAAACTGAAAGATTCCAGAAGCCTAATGGAGCTGAAATGGCAAATGGCTCAAAGCAGCAAGAATAATGTAACTTCACATGCAAAAATAGTGTTAAGCTTATGGGTATGCATATTTGTATGCTTTTATTGGGAGGCAATGAAATTTCTCTTACCACAAATAAAATAAATCTATGGCTTTGCCCGTTTCCAAAGAAAATTTGCTCTGATTGCTTTGTATTTGTGGCAAGCACTGGTTATAAATGGTATGATCAAAGGTATATTATATGCCAGTTAGCAAACCTTTTTCTGGAAATAGTCATCTAGAGAGCATATCACAGAGTTTTCAATCACATTGTTTTTCCCCTTCTGACAGAAGGTCAGGGGAAAATAAGAACTATGTTTGATTTAAATTTAAATAGCAGTCTCTGTGATGTTACTGATCCAGGCTAGCGAGCCATCTGGTTTTTCTGTCCTAGTCAATACAGCTAATTAGACAGGCATGCCATTTACTGGAGAATAATTAATCAATTACTATGGAAGGAGCCTTTGGAGAGAACTGGGTAAATTGATCAGTACTCAATGAATAGTAACTGATTGATATGTTTCCTTCGTCATCAACAGATGTTGGAGAAGATCAAATCCTGTGTAAGCATGCACCACAAACACACACATACACACAAATACACACACACACACATTTTCTATAAAGGTCAATGGATTGACAGAGGACATTTGGGTCAGTGAGACAGTGACAGATACCAATCAGTAATCTTTTTCAATGTTGTTCTTGGTGGTGGTCGTGATGGTGGTTCCTTCCTGAAATCTATTGAGAGGGAGTTGTTGATCTGTTCCTATGCTTGAGCAAGTTAGTATCTCCATACTGACAGTGGATTGGATGAAACCCCACCATGCACTGGCCTCAGGTTAACCCTACTTAAAATGTCTAGATCAGTAAACATTCAGATCAGTAAATAGCTTGCCCTCTTGGACCACAGAATGAATGAAAAGTGAGGTGAATCAGAATGTGGCCAACTTTTAACCTTTGTGGCCAGCTGGGAAGGATTAGGGATAATGTGTGTCCACACAACAACTCACGTTCATTTTAGCATTGATATTTCCCGCCTTACCCACAAAACCAAACAAAAATTAAATATATCTTCCACTCTGATCTAATTATAGTCTGTGGATCTCCTACTTCCCCCTCAACTCAGGGTGTTTTGGGAAATGGAGACTTTATTGCCTAGATAATGAAGTATCTAAAACATTCTTTCTTCCTCTTGGAGCCCCGCCCTGTTCTTCTCAATAGAATATAAGATAAAAGGCTCTGTGAAGTGAGTTTCGTTTTTTTGTTTTTTATTTTCTCTTATATTCTTTTAAATCTTATTATTTATTTTTTCCTCTTACATTTGTTATTGCCTTTTTTTTTTTTTTTAAGCACAGAAGCAGAACATGAAGTGAGTTTTTAATTTGTGGTTTCCCCCTCAATGTTTAGCATGATGTTAAAAAAATAACTTAGAGAAGGCAATGAATTCTTCATATTCATGTCCCCATTTGGCCACAAACTTCTTATCACCTTATTTAGTTTTTGCCTTTCCAAAGTTGAATAGTAATTTTTAGTTTTTTTCACAGTAGTGTATGAAATATGAACGTTGGTTGTGAAGTCATAAAAAATATGAAACATAGGAATTTGGGGTAACCAATTTTTCTATTAAGTTTCTATAGCTTGCCTATTTATATAGAAGTATCTGCTGCTGAGCCTTTCTGTTATCTAGGCCAGAAGCACTTTACTCCAGGTCAGCTTCAGACCCCAAACACCAGATTTCCTGGGTGAGAATGAGCAGGTACCGTTTGAAATTAGATCATCAAGATAAAGAAAAGACAGAGAGAAAAACCTGTGCCTCCAATTTCACCTCTTGAGGTGAAGTCCAGTTTTCTGGTTAATTGAAATAATTACTGTGTTTCTTAAGTTTTAATATAATGAAGTACTTTGGGTTTGTTTCTTTTGGTAGTGAAGCAGTACCATGGGCACTGTTTGATCTTTGTTTTCTTGCTTATATTTCCTTGTATCCTTCAGCAAATATTTGTAAGATGGCCCACCTAGACCTGCAGTGTCCTGGTGGTCCTTTTAAGCACTAACCATCAGCAAGACCCCACTCGGTGGCCCTAGCCAGCCTGAGTCCGGGAGGGGATGACCCTTTCAACATAGCTTTAGAAGACAGGAATGTTTCTAGCTGCTCTTATGATAGTAAATGTATCTCTGTACTCAGCTCACTTGAAATAATCTTTATTTCCACAAAACTTAAAAAAAAAAAAAAGACAAAAGAGCTCTTAATGGCTACCTTATATTTTAAAATAGCCAGAACTCTGTCCGCTCTCCTGGAATACTCTTCTCCCAGATATCCACATAACTTGCTCCCTCATTTCCTTCAAGGCTCTATTCAAAATACCATTTTATCAAAGAGGCCTTCTGTGACCACCCTCTATAAAACGGAAACTAACACACCAACCCCCAGCACCCCCTATATGCGCTAACCTGCTGTTTCATTTTCCTCTATAATACTTGTCACCACTGGATACATTATATATTTTTTTTGTGTTTAACTTTTTTTGCTCTCCCCATATTATATATGTCTATAATATTTTCCCCCTCCCATCAATAGAATGTAAGCTTCATGAGACAGGAACAGGGTCTCTTTTGATCAACTCTGCCTTCCCTTCCCTGGAACAATGCCTAACATGTATTAGACATTCAATAAATATTTGTTTAATGAATAAAGGAATGACCTCACTTTTATTTCTGTCCTTATAGTCAGCAGTACCCAGGCAGCCAACTTTTAATGCTAGAAGGCATCCAGCAGACAACCGTGAAATGCCATAATGAATTCCGCAGGACAGTTTTGTGATTCCAGAGTGTGTGAACACTTAAATGCCCTCACTAGGTGGCAGTGAGGCAAGACGCGCCCCCTTAAAAATCATCCCGAGCTGTTCTCTTGTGGTGGGTGGAAGAACAGTTCCAAGAGGAAGAGAGGTCAGGAGTTGCCTTTATCCCTAAGAGGAAGCCTGTACATTGTATGCATTTTATGCATATTTTAGGAGCTGTCATATTAAACCCAACAGGCCTTAACTCTGGGAGAGTTTTCTTCCTTCTAAGGCAGTCTTCTGAGTCAGCATTCTGTCTGGGAATCCCGTTTTCCCTTCTCATGGCTTTGTCCTGGTGAATAGCTGAACAACTAGGAAAGCGCTGATGCTTCACAATGAAATAGTAAAACCCCTGATAAGCCCACTGGGCTCAATCTTTTTAAATATTATTTTTTGTTTGTTTAGTTTGCAGTGGTATGGGGGGCAGGGTAGCAGGAATTCCACATGAAGTTCATAGCCTCTTTTAAACACGTAACAGGTAACAGGAAATGGTGGCGCCCGCCTGTAGTCCCAGCCGCTGGGGAGGCTGAGGCATGAGAATCGCTTGAATCCGGGAGGTGAAGGTTGCAGTGAGCTGAGGTTGCACCACTGTACTCCAGCCTGGGCGGCAGAAACTCTGTCTCAAAAAAAAAAAAAGTGTACATTAAATATATACATTTACATTGTTGTGTAACCATCACCACCATCCATCTCTAGAACTTCTTCTTCATCTCAAACTGAAACTCTGTGCCCACTAAACATCAACTCCCCATTTCCCCTCCCACTAGGCCCTGTCAACCACCATTCTACTTTGTGTCTGAATTTTCATGACTACTGTAGTAGGATCATATAGTATTTGTCTTTTTGTGACTGGCTTATTTCGGTTAGCATGATGTGATGTCCTCAGAGTTGATCCATGTTGTAGCATGTGTCTGAATATCCTTCCTTGTTAAGGCTGAATGATGTTGATGGACACATAGGGGATGATTCCACCTCTTGGCCATTGTAAACAGTGCTGCTATGAACATAGGTTGCAAGTATCTCTAATCTTGTTTTCAGTACTTTTGGATGTATACCCAGAATTAGAATTGCTGGATCATATGATAATTCTATCTTTAATTTTGGGGGGAACTATTTTGTGGGTCTTTGTTTTGTTTTTGATAGTAACCATTCTAATGGGTATGAGGTGGTATCTCATTGTTTTGATTTGCATTTCCCTAATGATCGGTGATGTTGAACATCTTTTCATGTGCTTATTGGCCATTTGTATATGGCCATGTTCTACTTCTTTGGAGAAATGTCTATTCAAGTCCTTGGCCCATTTTTAAAATCATGTTTTTTCGTTGTTGTTATTGTTGTTTAGGAAGCTTTTAAATTAAAGTTTAACAAGATGAGCCTTATGAGTTTCCTTGTCTTGAGCATGTTTGTGGAGTGACTTATGAAATCACTTGGACTAGCAGCTTAGGGACTTTTTGGGTCTAATCCAGCTTCCAACATTCCTTCACAGAGTAATCATAGAATCTTAGAATTAAATGAGCCTCACAGAGCCACCAGTCCAGTTCTCTCCTTTTGCAGATAAAGAAACTGAGCCTACTGCTTTTTCCACTGTGCCCTTATTACCTAATCCCTATAGACAGCATTTTCTTCATCTTTAAACCTACCTGTCTTTGCCTTTTTTCTCATGTTCCTACAAGTGTTTTGAAGGCTAGAAAATTGATTTTAAATGATTGCACAAGTATTTAGTAATTTATGTTAGGTTGTGTGTATGTTGGACTTATACTTTTTGGGGATTGTTTGATGTCGTTTTCAAGTATGACATT
Organism: Mandrillus leucophaeus; assembly: GCF_000951045.1. Lineage (NCBI taxonomy): Eukaryota > Metazoa > Chordata > Mammalia > Primates > Cercopithecidae > Mandrillus > Mandrillus leucophaeus. The sequence continues at coordinate 482,876 of NW_012106931.1, read as the reverse complement.
TTCTTTAGAAAACTCTAGACCTGGCCAGGCACTGTAGTCTATGCCTATAATCCCGACACATTGGGAGGCTGAGGCAGGAGGATCACTTGAGTCCAGAAGTTTGAGACCAGCCTGGGCAATGAAAGTGAGACCCCTGTCTCCACAAAATATTAGCTGGGTGTGGTGGTGCCTGCCTGTAGTCCCAGCTACTCTGGAGGCTAAGACAGGACAATCATTTGAGCCTAGGAGGTCGAGGCTGCAATGAGCAATGATTGTGCCACTGCACTCCAGCCTGGGTGACAGAGCGAGACCCTGTCTCATAAATAAATAAATGAATAAATAGGCTACGTGTCGTGATGCGTGCCTGTTATCCATCTAATGGGGAGGCTGAGGCGGGAGGATCACTTGAGCCCAGGAAGTGGAGACTGCAGTGAGCCATGATCATGCCACTGCACTCTAGCATGGGCAACACAGCAAGACGCTGTCACATACACATACACACAAAAGGAAAACAGTAGACCTTTCTTTTTCAGGGAAATGAGCAGATGGGGGCAAAAGACAGGAAGAAGTAATGCTGACCTCAGCTTAAAGTAAAACACTTATGTTAATCTTTGGAAATAAATGAACTCTCAGAATTACTCTCTGGTTGCTATTAGACAATGTTAGAGAATGCTTTTATGAGTTCACATTAGAGTAGATCTGGTACAGTGTCCTTTTTGAGATCAAGCAGTTTGGAGCTGCCACATAAAAGACCACTGCTTATGCCCAGGCACTAATTCATGGCTATGTTGGTGATGGCTTCCTGCTCAAAGGTATCAGCTGGCAGTAGAGAAGTTCAGGATACTTGGCCTTATGTAAAAGATCTCTGGGAAGCTCCTAGTTTTTACATTCTGCATTAAAATTTTTTTAAATTGTGGTAAAATATACATAACATGAGATTTACCATTAGAAATCCACAGCTCAGTGGCATTAAGTACAATCACATTGCTGTGCAGCCGTCACCACTATCCACCTTCAGAACTTCTTCATCATCCCAGACTGAAACTCCCCAACAAACAATAACTCTTTATTCTCCCTCCTCCCAGCCCCTGGCAACCACTTGCTCTTTCTGTGAATTTTACTACTCTCAGTGCCTCATATAAGTGGAGTCATACAGTATCTGTCTTTTTGTTTCTGCCTTATTTCATTTAGTATAATGTCATGGTTTATCCCTGTTGTAGCATGTGTCAGAATTTCCTTCCTTTTAAAGGCTGAATAATATTCCATTGTGTGTATTACCACATTTTGTTTATCCGTTCGTCTCTCAGTAGACCCTTGGGTTGTTTCCACCTTTTGGCTATTATGAATAATGCTGCTATGAAAATGGGTATACAGATATCTCTTAGAGTCCCGGCTTTCAATTCTTGGATATATACCTAGGATTGTAATTGCTGCATCATATGATAGTTCTATATTTAACTTGTTGAGGAATTGCCATATTGTTTTCTACAGTAGCTGCACTTACTCATTCCCACCAGCAATGCACAAGAGTTCCCACTTTCTCCACATCCTTGCCAATACTTGTCTTTTTTTTGGTAATAGTCATCCTAATGGGTGTGAAATAGTATTTCATTGTGGTTTTGATTTGCATTTTTCTAATTATTAGTGATGTCGAGCATCTTTTCATGTACTTACTAGCCATTTGTATATTTCTTTGGAGAACTGTCTAATTTGCACCTTTTTGAATTAGGTCATTTTTTCGTTGTTGCTGAGTTTAGCTAACATGCCTTTTGATTTGCAGGTATTTTTAAGAGGGTGTTTACTGTGTGGTGCCTTATAAATATATGCCCATTTATGTTGTTTATTTAAAGGAAATCTCTGTACAGATAGATATATTAAAAATCAATATGTTTAGGCCAATTGTGGTGACTCACACCTGTAATCCCAGCACTTTGGGAGGCCAAGGTGGGCGGATCACCTGAGGTCAGGAGTTTGAGACCAGCCTGGCCAACATGGTGAAACCCCATCTTTACTGAAAAATACAAAAAATTAGCTGGGCGTGGTGGCACGCACCTGTAGTCCCAGCTACTCGGGAAGTTGAGGCAGGAGAATCACTTGAGCCTAGGAGTCAGAGGTTGCAGTGAGCTGAGATTGCACCACTGCATTCCAGTCTGGACAACAGAGCAAGACTCCATCTCAAAAAAAATTAATATGTTTATTATTATATTATATATTGTATTTATTCTATGTTATATAATGTTATCTATATATTTTTTTGTTCCAACAGTATATCCTTTCAGGCTCTGATGACTTCAACCTGTACATGTGGAGAATTCCTGCAGATCCAGAAGCAGGTGAGTATATCCTTCACATGAACATACTGCTATTGCTGGCTCTGTTGACCTTTGATATGCTGTGCCCTGAGGGGACAGATCTTTAGCAGTAGAGGACAACACTTCTCTTCTGACATAAGCTGTGACCAAAGGAAATTTAAAAATAAAAATTATAAACCAGATTAAACTATATCCCTCAGACATAGCTTTATCTGACATAAATGATGCTTAGATTTTTTTTTTCCTCCTAAGAACCTTTCTTCAGACTTCATAGATCTCCTTTATGTCCTTTATTTCCAATCTCCTCCTATTTCAAACCTGGATTTTTTTTTTTTTTTTTTTGAGATGGAGTTTCTCTCTTGTTGCCCAAGCCAGAGTGCATTGGTGGTATCTCGGCTCACTGCAACCTCTGCCTCCCAGATTCAAGTGATTCTCCTGCCTCAGCCTCCTGAGCAGCTGGGATTACAGGCACACGCCACCACACTGGCTAATTTTTTGTATTTTTAGTAGAAACAGGGTTTCACCATGTTGGCCAGGCTGGTCTCGAACTCCTGACCTCAGATGATCTCCCCTCCTCAGCCTCCCAAAGTGTTGGAATTACAGGTGTGAGCCACCACGCCCAGCCCACACCTGGAATGTTTTTGTCTTGCTTTTACGTGCTTTGCTTTTATTATCCATCTTCATATTCTTGCTTATTACTCTACAAACAGTTGGTAAGGCTCTTTCTTTCCTTTGTCCTCCCTGGTCATGTTAACTAAAGGGAGGCTTTCTCTGTTGATGGACAGGTATGTTCCCTGGGGCTTTGTTGACCCAGGATGTCAGAGAAATTAGGAAGAAATATTTCTACATTTTTTTGTAGTTGTATTCTGAAAAAAGCCTACAGCTTTCGATAAATTTGTATTTAAACCATCTGAGCTTTCTAAAGTGTGGATCATACCTCTTCGTTCTTTTTACTTACTGTTTTTTTTCTTTTTTTTACCTTTTTTTTCTTAGGATGGTTTGTTTCTTAATCTTCATTCTTGATAATAGTGTCTTCATGTGCTCAATAAGTGTTACCTAATGGTAGAAAAATGTCTGTTTTTAATACTCAAACAGCTCAATATAGCCATCTGTTCCAGGTGATACATGACATTAAGCTGAAAAATGGCCTTTAGGAAAATTAGAGGACTATGCCCAGTATATTACACAAAACATGTCTATAGTAGTGCTCAGAGTTTAGGGAAGTTCTTCGCTGTTGCTGAATTAACAATATTCTTACCAAATATCTGCCTTTCAAAACCTGTTGAGGCCCACTTTTGGCATAACTCAACATTTGCTGCGGTCTAGTTACTAAACAAGTTACAAAAGGGCTTTTCCCCTTCTAGAATTTAGAAAGCATGAGTGAAATAGCTTACCTTTGAAGCACAAGCAAATGGAACAGCCAGTAGTCTACCTGAACAAGAAGTGAAGTTCTAGCACTTGAGGTGGTTGTAGATACAAGTCTCTCACCCCTGTAAATCCTAGCTTGATTCGTTGAGAAGTAATCTTTGGGTTTAATTGTATCTTTTACCTGATCTTGGAAAGCTTTTAATTATTAAGTTAGTATGACTTTAAAAATAGAATGTGGATAATCCTCCTTCTCCTCAGGACTATTCTCTGGAATCTTTTTCAAGTTTGAATAGAGACAATAGGAAAGAATTAGCAATAGTATCGTAGGTTTTCTTCTTCTCCCTGCTGCTTTCTTTTTTTTTTTTTTTTTTTTTAAGAGATAGGGTCTCACTCTCTTGCCCAGGCTGGAGTGGAGTGGCATGACCTTGGTTCACTGTAGCCTCAAACTCTGGGCTTAAGTGATCATCCCACCTTGGCCTCCCAAAGTGCTGGAAGTATAGGCATGAGCCACTGTGGCTGGCCCCCTGCTGCTTTCTTTACTGATTTAGGATATGGACCATCTAGTCTGCCAGAGCTGCAGTAACAAAGTATCACAGACTGGGTGGCTTAACAGAAATTTATTTTCTCACAGTTCTGCAGGCTAGAAGTCCACGATCAAGGTGCTGGCAGGTTTGATTTCTCTCGATGTCTCTCTCCTTGGCCACCTTCTCACTATGTTCTCACTTTTCTCTGTGCACATGCATCCCTAGTGTCCCTTGCCCTTCTTATAAGGAAGTTCTCATGTCACCTTCTAGATGTTCTCCAGAGATAGTACCCCTAAGTTTAGTTAGTAGTTCCTTAAACAATAATTATGTCAGTTCCTCTGCTGTACTGATTTTCTCTCCTGAATTTGTTCTACCCCTGTTTATGGATTAATGGAATACATCTAGCAGATTTAGTCTGACCAGGCCACATAAGAATCTTTGGCTGCTTTATTCTAAAGTGCACTATGCAGTGTTTCAGAAAGTACACCCAGTGTCACATAAGCTTTTTTAGAGGCCACAGAACCCATGATCTATTAATACTTTCCACATGGGCTGTGGTTGGTTCTGCATCCCCATCCTTTACTTGGTACTTGGGCTTCTTTGTGCACAAGGACAAGACCTTATGACTATCCCTGTTGTTGGATTCACTAACTGTAATTGAGGGTTTGTTTTCTCTGTATCGCTCTTCAGCTCACATCGTCAATCACAGCAAGTCTGTCCCTTTGATCATCATCTTGCTCTGTATGTATCTAAAGTATCTTTTAAGATTATTTTTTGCATGTCTTGACTCATTTGGGGATTCAGCCCTTCTGCCACTATTCTGACAGATCCCACCCACATTTTTTTTTCTTTTCTCTCTCTTTAAAAAAGAAAAAAGTCAGGGTCTCGCTATGTTGCCCAGGCTGGAGTGCAGTGGCTATTCACAGGCACAATCATAGCATACTACATACAGCCTTGAGCTCCTGGGCTGAAGCAATCCTCCTGCCTAAGCCTCCCAAGTATCTGGGACTACAGGTGCGCATCACTGTGCCTGGTCTCTTTTATTTTTTCGTATTCATGGATCTTCTCTTTTTCTTTCTATTCTTCCTTCTTGTTCTTTTTTATTACCTCCACTATTTTTGTAATTAAATACTTTTTTTATCAAAGTAATAGAGCTATATAATTTTTAAATCAAATATTATAAAGCTTATTTTTTAAAAGCACAGCAGTCCCTTTCTCTACCTTTGCCTATAACATGCTTATATTTTTGGATTTTCAATATTAGATATTCTGTGTTGACTTTCTACTATTGAAATCAATCAGTTTCTCAAGAGAGGAATCTTCATTCTCCTACCTAGAGAGTATTTGCCTGGTAATTAAACTATGGCTCTAAGAGCCAAATAGGGAAATGAAGCTGTGGATCTTACAGATCTATATGAAGACTTTTGTTTAATCCTACCCCCCAACTGTACCTTGTATCCCCAGTCTAAAACCTCCTTTGGGTCAGTGTCAGTTGGCAACCCCCAGACTTCTGCTTATGTGGGGAAAGGATGGTTTCCTGGCCATGTGGACTCAAGGGAAGAGTTTTACCCATGCTTTATACATGGTTTTAACTTCTCCTGTTTTCAGCCGTACTCTTCAACCTGGCTTCAGGAATATTGGTACCTCTCATTTTTATATGTAATGCCTCAATTTTTAAATGTTGGCAATTAATGCATAGCTATAAAAAATATTTAGCAAAGTTCAGTAAGCCTAACAAGGTATCTGTGGGCTGGATGCATCCCTTGAGTTCTAACTTTGAATGATTAGATGAGGAAAATCTTGTCAGAAACTCTTAATCCAATCTAATGTATTTTTGACTTAAATAATCATGGGCCAACGATAAGTGTGTACACATTCATTCATTCATTCATTTTCTCTCTCTTTCCCTCTTTCTCTCACCTATTGGATATATGATTCTAAGACAGGCTAGTAAGGGAAAGCTGACTTGCCATTGTATACCTAATGACATAATCAGAACTAGACTCTAGATGACAAGCAGTCAGCATTTATTTGATGCCTGCTGTGTGTTTCATGTGCGTGCCAAGTGCTGAGAGAACGAGATGGAGAGCAGTCCTGAGTGTTAGCCAAAGTCAGGGCCATCTTTTTCTTCTGCACGCTCCTGCTCAGGAAGACTGTTAATCAGTCTTTGTTTTTTTGCTACACAAACTCCAAAGAGATTAAATTTATTTGCAGTATAAACAGTACTATATAGGTCTTTCCAACGGGACTTCCTAGTGGGCTGAGGAGATCATTTCAGTATATAAGACTTATATCTACTATAAAACTTGCTACCAGGGAAGATCAGGTCCAATTTTTTAGTTGATTTTAAATAACTCATTCTAAAAATCCCTTTAAAAATTAGAGGAAGGGGCCAGGTGCAGTGGCTCATGCCTATAATCCTGGCACTTTGGGAGGCTGAGGGGGGCGGATCACTTGAGGTCAGGAGTTTGAGACCAACCTGGCTGACATAGTGAAACACTGTCTTTACTAAAAATTCAAAAATTAGCTGGGCATAGTGGTGCACACCCATCATCCCAGCTACTTGGGAGGCTGTGGCAGGAGAATCGCTTGAACCCGGGAGGGAGAGGTTGCAATGAGCCGAGATCGCACCACTGCACTCCAGCCTGGGTGACAGAGGAGACTCCAGCTCAAAAAATAAAAATAAAAATAAGAATTAGAGGAAGGAATAGAACTAGAACTGGGAACTTTGCTGTGGCAAAGAAAAAGTCCATTGGAATATGTCTGTGACCTCTAAAGTAGGTAGGAAGGACACCTGTTTTTATGTGGCAATTCTGAAAATAAAATAAATAGACTAGCAGTTACATATAGAGCCAGTGTTACATATTGAAAGGAGCATTAGACTTAAAATCATACCTGGATTCAAGTCCTCTAACTTGAACTTAACTACCACTAACTACGTGACTGATTTTTAGCAAGTTACATAATAGTATTTGTCTGAGCCTCAGTTTCTTATATAAAATGTCTCCCTCCCCTGCCTTATATTGTGTGATGATTTAATAATCTTGGAAGCTTTCTGAAAACAATGCATATTCAAATATAAGACATTGTTACTGCTATGTATAGTAAGATCAGTGTAGATCCATCATTTCCAAAGCATTTTTTCCCTAGTAAGTTAAGTATGGAAGTAATGGATTTGGCAATGTGGGGGGAAGGTTGGTAGGTGTCTCTTAAAAATATTTATTTTGCCTTTCCCTTCTCTTTCCCTGAATTCTTGTTAGAAAGGGCTTTAGGGTTTTCACAGGTCAAGTTGCTTTTCTTGAGCTACCTGTTACTCTTAAGACCTTCTTATTTATGGAAAGAAGCATAATGTGATAGAGTTGTTAGGACTGGCTTTAAATTCCTGATCCATTTATCTTCCAACTGGGGGCTTTGGAAAAATTTCCTAATCTTACCAAACTCCTGTGAAATAAAGATTTTAACACCACCACCAATAATAGTACTTTCTTAGGATTATTGTGAGAGTACTTAGTAGCTACTGAATGACTGTTATTCCTCACTAAGAAAACCTTCTCGGCTGGGCACAGTGGCACATGCCTGTAATCCCAGCACTTTGGGAGGCTGAGGTGGGAGGATCGCTTGATGCCTCAGGATTTTGAGACCATCCTGAGCAACACAGTGGAACCCTGTCTTCACAAAATTTTTTTTTAAAACTAACTGCTACTGGGCACAATGGCTTGTACCTGTAATCCTGGCACTTTGGGAGGCTGAGGAAGGAAGATTAGTTGAGCCCATGAGTTTGAGACCAGCCTGAGCAACACAGCAAGACTGCGTTTCTAATAATAAAAAGAAAGAAAGAAAGAAAACTGGGCATGGTGGCATATGCCTGTAGTCCCAGTTGCTCAGGAGGCTGAGGCAGGAGTATTGCTTGAGCCCAGGAGTTTGAGGCTGCACACTTCAACAACAGAATGAAAGAATGAGACTCTGTGTCTACACTCTCACCTTTTAATAACTCCTTAGAGATCAAGACATTGTCCTTCCTTGCTGCCCTCCTGGAATGGCTGACTGAGTTGTTCTTGCATGAAGGCTGCCCTTGACTCATCAGTAGTTCAAGAAGGTTATCTTATGTGACAAATTTGTCCCTGAATGGAAGGGAAAGACATGTATTTTTACTGCCAAGTCACTGCAACCGCCCCCACTGGCAGTAGGCTGATGAAGTAGGCTGGAAACAGCTGTAAATGCATTTTTATGGGCCTGCATATGTTTGTGTGCTCTGTCCTCTTTTTCTAGACATGTATTTACTCTCAGTGACTTAGGCCTAGGTATCTGCTTTTTCCTCCCATGTAATTGGAAAAAACAGCTGTTTTTAATTGGTTGCAAGTAGTTGGTTATAAACACATGTGAGGCACATATGATGAAAGAAGAACTCAGCATAACTGACTTTTTTGTGCAACTAAGCATTGATGCCTGTGGAGCTCTTTGAGCTGTACTGACAGCATTGGCTATCCCCATCTGGCTTTTCTCATCTCTTAAGTGGTTATGTGGTCTCCAGGAGGCAGTCACTGCTCTGTCTGTATTGTCAGTATCCTTGATTGTCCTTCTCTTTATGGTTTGAGACTAGAAGACCCTGCAACTGTTAACTTGGGCCTTTTTGAAATGCTAAGAGGCTTGGTTACCTTTTCTCGATGTACCAGGAAAAGAAGTAGTCTCTTGTCTTGCCATAAACTTTTTTTTTTTTTTTTTTTTTTGAGATGGAGTTTCGTTCTTGTTGCCCAGGCTGGAGTGCAATGGCATGATCTCGGCTCACTGCAACCTCTGCCTCCGGGGTTCAAGCGATTCTCCTGCCTTAGCCTCCTGAATAGCTAGGTTTACAGGCATGTGCCACCACACCCAGCTAATTTTGTATTTTTAATAGAGACGGGGTTTCTCCATGTTGGTCAGGCTGATCTCGAACTCCCGACCTCGGGTGATCCACCTGTCTTGGCCTCCCAAAGTGTTGGGATTACAGGCATGAGCTACCATGTCCGACCCTTGCAGTAAACTCTTAATTCTGCCAGTGGAGTCAAGAATGAAACAGATTGTCTTAAATCTGCTTACCAAACCCCTTTTTTGCAGATAGCTTTAAGCTTCAAGCTTTATTGCAGAGAGGATGATGAGGGCTTTAATTTCAATTTGTTCACTTACTGAGTATCCTTAGATAAGACATCATGTAAAGCTCTATGGGCCACTGAAAAATTAACATTTTTTTGCCTTCAAAGAGCTTCCAGTATAACAGAGACGACAAAAAGGATGTGCATGAGCACACACACAGACATATACACTCAATGTAAAAGTGGCTTCTGAGCCCTATAAAAAAGGTAATGAAGGAGGTCTTGAAGAGACTTGGGGAGACTGGTAAAGTTTTCATGCAGTTAGCATTTCAGAGGACCCTGAAGGATAGGTAGGATTTCAGCCCCTTTATTTCTCTGCCCCTACTTACTACATTATAGTAAAAATGCTGTAAAAGAATATCTGGGCCAGGCGCAGTGGCTCTATGCCTGTAATCCCAGCACTTTGGGAGGCCAAGGCGGGCGGATCACGAGGTTGAGAGATTGAGACCATGCTGGCCAACATGGCGAAACCCCATCTCTACTAAAAATACAAAAATTAGCTGGGCATGGTGGTGCGTGCCAGTAGTCCCAGCTACTTGGGAGGCTGAGGCAGGAGAATCACTTGAACCCCCGGTAGGCAGAGGTTGCAGTGAGCCGAGATCGCACCACTGCACTCCAGCCTGGTGAGACTCCATCTTAAAAAAAAAAAAAGAAAAAAAAGAATATCTGTGCTGGATTAGGTGGCTCACACCTGTAATCCCAACATTTCGGGGGGCCAAGGCAGGAGGATTGTTTGAGCCCGAGAGTTTGAGACCAGCCTGAGCAACATGGCGAAACCCCATCTCTACAAAAAATACAAAACATTAGCCAGGCGTGGCGCCATGTCCCTATAGTCCCAGCTACTAGGGAGGCTGAGGTAGGAAGATTGCTTGAGCCTGGGAGGTGGGATTACTGTGAGCCAAAATCATGCCACTGCACTCCAGCCTGGGGAACAAAATGAGACCCTGTCTCAAAAAAAAAAAAAAAAAAAGATATGAAATCGGCTGCAGGAAGATTGGAAAAAAAGAAACACTTATTGGGTGATGGAACCCATATGTGGAGATTTTTTTTTTCCTGCATGCTTGTGTTCCACCATCTAATACACTCACATCTTTTCATTTCATCATATATTTATTAAAAACCTTACTCTGTGCTAGGCACAGTTCTAGAGACTAGGGATACAGTGGAGACAGAAGCCCTGCTATTGTGGAGCTTATGTTCTAGCAGGGGAAACAGTGAACAATAAACATAGTAAATTATGTAGTATGTTTAAAAGGTTAGAAGTGCTATAGAAAAAGTAGAACAGAGTAAGGAAGATAGGAAGTGGTATTGGGCGGCCTGGGGTGGTATTGGGGGCCCGCGGTGTTGTGGTTGTATACAGAATATTTAGTATAGGCCTTAGTGAGAAGTTCATATCTGAGTAAAAGCCTCAAAGTGCTTAAGGAGCTGGCCATGCAGAAATTTGGTAGAAGAGCATTTCAGGGAGAGCCAGCATGAAGGTCCTGAAGTAAGAGTATACCTGGTGTATTTGATAAACAGCAAGGAAGTCAAGGTGTTAAGGCAGAGTAGGGGATGGGGATAATAGTGGGAGATGAAGTCAGTGATGAGTGAAGCAAGGCGGCTGTGCAATCATGTAAGCTCTTACTGAGGAAATGGGGTGACATTAGAGGATTTCGAGCAGAGGAATGGTATGATCTGACTTGTTTTAAAAGGATCACTCTGGCTGCTGAGTTGAGGATAGATGGTAGGAATGGGGCTGCCAAGAATAGAAATGAGAACTAGTAGGGGTCTCATTTGATACAGGTGAATGGTGATGATGGCTTGAACCAGGGTAATAGAGGTTGGATTCTAGATATATTTTGAAGGTAAAACCATCAGGATTTTCTCAAAGATCAGGGAAGAGGGCAGTGCAGGTAGTTCAAGATGTTTCTTAAACATCCAGGTAGAAATGTTGAATGGTTTGAAGGTCTAGAGTTCAAGAGAAAGGTCTGGACTAGAAATAACAATTTTAAGTTTGGATAGCATGTAGATAGTATAAAGCCATAAGACTGGGTGAGCTTACCAAATAAGTGTGTATAGTTAGTCAGGATTGAGCCCTTAAGATATTCCAATCTTTAGAAGTCAAGGGGAGGAAGCTGGGTATGGTGGCATGCACCTGTAGTCCAGCTACTTGAGAGACTGAGGTGGGAGGATCACTTGAATCTATTAGTTCAGGGCTGTAATGTGCTGTGATTCCAACTGTGAGTAGCCACTGCACTCCAGCCTGGGCAGCATAGCAAGAAAACAAAAAGGAATCAAGGAGAGTATCCAAAAAGGAGATCAAGAAGGAGTGACCAATTGAGGTAGAAGGAAGACCAAGAGAGGGTGATCCTAGGAAATCAGGTGAAGAAGCAACTAACTAGGTTGAATGTTGCTGATAAATCAAATAAGAAGAGTTCAGATGAAGACTGAATTAACCATTGAATTTTTTGGTGAATAGCATATGCTGTCATATACTAAATTTTCCCAAGTCCAAATCACTCATATTGCTCAGGGAAGGACTAGGTAATCAACAGAGATTTGATGTCCATTTTATCATTTGAATAACTACTGTTATCTGGTTTTCAACTTCTCCCCTACAAAGTACTACTACCCTTTTAGGTATCTGTTCACAGTCTTGCCTTATCAGTATGTTGTTCAGGATGGTTTGATAACCCCAGCCTAGATCTGCCAGATAAGGTTCTTCATGAAGTACTGAAAGCATTTCCTATACCATAATCTGTCTTTTTAGCCTGATGATAGAGTTGTTGTTTGTTTGTTTGTTTGTTTTTTGAGACGGAGTCTCCCTCTGTTGCCAGGCTGGAGTGCAGTGGCACAATCTCGGCTCACTGCAACCTCTGCCTCCCGGGTTCAAGTGATTCTCCTGCCTCAGCCTCCCACATAGCTGGAACTACAGGCATGCGCCACCACACCCCACTAATTTTTGTATTGTTATTAACGTAGAGATGGGGTTTCACCATATTGGCCAGGATGGTCTTGATCTCTTGACCTCATGATCCGCCTGCCGTGGCCTCCCAAAGTATTGGGATTAGAGGCATGAGCCACTGGATGATAGAGTTTTTTTAATAGCACCCTTAACAGTGTTCTTCACTGATTTCCATTTAGCAATCATTTATCACATCTCCTTCTTACATACCTTGCTCTATTCTTACTATCTTGTATATATCAACATCTAAATCTCAGAAGACCAAGGTTCTTTACTTCTTCATGAAGGTCATTGCTCTATTGTTTACAAATGCAAGCTTTATCTCCTGCTGTCGTAAGTTTTTGTTTTCTATCAGCCCCTTCCAGTCTTTTGGCCCCTGTTCTAAGTTCCTCACTATTGCCTGCACACTTAATTTCTTCCCACTCTTACAAAGGTATTTGTTCCACCTATTATAGTCATTAGGCACTTAACAATGAGGTTGCATTCTGAGAAATGTGTCATTAGGTGATTTGTTGTGCAAAATTCATAGGGTGTATTTACACAAATCTAGATGGTAAAGCATATACACACCTAGGCTGTGTGGTATAGCCTATTGCTTCTAGGCTACAAACCTGTATAGCATGTGACTATACTGAATACTGTAGGCAATTGGACACAATGGTAAGTGTTTGTGTATCTAAACATAACTAAACATAGAAAAGATACAGTGAAGATACAAGGTTGTTTTTTGGATTTTTGTTGTTGTTTCTGTGGTCTTGTGTGTGTGTGTGTGTGTGTGTTTGAGACAGTCTTGCTCTGTCACCTAGGCTGGAGTACAGTGGTGTGATCTAAGCTCACTGCAACCTCCAACTTCCGGATTCAAGCGATTCTCATGCTTCAGCCTCCCGAGTAGCTGAGATTACAGATGTGCACCACCACACCTGGCTAATTTTTGTATGTTTAGTAAAGACAGGGTTTTGCCATGTTGACCAGGCTGGTCTCAAACTCCTGGCCTCTGAAGTGATATGCCCACTTTGGCCTCCGAAAGTGCTGGGATTACAGGCGTGAGCCACTGCTTCTGGCCAATATACAGTATTATAATCTTATGGGACCACTGTCATTGACTGAAACATCATTATGCAGTACATGACCATAATGGGGTTGCAAGGAAAGGGCAAAAAGTCCAAGGACTCTGGCAAGAAAATTAATCCTGGTGTTTTGTCCAGGTTGCATTTGGGATTGATTTCAGTACAGAGTACTTAAGTGGTCTCTTTTATAGCCCAAAGTGCCATGATTGATAAGTTGCTATTAGACCAAGACATCAAGAAATCTTGACCACATTGCTTTCAGCGTTTGAGTCAAAAACATACTCATTCTTGGAGGACTTCATGAAGCAAATGAACTTGACACTAAACAAAAGCAACTGAAATTGGCTAGAAATGGGAATAGTATTCTGACTCTTCAAAGGCCTGAGGCAGTAAACCCCTGGCTGAATGTGATGAAAGTGGGCCATAAGTAGAGAAGGGAGGGAAATTAGGACATACACATTTCCCTTGGTTTTCTCTAAGGAGACATTTGGCCTTGGCATTTAGAAAGATCTTTATCTGAATTTTGAGCAAGTTGTTTTCCCCTGGGATCCTGGGGTCTCCTAAGGTAGTAAGTGGATCACTGATACTGAAATTCTGTGAGATACCTTGTTCGAATTTTCCTTTCTGAGATCTTGCAATAGATATGGTTATAGTCTTCCCCACCCCCCTACCACCTCTTCTAAATCAAAGAAAGATTAATATATGGGGACTTTGGCCTCAGCTTAGGAACTAAACTTAAAAAGGGGTGTCAGCTGGTTGGGCGCGGTGGCTCATGCCTGTAATCCCAGCACTTTGGGAGGCCAAGGTGGACAGATTATGAGGTCAGGAGTTGGAGACCAACCTGACCAACATGGTGAAACTGCATCTCTACCAAAAATACAAAAAAATTAGCTGAGTGTGGTGGCATGCGCCTGTAATCCTAGCTATTCAGGAGGCTGAGGCAGGAGAATTGCTTGAACCCAGGAGGTGGAGGTTGCAGAGAGCCAAGATTGTGCCACTGCACTCCAGCCTGGGCAACAGAGCAAGAGTCCATCTCAAAAAAAAAAAAAAAGTGTCAGCACATTTGGCTAAGCCTACCAAAGCAGATAGCCCAGAGAAATGACTATTGGTTTATACAGAATTTTATAAACAAATGGAAGCTCAGGAATGAGTCAGATCCTTTTCCCTGGGTATGTGGTATTTTATTTATTGGTACCCATTATTAGCGATTCAGTCAGGACAGTTCAACAACCAAGGGGGTGAGGTTGATCCTTACCTGGGCCCTTACCCACAGTCTTAAGAGATGACCCTGAAGGGAGATTATGTGGGTTATATAGTTCTTGGATTAAAATATGCCCTTCCTAACTCCTTCCAATTTGATCCTACTATCGACCAGCACAGTCTGGTTAGATGACAGAGGAAAGGAGACCCTAGACTCTTTCTGATATTGGCATTTTGACTTTAGCTATTTCAGATTAAAGGAGAAGCTATCTGGCTTATACAGATTTCTAGGATGAATCGCAAAAAATTATTGTATGTAAACTGTTCAGTAGCAGTTGTATTCAATCATCTCAAACCTGGGAACCAGGAAAGAAACTATGAAAAACCTCTCTGAAGCCATTTATTGCTATGATTGTACACAGTCTTGGTTACCTTAAACAAATGGCCACTATAATTCTGCCTGTACCTGTTTTCACCATCAGTCTCTGGGTTTATTGATTTCCTCTTTTTTTTTCAGATTTCCTAGGTAGCAGCGTGGGTGGAAAGAAGGAAAAAAAAGACCTTGTGTTAAAATTGCTACCAAGAAGAGAAATCAGGGCTGGGCGCGGTGGCTCACGCCTGTAATCCCAGCACTTTGGGAGGCCGAGGCGGGTGGATCACGAGGTCAGGAGTTCAAGGCCAGCCTGGCCAAGATGGTGAAACCCCGTCTCTACTGAAAATACAAAAATTAGCCAGGCATGGTGGTGGGCACCTGTAATCCCCGCTACTCAGGAGGCTGAGGCAGAGAATTGCTTGAACCTGGGAGGTGGAGGTTGCAGTGAGCCCTGATCGAGCCACTGCACTCCAGCCTGGGCAACAGAGCAAGACTCCATCTCAAAAAAAAAAAAAAAGAGGTCATATTGCCTGAAAGTGCAATAGAAACAGTTTTTCCATGGTCTGAATTTTCAGACATTGATACCCTTCAACTATTCTTTAGATCTGAAAGTTACTTTAATTGTGTTCCAAGTCAGAAAGATTGTTTTGGTTGATGCACTTTAGTTCTATGATAGCTGATTCTTTATGAGACCTTCCATCTGTCCTCTTTTGACATACTTACTCTAAAATTGCTCTCTTTTCAAACACTATTCATTCAGCAAGTATTTATGCACCTGGTGGACTTTGGACATTGCACAGGTTCTAGGTACGCAAGAGTAAGTAAGACAGATCCAGTTCTACTCTCATCGTGTACTCAGTGTCAGTGACGTGATGAAATGGCTTATGGTAATGCTATAGAGCTTGTGCTTGGGATACCATTGAATACAGTGCCCCTTCTTTTAATTTAGGACTTCAGAAGAAAACCACCTATCTAATAACTGCCAGAAAGATTTAGTAATCTAAATCTTCTGAATGTAAGCTTCTGACTCCATTCCTGTTCAAACTTTTCCATCTTCCAAAGGCAGCTGATATGGTGGAAAGCATATTAGGCACTGTAGCCAGACTTTGGTTGAAATCTCGGCTCTGCCATTTTCTAGCTTTGTGACTTGGGATAAGTCACTTAAATCCCCCTGCATCCCCCCCACCTTTTTTTTTTTTTTGAGACAGAGTCTTGCTCTGTCGCCTGGGCTAGAGTACAGTGGCTGGATCTCAGCTCACTGCAAGCTCTGCGTCCCGGGTTTACGCTATTCTCTTGCCTCAGCCTCCCGAGTAGCTGGGACTACAGGCACCCGCCACCTCGCCCAGCTAGTTTTTTTGTCTTTTTCAGTAGAGACAGGGTTTCACCGTGTTAGCCAGGATGGTCTCGATCTCCTGACCTCATGATCCGCCCGTCTCGGCCTTCCAAAGTGCTGGGATTACAGGCTTGAGCCACCGTGCCCGGCCCATCCCCCCTTTTTATGAGGCAGTAGGATTAAACAAGAGACTGTTGCTAGATTTAAATCAAAGTTTCTTTGCTGACCACCCTAGTGGGAGTAGAGGTAGAAGTAGGATGTTAAAAAAGTAAAATTCAGAGGAAACCCATGAGCAGAAATGCTACTTGTCATAATTAACCTTATCTAGAAGAGATAGACCCAAAGGAACTTTTGGGGGATGGTAGGATCTCTGTCAAGACAACTATTTTGGGGTTCTTTAGATTCCTATTTATCCCTCTTCCCTAATTCTCTCTAGTTTGTTTTCATTTTGACTAGGCCCAGCTTCCCTTTCATCCCACCTTAGGAACCCAGTGCACTCAGACTGCCTAGAGGTTCCCACAATGGCAGTGTACGTCAGTGCCTAACTTTTCCTCATCCTCTTTCTCCATGAAAAATACGCTAATCCTGTGTCCTAGTCCCTTTCTTTTTTTATGGTTTATTAGCAAACTTGACGTTGGGCTGAGATATGAATATGATAAATATATTTTCCATTCTGGACAATTCAAATATTATTAATGTCAAATATGGAGAAAAGTTTTGTCACCCACCAAATAGATTGAGCACCTAAAGCTGGCTGAGTGAGCAGATGGGTGCAGTCTGGAACCTTTTGCTGTCATAAAAAAGATACATACATGGCAATAAGGAGGTATCTCTTCCATGAGAAAAAGGAGAGTTGTGTTAGGGGACCAAAAGCAGAAAGTACCCCTAGAGCCATATTATTTTTGGGGAAGGGATATTGTTGTAGTCTTTTTCCCTCTAAACACAGACATTGAGAAATATTTGGAATGAGTATTTGTATAAGGTGGAGTTGGGAGTGGAGGGAGGCACTTGGAGCACAGACTGTCTAATGATACTTTGTGGCCTAGTGGAGCCATGCTCCTGGTAGGGACTAAGAGGTGATTTCTTGAGTAGATGAATGAACACTCATTTGTTTGTGTCTGGATGCATCACATTTTGCCAGTTAGCCAAGGGCACATGTTTTTCTGTGTATACTGAGTTGTCTCATTGCTCAGAAGGAACTTGATCAGAATTTATGTGCATGTGTTCTGGATGGGTATGATATCATTATCAGTGCAGTGGAACCTTTGAATTTATCCCAAGTTCATAAATGATAACATGTTTATCTGTGTTATAAGTTCCAGGCCTCTGGCACTTTTCTCATTCACTGAAGAAGGAAGCCTACAGGATGGTCCTTAAAATGCAGCTTCTATCGATGTCCTCTTGACTTTAATCTATACATGGTATCTTTAAGGTCCACTCTCTAATTCTAATTTTCAGCACTTAGACCCTGCTTATTACGAAAGTGATCCAAATCTTCTTTCTTTCTGTATCCTTAGTTCTCCCTGCTATTGGCGGGGTGGGGGGGAAGTATTCTCTCTATTATTTCCCCCAGTGGTTTTGGTTTTTATGGGGTTTTTTGTTTTGTTTTGTTTTGTTTGCTGTCTTCATCATAGAAACTGAGGGCAAATGGATTAGCGATGTTTTTTGTACGTTTAAGTCATTATATGCTTCTGGTTCTGCATGTCCCTGGTTCAGCTGCCTACCTATTCCCAAGCAGTTCAGTCTCGTTTTGCTCGTGATTGGCCTTTTCTAAGGTAGCACTTGGATTCTATCTTGGAGATCAAAAATTTGAGAAGTGTTTTAAGTGGCTTTGGTTTCATTGACAATGGAATTGTGGTGGGTGGGTGTGGGCAATGCTTAAAGGCTAAATAAAGGCTCTTCATAAGAGCACATATGCTGAGAGGTGTTTCATCTTCTCTCTTTCCATAGCAACTTATCTGTAAGATTAAGCATTCTGCTAGTGGTATAATAAAAAAATCTTAGCTCCCATTCAGAGCTGTTTATCTGCTGTTACTGGAACCTATTTACTTTCATTCATTTCATCATCTGATTTTTGTTTCCTTCTGTTTTCCCAGGTGGCATTGGTAGGGTGGTCAACGGAGCCTTCATGGTGCTGAAAGGGCATCGATCTATTGTTAACCAAGTCCGATTTAATCCCCACACCTACATGATCTGTTCTTCTGGTGTAGAAAAGATTATCAAGGTGAGGCACCTTCCCCTTCTGTCCTTTTAGAGAAATTCTCGCAATTTATAATTAGAAGAAACTAGAACAATATATGTAGGACCTCATATCTAAACATACTAAAGGTCTATCAGAATTCTCAGATTTTGACATATTACAAAATATTAGAAAGCTGATATTAAAAAAGTGATGCCAGGCATACTGACAGTACCTGTAGTCCCAGCTACTTGGGAGGCTAAGGCAGGAGGATCACTTCGACCTAAGAGTTTGAGGCCAGCCTGGGAAGCATAGCAAGACACCATCTTAAAAAAATAAAAAATAAAATAAAAAATAAAAAAAGAAGAAGAAAGAAAGAAAGGTGATTTAAAATGCTCTTTTCAGAACCATTTAGTTTTTCATTTTAAAAAGTTTTTTTAGAGACAGGGTGTTGCTATGTTGCCCAGGCTGGACTTAAACTTCTGGGCTCAACCAGTCCTTCTGCCTGAGCCCCCCAAAGTAGCTGGAACTACAGGCATACACCACTGTACCTGGCTTGGAACCATTTTTTTTTTTAAACTAATCACTAGGCTTTGAAACAGACATTGTCTTCTAGACACTACCTTGTATGCTGCAACATTTTCAAAGGTGTTTGGCCTTGAGTATAATGAATTCTGTTTTCCAGACCTCATCTGGAGGTTAGGAGAGCCACTCTCCCCTCAGTTACTTTGTATGTACTTTGCATTAATTGCCATCCTGATATGGCATGGATAAAACTAATGATTGCCAGAATCATAATTAAATTGTCTCAGAAGATATCAAAAAAAGTACTGCATGTGGTTGTAATTGAGGCTACTTGGGCCTGAATACTGAATACTTGCATCATTTGCACATTGGCTGAATGAACTCACCTCTGCTAAGAAATGTTTTTATAGCTGCAAAAGTGGGTCCTAGCCTGGCCTGTGTCCACAGAAGGATGACCCACTGCCCATCACTTGTATTCAAGTTGCTAGTACCATTTTTTCCACATCTGAGAAAATGAGAATTCAGGGTAAATGATTAATTCTGGAGGTCCCTGAGATAATGACTTTTAAGTAAGGATAGGTGATGTTCCTGCCAAAAGCTAAAACACTTCGATTTTGGCTGGGTGTAGTGCATCACACCTGTAATCCCAGTACTTTGGGAGGCTGAGGCAGGAGGATCACTTGAGCCCAGGAGTTTGAGACCAGCCTGGGCAATATAGTGGGACCCAGTCTCTACAAAAAATTTAAAAATTAGTGTATACCTGTAGTCTTAGCTACTCGGGAGGCTGAGGCTAAGGGATTGCTTGAACCTAGGAGGTCGTGCTATAGTGAACCATATTCCCACCACTGCACTCCAGCCTAGGCAACAGAGTGAGACCCTATTTCAAGAAAAAAAAAAAAATTTCCTCAATTTTTTTATTAAAATGACTTTGAAAACCTGAGAGTTTTCAGAGAAAAACGTAAAAATTGACTTGTGATTATTTTATTTCATAATTTTCATTTTCTTTTGTTCTTAAAAAATAACTATCCAGAGCTAAATCAAGTTGTACTTGATGGCAGGGGGCAGCTGTCAGAAATAAATTATTGAGGCCAGGTGTGGTGGCTCATGCCTGTAATCCCAACACTTTGGGAGGCCGAGGCAAGTGGATCACCTGAGGCCAGGAGTTCGAGACCAGCCTGGCCCAAACAGTGAACCCCTGTCTCTACTAAAAATAACAAAAATTAGTCAGGTGTGGTGGTGTGTGCCTGTAGTCTCAGGTACTCAGGAGGCTGAGGCAGGAGGATTGCTTGAACTCAGGAGGCAGAGGTTGTAGTGAGCCAAGATTGTGCCACTGCACTCCAGCCTGAGTGACAAAGCGAGACTCTGTCTCCAAAAAATATATATACACACACATATATATATACACACATATATATATACACACACACACATATATATAAAAATATTGGCATGTAGGTCAGTATTTTTATTTGCCCTTAGTCTAACTTCTTTGATTTAGGCTTTGCTGGTCCTGTGGATCAGAGCTGACTTTCATGGCAGCACACGTTTCCCTGTGGGGCTAGAATGAGGAAATCATTTTTACTGACTTTTTCTTTTTACAGATGATGAGATTTAAATTATAAATTAACTGTCCAAGGTCACACAGCTAATTGGTGGCAAAGCTAGGATAGAGCCCCCTGCCCTTTGTTTTTCCCAGTACACCACCACATTTGCCATGCTGGTGGGAAGGCAGCAAGCAGCCCAATTCCCCTGCTGGATTCGATCTTTTCAACAGGGCAGTCATTGAAATGGCCCAGTTCCTTGCATTGCTTTCCCCTTTCCTTCGGCTGATGACTGATAGGTTGTAATGTGTCCTCTCTGGGCCTGTTGATGTCATTCTCTTTCTCAGAGAGCTTTCTGCTTGACCATCTCCTTTACAAGAGGAATTCCTGTTTGAGTGTGCACTCTGGGATGCTTCTATGATAAGTCTCCCTATTTATTGTTTAGTCAACTGAAGTCCTTACCCTAAATGTCGTATGTCGCAAACTAGCCAGGTTCTCAGAGGAAAAAGAAAAAAGTGTTTTCTCTGTGAGGTTATCCAGACTGAACTATGGAGCTCACCGCTCCCTGGTTTGCATGGGATCTGAACCCTGTTCCACCAGGAGGCACATTTAGCCCTTTGAAACGTTAAGTATGTACAGATGATCATAGTGAGAAGGAAAGCAGAAAGCTCTGGAGTCCTCAGCTTTGCTGTCTCATAGGTGTCATCCCCATTCACAGTCTGGCTGGGAATGACATAGCACTAAGCACTGCAGGAAGGGAGGTGGTAAGGAGAAGGATGAGACCAACAGCCATGCCGGCCTCATCTCAGTTGGAATTACTGCCTCACCCTGCACTTACATTATCCTGAAAGGCCACTGAGTCTTGACCCTTGGTTCTGTCTCCCATCTGGAAAATGAGGGTGCTGACAGTGACTTGCCACCTAGGAATGCCTTGTAAATTACCTGTGCCTAACTCCTATTTTAATAAATGTCACTTTCGTGCCTGCTATTTCTGAGAGGATCAGTGGCTCACAGAGCATTAGCCAACACGTTCTGGTCCAGCCTGAGACCTGCTTTTCTCTCTCTACTCACCCTTCTCTCTGTCCTTGTCCTTTACTGCCACCTTCCTGGCTAGGAGAAGAGTCCCATTGTCAGGAACGACACAGGGAAACCCCATCTCTACGAAAAATTTAAAACTTAGCCAGGTGTGGTGGTGCCTGCTATGGTCCCAGTTACTCGGGAGGCTGAGGTGGGAGGATCACTTGGGCCCAGGATTGAAGCTGCAGTGAGCCGTGTTCATGCACTGCATTCCAGCGTGGGTGACAGAACGAGACCCTTTCCCAGAAATAAAAGTGTGTCGTGATCACTTGTGTAACTCAAACACTTGTCACTTAATTGTTTTCCATGTTTATGAAGTTTGAATAAGAATTGAACTGCATCCTTTTTCTCAGCAGCCCCTTAAGCTAAACTTCACTGTGCATGGAGAGGAAAATATTTGCCTCATCTCTCCTCTTGCCTCTTCACTTCTTTCTTTCTTTTCCTTCTTTTCTTTTCTTTTCTTTCTTTCTTTCTTTTTTTTTTTTTTTTTTTTT